>NC_066579.1:408906308-409235308 GCF_024323335.1 Lathyrus oleraceus | reverse complement strand
GAAAGAGCAAAATTTTGCTTAAAAATAAGTTACATTTTTCACCACAGTTGAATAAATCGACCATGATTAAATGTAAGTACATTTCACAACGGTTGCTACTATAGACCGTGGTGAAAGGTATTTTTATTTTAATATAAATATTAAGATTATAAGTGACATGCCTATTTTGTGACTAAAAAAAGGAAAATTACTGGTGTTGGGATTTGAAGTCAGTAACACTTAACATATCACTATGATTGTTATTACGGACCGT
Source organism: Lathyrus oleraceus (assembly GCF_024323335.1). Taxonomy (NCBI): domain Eukaryota; kingdom Viridiplantae; phylum Streptophyta; class Magnoliopsida; order Fabales; family Fabaceae; genus Lathyrus; species Lathyrus oleraceus. The sequence goes on along the minus strand of NC_066579.1, from coordinate 409,235,055 downwards.
ATTGAAATGTCTTTTAATAAAAGAAATAAAATGGAAGGCGCCTAATTATGAGTCATTACTTTGGTTGACATAATATACGAGGTAATATCATGTTTTGTTAGGTGATTTTTGTAGTAGTGCACACTTCATCTTCTCCTCTCGAATGCCATTAACGCCATTGAAGATTACTCAAACGAAAATGGAAATGAAAGATAAGCAATGGAACTCAACAGAAGCAAGGAAAGGAAACAAAACTTGAAACAAAGCTTCCTACCCAATTGCGTTTGTGTTATCCATCATATTTCCAGTACGTAAATCATTGTATTCATGCATTTAACTTAGAAACGTTAGTTATTGTTGTTGTAAAATGTTTAATGTTGTGGTTGTTTTTGAGATTGAAGATTTAAATATATTAGTATTATATGTTATTTTTATCCTTGCCTTATCCATCTTATTATATTATTTTTGTCTTAATATTATGTTGAATTTTTATGTATGAATCAAATCAAGTATGACTTACCTCCTTGTCAAAATTGATCTTGAAGCACCAATTATGCCTCGTAATTATATGTTATTGTTGTAAAATGTTTAGTTGTTGTTGTTTGTTGCTTAGAATTCATTTTTTAGTGATATTTTTTAAATAAGATTAACTTTTTAAATAATTTAATAAATTTTCTAAAATGTATATGTAAAAACACATGATTATTGATTTTATTTATAAAAGATAGTTATGGATTGCAGTTGGATGAAGGCTAATAGATTAAGTACAGAGTATGAGAATGGAATTATTGAATTTCTTTAATTCACTAAAAGAAATATTCCTAACAACAATAGAATTGTGTATTGTCTTCGTAGTTTTTGTGGGAATAATTAAAAAACATGCATAGAAAAAATATTGAATCATCTATTTTGTGATGGAATTTTCCAACATTATATGACATGCATGGGGCATGCTGAAGCGACAAAAATCTCAACTGCAACACATAGAGATGAAGTTGATGTATATATGTATGATCGAAAAGAAAATATGATATGTGATATTGGAGAAGATTTTATTAAGAGAGCTCATGTGTATGATATTTTACGTAGTGACAAGGAATAACTTTTATATTCGGGGTGTGCAAATTTTACATGATTGTCAATGATGTTAAGACTACTTAATCTGAAAGCAAAACATGAGTGGACGGATAAAAGTTTTATTGAATTGCTTAGATTTTTAAAAATATGCATTTCTATAAGGTAACACGTCGTTAAAAAGATGGATAAAATTTTACATGACTGTCATACCCCAATTTTGTCTAAGCATTTTAAAACTTTCATCAATTCAATTTTATTTTCAGGTTGCATCAGATGTATAGTGTGACATGCATTTCATCATAAATAATACCTAAAATATCAATGAGAATAAATTCTCAAATCAAGTATGACTTACCTCCTTGTCAAAATTGATCTTGAAGCACCAATTATGCCTCGTAATTATATGTTGTTGTTGTAAAATGTTTAGTTGTTGTTGTTTGTTGCTTAGAATTCATTTTTTAGTGATATTTTTTAAATAAGATTAACTTTTTAAATAATTTAATAAATTTTCTAAAATGTATATGTAAAAACACATGATTATTGATTTTATTTATAAAAGATAGTTATGGATTGCAGTTGGATGAAGGTTAATAGATTAAGTATAGAGTATGAGAATGGAATTATTGAATTTCTTTAATTCACTAAAAGAAATATTCCTAACAACAATAGAATTGTGTATTGTCTTCGTAGTTTTTGTGGGAATAATTAAAAAACATGCATAGAAAAAATATTGAATCATCTATTTTGTGATGGAATTTTCCAACATTATATGACATGCATGTGGCATGCTGAAGCGACAAAAATCTCAACTGCAACACATAGAGATGAAGTTGATGTATATATGTATGATCGAAAAGAAAATATGATATGTGATATTGGAGAAGATTTTATTAAGAGAGCTCATGTGTATGATATTTTACGTAGTGACAAGGAATAACTTTTATATTTGGGGTGTGCAAATTTTACATGATTCTGAAAGCAAAACATGAGTGGACGGATAAAAGTTTTATTGAATTGCTTAGATTTTTAAAAATATGCATTTCTATAAGGTAACACGTCGTTAAAAAGACGGATAAAATTTTACATGACTGTCATACCCCAATTTTGTCTAGGCATTTTAAGACTTTCATCAATTCAATTTTATTTTCAGGTTGCATCAGATGTATAGTGTGACATGCATTTCATCATAAATAATACCTAAAATATCAGTGAGAATAAATTCTCAAATATACAGACAAATTGGTTAAATCAATTCTCAAGTACATGCAAAATCAGCGGGTAAAAAGTTTCAAAATCAAGCTTGCAGACGTCAGCATTATTAATCTATGATCCACATAGTTTAGCACGATTTGCTCGTTGTTTTTCGACTACTTTTTCAGTCGGGTTTTGATCAGCATATGCTTGTTTAATTGGTCAAAATTTATTTCAAAATTAAATCAAATGCTGTATTTTTTAGAGGTTTATTTTGTGTTGATCATTTTAATGCATTCAGTTTATTTTTTTGAGCATATTTACGCCCGACTTTCATTCATTTTTTATCATTTTATTTTTATTCTTTTGTCAAATTAATGGGATAATAAATTAGAATTTTCCATGTCTTTATTTTATTTTTATCATATTTATTTAGAAAGTTGAGAATTTTATTTAATTTAATTGATTTAATCTCATTTAAATCAATTAAATCATCTACAAGGGACAACTTTGACATTTTAAAATTTGGTATGCTTCTTTCATTTAATTTGGACTATCGATTCGAATTTAATCAAAGATTCACATGCATTATCCTCACTTTTCCTTATTGACCAATCATAAAATTAACATTTTATTTTATTTGATTAATTAATAAAATCAAAAGATAAAAATAAAATATATTTTCCTCCACCGATCCACGATAGTCATATGGCGTTCATCATCAATGAAAAAATCAAGCACATGGCAGTTGGAAATGTTGAACGGATCTTATTCACAAAGGGATAAGAATAAAATGAGCCTCCATACAGCAGGCTACACACCCTCCTTCGATTCGCCACATTTAAAATCATTGATCTGGAATCTGTATTCTCTCTTGAAGGTTGTCCTAGAAAAGCTTCTTCTCCCTCATAATACAAAACAAAAAATTGCTTCTGCAAAATCAAAACAGACACCTAAACACCTTCCAAACCATCATTCTGCCATAACCTTCTTCACCACCACTGAAAAAACCGTATAAACGAAACCACTCCCTGTTTCCCTTACCGACAATAATATTAGACCCTCTCTCCTCATATCTCTTTATTCAAACCTAAAGTTAATGAGATTTTGCGGAGTCGTATAGGTATATGGTTACATTTCCTAGCCGGAGATATGCGACAAGGCTCCCTTTTTTTTCTGTTGCAAATGGCGTATATTATAGCTAGTTTTACTCATGCTCTTGGGATTATGGATGGATAGTTTCAAGACAATCAAAGAGTTCGGATATTTTCCCGACTTTTAAGTTTATAAAAGAATAGAGGTTTTGCTTCCATTGTTGTTTGTATTAATAAGCAGGATTGATCACTACAACACAAGCTTACTCGTCGCAGAATTTCTGGTCGACTCCGGTAGCAGCAGCACGGGTAACAACCTCACATCAACGACGTCGTTGTTGTTGGTAATATTTGAATCTTTTTTTTTTTTGGTATCATTTTCATCTTGGTTACTATGTTTAACTTCCATTGTCATTGGAGTGCAACTTTTTATATATATTATTTTGATTACTATATTAGAATTTTTTTTCAAAATAACCATTTTTTTCAAAAAAAAATCCAAAATAACCAATTACTCAAAAAAATTTACCAAAATAACCAAGTTTGGTAGAGGATGCGTCAGATGAATTGGTGTATCCCCAATGCTTAAAGAGGAGGCGCCAATAGCATTGGCGCATGCACTGGGCTCCTCATGAGGAGGCGTCAATGCTAATGGCGCCTATATTGAGCCTCATGAGGAGGTGCCAATGCTCCTGGCGCCTAGGTTCATTTGGTTGGTATATGCGCCAATTCATCGCATACACCCTATCCTATTTTTATTTTTTTAATTATTAATATTTAATTTTTATTAGTTAATAATTAAGAAATAGTAATAAAAAAAATCATTGAAGATGTAATAATTGGTTACATTGGACTGACAATAACTAATGACCGGCCCGATTATAACGTCCCCCGGTTCCACATCCTGGTGCGTTAGTTTGTCTTCGAGGTCTCCCACAATTTTCTTGAGGTGTTTGTGGTCTTTGGATGCTGACCTGATCGTGCGATGGCTGGTTAGAAGGTCTGGCGCAAGTTCCAGCGGTATTTGATAAATGTGTCATCATTTGCTCCCAATATCCGGAGGGGCTCTGGCCAACGACGCTTCCGTAATGGAGTTCGGTGCACGTGTCATCGTAGTTAGGGCATTGGGGTTGGGTGAATTAGGGACGGTATAGTTACCCAAATTGGGCCATTGAGTCGTTTTGGAAACGAAGCAATGGTTCCTGGGGCGTACTATAGTTAAACAATGGTTGGGTGTTCATTGGTGGGGGGCTATGATGAAGTGACCCATATGAATCATCTGGGATATAGACGGTTGTGGTTGCGAGGTTTGATTCTTGGTTTTATGTTTGGGTGGTGGTATGAATGGATTGTGACGTTGGATGGTTGGTTGTTAGGTGGTTGGCATGAACGGGTTGCGATGTTGGGTGTTTGGTTGTTGTGTGTATGTAGTTGGTTGATGTTGTGTGCTTGGTTGTTGGGTTTGGGAGGGTTCACATTGGTGTTGGGTGGTGAATTATTGTGGGACGTAGGATGACGAAGCATGTTGGCGTGGATCCATCAAATACCGCGGCTCAGATACAAATTGCTGAGTTGTTACCGACCTAAACCATGTCATATATTGTTGAGTCGGTCTTGCACCATGGATGACTGGTTCGTTCAAGATGTATTGTCGTCGATTCCTCCATTGACGACACATGTCTTTTGCAAAGTCTCTCCAGTCAGAATAATCCCACAGTGCATTAACCCTTTTTTGATGTCAATTTCCCAAACACGTGGGAGATTCTAGAATCTGTTGTAGCATTCCAAACTACAGCTTGACCCGGTCACTCTGGTGCATTTCCACCGTAGTGAATCGGATAATTGGTGTCTTCGTTGTCCAAACTGCAGTATCGTCATGGTTCACATCATGATCCAGACCCAGATATGGCCTCCAGACAAACTGTAAAACAATACGAAATGATTAGATGGAAAATAATTTGAGAAGTATTTTTAAATTAAAATATAATTGGGTAGGATTATTACATCGTCATGTCCAATATGGTCCAATAGATTTCGATAGACTACAATAGCGTGTTTCGGACACCTGTTGTAGTTCATTCCCCTTACTGACCACCTAAGATAAAAAAGAAGGGAAAAATATTATTTACTGTTAATTATAATATAAAATATAATTAACTAAATGGTGAATGGTAAAGTGTTAGACTTACTTGGTTGCAAACGGGGACACGAATGGGCGCTCATTTACCAGGGCGAGCGACGACATTCTTGACCAACCCCAAGCTTGAAGCAAATATGCACATGAAAAAAAAGTACAAGTATTCTTTTTTGCAGTTCTACACATTGCACTATATAGATGGGCCAACACAGTTGAACCCCAACTATAAATGTTTACCTTATTAATGTTGCGTAATAAAGGTAAATACATTATATTTACAGAATTACCTGTACTTTCTGGAAACAAAAAATTACCAAATAAAATCATAATATAACACCGAGCTTTTATTATTTTCTCATACTCGGTTGAATCGTAGGACAATACTATACTGGCATAATATTGTTTAAGGTATTTTAAATTTATACTTTGCCCCCTTGCTTGACTGGGTGTGTCTCCCTCAGTTTCGTCGTCTAACAAAGGGGCATCGAATAATTCATTACAGATATTGTTGTCTTGGTTAACTCAACCATTCATTGCCTTTCCGTCTATACAGAGACCCAACAACATGTACACGTCCTCAAGTGTGATGGTACACTCACCAATTGGAAGGTGAAATGTGTGAGTCTCGAGTCTCCACCTCTCCAACAAAGCCAGAATGAATTTTTAGTCCACCCAGTACGAAACAATGTTGAGTAGATTTTCAAATCCACATCCTCTAATATATGGTTCTATTAAAGGATCGTGGGGTACATATTCATGTACACGGCATTTAAACCGCTTCGGATCCTAATAACAAAAAAGTAAGAAAATACAATTAGAAGAAGAAATACATACTCAACAAACACACATCTATAAGAAGTAAGAAAAACATAGAAAGTAAAAAGAGAGAGATAACATACAAATGTCGAGATATTCTCGAGTGTGCCTCTGTGTTCATCGCCCATAGTCAACAAAGACATGATTTGATTTTGCAAAGCTTGAGTGTGGTAGAGGAAACAAGTGTGGTAGAAGAATATAATTGAGTATTGACGAAGATGATTTGATATTGTTGATATGAGAGACTACTTATAGATGAATGAGTGAGTAGGTTTGTAACCTAAAATGAATGTGATTGGTTGCATGGAATGGCAAGAGAAGACAAGGGAATGACAAACTTCAGAAAGCATGTGAGAGAAAGCATGTGAGGAATATCTTCTAGGCGCATGTGAGAAACCACGTGCAAGGGAAGAGGCGCCCTTCCTCTTGGCGCCTACGTGTGATTCTTCACATGCAAGGAAGAGGTGCCCTTCCTCTTGGCGCCTTAGTGTAGGGCAATGGGAAGGGGCGCCATTCCTAGTGGCGCCTAAGACCTTTTTTGTGAAGAGGCACCCAACCCTTTCGCACCCGAGTTACTTTATGGCGCCTAGGGAATAGGCACCTAGGTGGGAATCTTAGGGCTCAGGTTTCAGAGATTCTTTGATTCTCGGGCGCATGTGTGTTCTTGTCACTATTTTCTCTGCATGGTTGATTATATCTACTGCAAGCATGGTCAAGTCTGTAGAGACAATGACCAGGTTATCAATGCAACGACCAAGTTAGCAATGACCAAGTTATTTATGTTGTGCAGATGAACAAGTTAGCAATGCATTCAATTCCATTCAATATATCTACATATTTAATATTTCAACAAAATGTCTTTCACACAACATTACATGATCAGTGCCCATGTCGAAGGTCAAATATTTGATCACCAGTTGTTCGGTTTTTGTTTTTGAAACACAGAGGTAACTCGGTTTACAATAAATCGACGATCAAATTTTTCACATCTAAAACAAAGAATAGAAAAGAAATTGCAGTGCAGTAATGCGGACCAAATCATCTATAAAAATCTGGTTTGGTTTGCAGAAAACCAGGTAAAATTTTATCAGAAGAAGATTTAAGATGATGATGATGTTCAGCATATGTTTGTCAGTCACGAACAATCCGGTTACAACGATATAGAGTTGTATATATTACCACATCAACAACAGGTGTCTCAGTACATTGATCAGTCACAAGTGTTTTGTGAGACTGGTGACGAACAAGCTGAGGTGAATGTTCCAGACGACGAAGAGGAAGAAGTTGAGATCATGGTTGATTCGATGGTGAACGCTGAAGAGGAAGAGGAGCCAATACCAGTAATTCATGTATATTGCCCACCCTAACACATGACAAGGTTAAATTTGGGTTCAAATGAACCTTCGGCAGATGTATGGTACAATCCTTACATGCAGATGCAAGGATCTCTGAAACAAGGAGACACATTTCGCACAAAAGAGGAATGTGTAAAAGCCATTAAGAAATTCCACATGCAACTATCAGATGATTTCAGAGTTGACAGAACTGACGCGTCGAGGTATAAAGTTTATTGTCCGAATGAGCACTGCCTTTTTAGGTTTTCAACTTCATACCGGAAGAGGAGCGAGTCTTGGGAGATTGGATCAATGGGTCCAGATCACACATGCATGCTGACAAACCCAATGCAGGATCATCGTAAATTAAGCTCTCGACTAATATGCGCTGAAATATTGTCTATCATTGGCGATAGTCCGTCGCTAAAGGTGAGTACAATAATCTCGCATATTAGGGCAGAGTACGAGTACACTCCATCATATAGGAAGACATGGATAGCTAGGACAAAAGATGTTGAAAAAGTGTTTGGCAATTGGGAGGAGTCTTACAAACAACTTCTAAAATACCTATTGGCTCTAAAACAACATGCTCCCGGGATAATTGTCAAGATGGAAACATTGCCCGCCTATACACCAGATGGTATGTGTGTTGTTGGAAATAGAATATTTCACCGTCCATTCTGGGCGTATCTACCATGTATCATAGGTTTTTCTTTCTGTAAACCAATTCTACAAATTGATGGTACATGGTTGTACGGAAAATACAAAGGAACGTTACTGATGGCAGTGGCACAAGATGGGAACAGCAATATTTTTCCAATCGCCTTTGCCCTAGTTGAAGGGGAGACTGCTGAGGGATGGAGTTTTTTCCTAAGAAATCTCCGATTGCACGTTGCACCTCAACCTAACTTGTGTTTGATCTCCGACAGACACCCCTCAATCATCAGTGCATATAATAACATTGACAACGGCTGGTAAAATCCTCCTTCGACGCATGTGTTCTGTATTAGACATATTGCTCATAATTTCATGCGGGAAATCAAAGATAAGACGTTACGGAAGAAGGTTATCAATGCAGGTTACGCATTATCAGAACCTTCTTTCAAACACTACCGCGAGGAAATAAGATTGTGAAACGAAGATGCGGTACAGTGGATCGATAGTATTCCGTTGGAGAAGTGGACTAGGGCATACGACAACGGTCAACGTTGTGGCCACATGACAACAAATCTTGTGGAATCAATGAACTCTGTCTTCAAAGGCATCTGTAACCTACCAATAACCGCTTTGGTGCAAGCTACATATTTCAGGCTAGGGGTGTTGTTTGAAACCAGACGCTCAAAATGGAGTTTAGTGTTGCAATCTGGACAGTTATTCAGTGATGCTTCAATGAAATTCATCAGACATGAAGCTGTCAAAGCAAACACACACGTGGTTAGGATATTTAACTGAACTAAAGGTTGGTTTAGTGTTGTCGAGTCCATGGATCACAATGAGGGCATGTCGATGGGACAGTACATAGTCAAACTAGATAGAGGTTGGTGCGACTGCGGAAAGTTCCAAGTCTTTCGTACTCCCTGCTCCCATGTCATTGCGGCATGCTCAAAGGGGAAAATCTTCCTTCCAACATGGTGGATTGAAGTGATTAGTCTTCAAGTTCCATAACCTTTTAGCTCAATACCTTCAAGTTCCATAACATGGGAAAATCTTTTCTTCACAGACCTTGGAGAAGTTAGTCTTCAAGTTCCATAACCTTTTAGCTCAATACCTTGGTTTTATACAGGCTAATTAAAAAGCATATGAGATTCTAACATCAGTTTGATCTTGAACATATGAATCTTTTAGATACTGGGATGAGCTTCAAACTATTTGGGTTTTAATATCGGGTTAATCAAAAACCTAGAGGATATTTTATCGCAAGCTAATCTATATCCTAAACTATAAAGAACATACTCTATCCCAAACAAAAGCATTTTATGGGTTTAGCTTTAACCCAAACAAATTCCTAATTGTACAGTATTCAACCAAGGTATACACAAAATATTCTCTTGGTGAATTTTACAATTCTACTCATTCCAGAATTACAATATGATCTCACTCACAAAAGAAATTTTCTCACAAAAGTACTTAGGCTAAAAACATTGTGAGAGAAAGTTAAAGAAATGTTTTGAGAGAGAGAGAGAGAGAGAGAGAGAGAGAGAGATGGAAGTGTCAAAACACAATTATGGAGGATTTAAAATAAGAAATGAGACATCAATTTATAGTCCTGAGATTGGCTCAAAAAGGAAATTTCATTTTAACGCATTTTGTAACAATCTAATCTATTAAAACTTATGTTTAATCGATTAGAAGATGAAAATAATTGTTTGTAAGTTCCATAAAAGGAAGGAAAATATATCTAGTCATTATACATCATTAAGGTGTTGTCTGAATTGCTTGGAGCGTAAGTTTAAACTAATCAAATCGATTAGACAAAGGACATAATCGATTAGATAAGCTAAAATTTTCCCTCTTGCTATTTTAACATCTCCCAACTCATCTGGCACAACTTCAAGATATTTTTGAAGATATTTTCTTTGATAAAACAATTTGAAAAATGTTTTAGAGTGTGTGTGCTTTTAGCCATATACGTTTATGATAAAGTCTTTTTTCCTTACAATCGCTCACTCATTACTAAAATAGGAGATCACCAAATATTTCTTCAAGCATTTATCGGATAATTCTCTCTATGTTGACACATTGCTTAAGTGGGTTTAAGATGAGGCTTTAGATTTTTATTTATTTTCCATCATCGGATCATCAAGTTTATCAAACCCTAAAGATAGGTTTGCATCTTTATTTGTTTAATCGTTCGTGCTTGACTTATCGTAATACTTTAGTTGTCATCATCAAAAGTTGATGTCCTTATTTAAAAGCATATCACCTACAAAAGAAGGTTCCACAAATTCAACATCCAAAGAATGGCCATCTTGTTTAATAATTGTCAAAGAAGATGAAGAAGTTTCTTAAATACTCGAATGAAGAAGAAGAGGAGAAATATCAACCTCGAGGAGAAAGATCAAAAAGTCTGCTTCCAAAGAAGAATATGAAATCTACTTAAATGCATCCTACGAGGGAGATACTATTCCAGGTATCAAACAATTTTACGCTCAACTATTTATAGTGACTGATCAATTAGAGGAAGAAAATGCTAAAATAAGAGAGAGTGCCTCAGGTCTTGAGGAATCCCTAAGATATCTTAAAGAAATCAATAATTCTTTCAAACTTAGTAACATGACACCTCCGATAACTCTTCACCCTATATCTGTATAACAAAATTCACTGTTGGATTGAAAGTTATTATCATATAGATCATGCCTATAAAATTTTACATTAATAAAAAGTCATTTGATATGTTATAGAAAGTAATAAAATTAACGATTTTCATGAAGTTTTGTAAGACGTGAGTTTTTATGTATCTCGTTGACATGTCAAATAATTTCTAATTTATATTAAATTTATAGACATGATCTATATGATAATAGTTTTCAATCCAATGATGAACTTTGATATACAAATATGCGGTAAAAAATTATTGGAAATATCATATTACTAAATTTTGTTGTTATTTGATTCTAATTTTAATATATGGCCGACCATAAGCATGTGTTTCATATGCTATAGCACTAGCCCCATATTTTGGGGCACTATTTTTTTTAATTACTAAATCAATAAATTTTATACTTGTTTTTTGAAAATAGGTGTAAAATTCTAATTTATTTTTAAAATCTATTTACACTTTTTTTAATTAAATATAAAATTATAATTTGTTTTTAAATTTTATGATTTTATATCAATTTTTCTTAATTTGATCTTTCAGACTTATTTTTTAAATTGGAATAAGATCCTCTAATTAATTGAGCTGACCTTATATATATATATATATATATATATATATATATATATATATATATATATATATATATATATATATATATATATATATATATATATATATATAAATGTAAATTATTTGTGATTTACGATATAAATGTAACATTTTTAATATCATCAAATATATTTAAATATTATAAATTCATTATCTTATTCTTTTTTAGTTAACTATACTTGATAAATTTTGACTACTAATTAAGAAATCAAAGAAATTATTAACAACACTCGATATGTTTTGACTACTTTATTTAAAGTTTCTTTTATATATATATATATATATATATATATATATATATATATATATATATATATATATATATATATATTAAAATATTCACACATTCATCCTAATCGCATAATTATATTATTAATAATTGTAACATTAATATCCTTTTTACAATTGTGTTGGAACTAATGTCTCATATACTTACAAATACAAGATATTTCCTGAGAAAAAAAGACTATATCTTTCTTTTCACTTGAAGACCTAATATTCTTTTAAATGATCAACTATAAAATCTCAATATTATTTGTTGAGTTCATCTATAACGCATCCAAATATTTTTTATTTCCATGAAAACCTAAATCACCAATATTACAAATATAAACCATGACCACAATATCTGTCATCACCTCTAACCATTGATGTCACCAAACAAAAATTACAAGAAAAATTGAATAAAATAACACAAAAAGAGGAATAAAAGATAACCCTATTAATAAAAAAATGGAAGGTTCGGGAGTCATAAAATAAGGAAACGCTACAACAAATGATACCAAAAGTAAAATCATAAGAACTATTGCTAAATTTCTGTTGTCGTTGAATCGGTTGTATTTGTTCATTTTATCTTATAAATGATTCACTTAGATAATGTGATTCATTCACAAACTGATTATTCTAATATGTTTTGAAAGAATAGAGAATCTCAACCTTATTTAAAGTGAAAATAATTCAAAGTACATTAAATTAATTTACTTTTAAAAAATAATAAAAAGTAACAACTATTGTATTTTACGTTCATAAATTATTATTTTTTGTTGTAAAGACAACCTTAATACAATGAACCTTTTATTACAACTGTTATATTCGTCTTGTATCAACCGTTACAAATATATATATTTGGCAATTGTTTAAAGTGGTTTTTCATTGGTTTAACGCATCATTCGGTCATTTAACTTAATTTTACATTTTAATTTGATCTTTTATTAAAAAAAAATATTTTAAGTCCCTTAAATATATTTCTGATAATCAATTTGATCTTATATGTTAAATTTTGTGAATTTTTATTAGTTTGTGTCTGCGTGACACTCCAGATAAACATTTATTAGATAATATGGAATTATTATATTACATTTTAATTTATTTAAATTTATCAAATTAAAAATTTTGTTGGAAAGTGGGTGCTAGTCTCTATCCAGGAAAAGTTATGCATCTTAAAATGCAAAAATCAGACCGTTTTAAGTACATAAGTAACATGTATATATTCATCCAATGCCCCTAAATTTCGCTCTTTCGATATAGTATTCATTCAATATTCATCATTTCACCATTTTCATCTTGTGGCATTCTTGTGGTTTTTTTGAATGATTAGATCTACCAAATATATGCTCTATTCCAAGAGGTAAAAATAAAAAATTTAAAAATAAATGCAGAATTATATACTTTTTTAAGATTTTACAGTTTCAAATTTATTATTGCAATATTCCACAAGGGAAAGATAAAAAATTTAAAAATAAATACAGAATTATATACTTTTTTAAGATTTTACAATCTCAAATTTGTTAGTGCAATAATTCTATACTAATGCATTGAAATATGTTATTGAGAACTTACTGAATTGTTTAGTTTTTTAGGATAAAACAGTAATTAGATGATGACACATAACTTATAGTGTAGAGTTTATATCATGTTTAATAGGAAGCTATAACGTGTTCATCTATAAGATGAGAAAAGTTGTTTCATATGACGAGTCAGATCTTTACAACAACTACAAAATTGTCAAGATTCTAGAGTTTATTAATATAAAAAAGTTTTAATTTGAATTTTTAATTATTTATAAAATTTCAATTTAATCCATTTCCTAATTGCTTACTTTACCGTGTCACATATAGACAACTAAATATTTTTTCACACAATTTTAAAAAAAATCAACTTAACTAATAGAATGGTTTTTGAAAGATTAAAATATAACCTTTATTAGATAAAAATTAAAGTGAAAATTGAAATTAACTTAAAAAGTTTCGACACTAATTATAAACATTATTATTTTATTTCTTTTAATTTGTAAATTTTAAAATAAATACATATTCAATATTCAAGTACACGAACCTTCATTAATAAAATAAAAATAATAAGCCTAAATGTAAATAAAACTAAAAAGTTACTCCCTCCGACTTTATTTATAAGTAAAAGTCTTTTAATTTTTTTTGTCTTAAATATAAGCAAATGTCAATAAATGACCTTAAATATAAGCAAATATCAATAAATCTATGTGCATTTAATGTCTTTTATTCCAAAAGTATCCCTGCATTAATTACTTAATATTGTTACTAGAAGACAAATTAATTGAGGGTATACCAGTAATTATGTTGTCTTTCTCACATGAAATCAAAAAATTTAAATGCACTTCTTAATAAGCATAAAACATGTATTTTTTTGTTTATAAATCAGGTTGGAGTAGTGCATAATAGTTTTAATATAGAAAAAGTAGTCATATAAATGTTTCTAAATTAAAAACATGTGTATTTGATTCAACGAAATTTAGAAATTTTCCATTTATACGTTTGAGTGAATTTGTCTGAGTTCTTTTTATTTATTTCTATTTTTAATCTTCGAAGCTTACTCTTGATGAGTAAAAATGATTATAAACTTCTTCTTTTTTGTAACCGTTTATCATTTACTCTTAGCGTAAAATATTTGAAATTTTTACCCAAATAACCCAATTTTAAAAAAAATCCAAAATAACTCAGTTTTAAAAAAAATCTCAAACTACCCCACTTTTAAGAGGAGGCACCAGATGAATTGGCATCTGCTCTTAAACTTAGAGAGGAGACGTTAATTGGATTGGCTAGTCCACCTTGTGTTATCAATCCAATTGGCGCTTGTGTGTTAAGTTTTAGAGGAGGCGCCAATTGGTCTGGCACATGTGTGTGTTTCATAATTTTTTTAGAAAAACATTGTACATGACAGGTAATGTCGAAATCGGACCGATTCATATTAATATTAATACCCGTTTATACAAAAAAGACTAATGTCGGTGACCGAGATCACCTAACGGACATCCGGTCCCACGTCCCCTAGCTACCTGAACTCGTGGCCCTAACCCACATTGATGATTCACCCTAGGTGTTTGGGTGTCTGAGGGCTCAGGAACATCACCATCAACTGCACGAGATTTCCTGAAATAGTCAGACAAATCAGCGTAGTCTTGTGTATGCATCGAAGGGGTACCGCCATAACAGAGTTCATGACCTATGCCGGAGTAGTTGGGATGTGTTTGAGTTGTTAGAGAGCGACCAGGACGATTGAAGGGAGACATTGGTGTGAATGATGCGTCGAGGAAAGGTTGAAATGATTGTTGTGGTGTTTGGTAGACATATGGTTGTTGAAGGTTTTGGTTTTGAGATGTTTGGGCTTCTTGGCTATGGTAGTAGGAGGTACGGTTAGTGTTAAATGATCATTGAGTGTTTTGGCTAAGGCGGCTATGATAGGGTGATGTGTTGGGTGCATAGCGATGTTGGATGTCTTGATGATGATCTAGTTGTTAGTGGTGGTACGGGGTATGCTCTTGGTATTGTGGTTGGATGTTTGGCATGTTGGGGTTGTAGGTTTGTATGTTTGTGGATCGGAAATTTTGATGGATATGGGGTTGTGAGTAGCCGGTCTGACGATGTTGTTGGGGGTTAGATGTTGAGCCTTCTGGTGTGTAAGTTGTTTAGCATGGATCGTATAGGTACATATCCTCGGCGATGAACTCAAATCCAACCGATTTGTACCAAGCCATATAATTACGACTTGGTTTTTCTTCAATTGGCATCACAACATCAGTTAAGACATGGTCTTGGTGGTGTTTCCATTTATGACACTCAGATCTAGCGAAGCTTTGCCATGAGTTAAAGTTCCATTGGTCTTTAACTTTGCGTAGATGTCATTCTCCTAGGTTTGCCGGGGGATCTGGGATATGTTAAAGCATAGCGAACTGCAATTTAACATGATCACTATTGTACATCTTCACAGTGGTGAATCTTATGATCGATGTGCATGTAGTCCAAACGGCTGCGTCTTGTTCGTTGATTTCATGGTCGTGATCCAAATTTAGATATGGACGCCAAATGAACTGAAATGTAAGATTATAAATTTGGTAGAAGAAATTAACAAATTTTTACGAAATGATTAGGTTAATGGCAATAGATCAGTCGGTCGAAGGTGATCCAAGAGGTTGTGATACTGGGTAATACAATGTCTAGGACATTTGTTATAACTCATACCACGTACCGACCATCTGCACCATAAAAGTAAAAATATTATTTAGAGATAATAATCGGTCAAGTAAGTAAATATAGTCCATTTTTAAGAACTTACTTTTGTGCGTACGGGAATGGAATGGGTTGTTGTTAACGAGCGCTAGGGACGATAGTCTGGACCAACCCCGTGCTTGGAGAAAAACAGCACATCCAGAAAATATAGATGTGTCTTTGTGTGCATTTTTATACAAAGAGCTATAAAGATAAGCCAAACAAGCGGACCCCCAACTGTAACTTCCTATTCTATCTACATGTCTTAGTAAAGGTAAATACATAACATGCATACTAGAACCACTACCTTCGGGAAATAAAGATAAATCAATTAAAATCATAATGTAACACCTATTTTTTATTATTCGAGCCTCTTCAGTAGAATTCCCATTTAACTGTAAGTTGTTATAATATGCCTTAAGGCGTGAAAGGAGTATATCTTGACCTCTCGAGTTATCATCTAACAAATCAGCATACAAGAGGTCCATGCAAATTGAATTCGCATTGTTGGTTTTACCATTTACCGCCTTACCTTCGATAGGCAGTCCCAATAATATGTAGACGTCTTCTAACGTCATGGTACATTCAAAGGTTGGAAACCAGAATGTGTGTGTCTCGGGACGCCAGCTTTCACATAATGCAAGAATAAATTTATTATCCACCGACCAAGATATTATTTTGCTTATATGTCCAAAACCAGCGAGTTCGACATACGGTTGAATCATCGGGTCCATGTGTACAAATTTGTGGACCCGAGTTCGAAACCTAGAAACATCCTAAAAAAGAAACAACAAAATACGTTACTTTATAAAAGATAAACAACAAATTAACAATCGTTATTAAAAATTATTCTAGAAAAATAATACAAGAATTAAACGCTTACATAAGTTGCTATGTTTGCAAATGCGCCTCTGTGCGATTCATCCATAGTGAGGAGAGACATCTTATCGGAGTAAATATTTGAAACAGTGGTTATTACATATGAAAGAGTTGTTGTTGTAGATGAAGAAGTGATTGTTGGTGAGGAAAAATGTGAGACTTGCATGGCTATTTATAATGAGTGACATGCAAAGACATGCAAAAGTTTGAATGCATGGATAATAGTGCTTGCATGCTAGCGCCAAATGGTTTGGCTTACACATGCAAATGTAACATGCTAGCTCCAATCAAACCGACACCTCTTATACTTGCATGCATGCATGGTCTTCACATAGCATGGTGCCTGCATGGCTATATGCATGCTGAGTTATGAGGTCTGCAAGGAATACATGCTAGCGCCAATTGGACAGGCGCCCATGTATAAGGAATACATGCTAGTGCCAATTGGACTGGCGTTAGGGCTCCCATGCTTGCCACATCACTTGTTTATTTAAGTGTCTTACTGTCTACATTCTACAATCAACACAAATTCATTTGCACCAAAAAATATTACTTTTCATTTGCACAAAAAATATTACAATCTCATCTGCACCAAAATATACTATCAATGCTCACTGCAACGGTGAGACATATGAATGTGATCTATTCATGTTTTGTTTTCGAAACACCAATACTATCCGACTTACGATCAAGAGAAATTCAGATTTCTTGCATTTAAAAAAAACGAATTGAATCTTGCATAGGATCTGGTCTTGTGTCACAAATCACGTATCAAAATCCATTTTTTCCAAAAACAGTCAATGCAAGATTTTCCTGCTAAAGGTACGAGACGATGAAGATGTTGAATATATGTTTGTTAGTCACGAACATTCTGGTTGTAACTCTATTGAGTTATATATTACTCTTCAACCAAGTATACCATCTCAACAATCTCAGATAACTAATAAAGTTGAATATGATGAATTTGATTCAGAAAACTCAGATGAAGCTGACCCAGAAGCAGAAACAGAAGTCAACGTCATTGATGAAGAAGAAGAAGAGACTGAGACATAGGTCGATCATATGTTGAACAACAACATTGAAGATGACGATCATCCAGCATCATTACCTCCAAGTCATGTATATAATTCGCCTCAACATATGACAAACATGGATTTTCATGACGATGAAACGTCCAACAGTGTTTTTTATAACTCGTATCCAAGATCAGAGGGTGAGTTAAAAGTGGGAGACATGTTTCGCACTAAAGAAGAATGTGTGCGAGCTATCAAAAAATTTCACATGAATAACTCTGCTGATTTCACCGTGAAAGGCACTGATTCGAGAAGGTATGCCATCGAATATCGTAACATCTTTTGCAAGTTTCGGTTGGATGCATCTCACAAAAAGAGAAGTGACTATTGGGAGATAGCTTCTACAGACCCACTTCACAGTTGCATTGCAACTAATGTTGAACAAGATCACTGTAAATTAAGCGTTGCATTGATATGTTAAGACATTTTGTCGCTTGTTAACAAAGACCCGACGATGAACGTGAGTATAATAATATCTCATATCGTCATAAGATATAATTATACTTCATCTTACAAGAAAGCATGGATTATAAAGGACAAAGGTTGTTGAACAGGTATTCGACAACTAGGAGGATTCATACAAAGAATTGCCACGGTTTGTATGGGCACTAAAAACATACGCACCAGGAACTGTTGCAATTATGGAGACATTGTCAGCATTTACGCCAGACGGAACCTGTGTTGCTGGAAATAAAATCTTTCACCGCCTCTTTTGGGCGTTTGAACCGTGCATCAAAGGTTTTGCATTATGCAAACCTATTATTCAAATTAATGGAACATGGTTATATGGAAAATACAAGGGTACTTTGCTTATGGTTGTTGCATAAGACAACAACAATAATGTCTTTCCCATTGCCTTTTCTCTGGTTGAAGGTGAAACCGTTGGTGGTTGGGGTTTCTTCCTTCGACATCTCAGAACACATGTCGCTCCACAAGCCAATCTCTGTTTGATTTCAGATAGACATGCTGCCATTGAGAGTGCTTACAATAACCATGATAACGGATGGGATGATCCTCTTTCTAACCATGTCTATTGCATTAGCCATATCGCACAAAACTTCATGCATGCAATTAAAGACAAGAACTTTCGCAAAAAAGTGGTGAATGCATGGTATGCTCTAACTCAACCGTCATTTCAACATTACCGTAATGAAATTAGATTGTCTAATGCAGATGCAAGAAGATGGGTGGATAACATACCAGTAGAGCAGTGGACAAGGGAATTTGAAAGAGGTTGTCGGTGGGGCCACATGACAACAAACCTTGTGGAATGCATGAACTGAAGGTGAGAAAAACAAGAAAGGGGGGTTTGAATTGTTTGAAAAAAAAAAAAAAATAAGCGCTTTTGCAAAATGAAATCACACAATGATTTTATACTGGTTCGCTTATAACACAAAGCTACTCCGGTCCACCCGGCCAAGGTGATTTCGCCTTCAACAAGGACTTAATCCACTAATCTTGAAAGATTACAAACAACCCCTAAGAGAGAAGAAAATCTCTTAGTCCTCTCAAGTCTACAGACTGCAAAGAGTCACTTGAGGAAATCAAATAAAAAATTAGATACAAGATGTGTAATCTAGAGTGCTTCTAAGAAAGCAAATATTACAAACTTAAGAACAAATTTTTCACTTGATAAGCAAAAGCTTAGTGAAAATCTTTGAAGAACAAGGATGTTTTTCTTGAGCGTGATATGATTTCAGTATAGTTTTGGCTAGTGATTTCTTGCATTACTGAATGAGATTTCTTCTCTATTTATAGGAGTTGAAGTAGAGTTGAAGTAGCGTTGAATCTGTTGGATATTGAGATGTAGTTACGCCATTCCATTAATAGCTTCTGCAGTAGACTTTTTCACTTAGAAGTGACTACTTACCACAATTAGTATCTTCTCTCTTGGAAGTGGAGATTAACGTCTCTTTCTAATTGAGGAAATCCATTTGCAGAACTTTAACTTGGCTTAAACGTTACTTCATCATGATTAACAATTCTGATTAGAGTCTTCGTGTTTCTGGAGAATCTTGCTTCTGATGTTATTTCTTGAAAGTTCAGATGGCGCTGATAACTTCCAGAGTTTACAGAAGGCATTAGTTCAGAGTCAGAGCTTCTAGACTTTACTTCATGTTCAGATGCTTCTGATACTTTTGTAGTTTTGTCCAGAGTCAGAGCTTCTTGAATGAGATTCCTCTTTAGATGCTTCTGATACTTGAGATTTTGCATCTGATCTTGTTTTGCATCTGATGACATCATCAGATTTGTTTCTTCTTTCTTTAGAACCCTGCACACTTAGAAACTTTTCGTTAGGGTGCCATTTTTGGTTTCTTCCTTTGTTATCATCAAAATCATGGAATCTGTTGTAGAACAATTTTTGTTCTTACAATCTCCCCCTTTTTGATGATGACAAAACAAATAAAATTATCAGATGAAACATGAAAAATATTAGATCAGATAGACAAAAGCTCCCCCTGAGTTAGTACTAGGGAGTTCAGAAGTTCTTACCAGAGCTTTCCAAGTAAAGAGATTTCTGAAAACTTTCTGCAATTTCTTAAATTTAATGTTAGAACTATTTAATCAGAGCTATTATTTAAGCAGAGCTAATTTAACCTTAACTATTTCTACAATTGTTGCAGAATGCTTAAGGTTTTAGACATAATTTTCATCAGAGCTATTTAATAATTTCTCCCCCTTTTTGGCATAATCAAAAAGGCATAAAAAATAAAAAGAATAATAAAGAGAAAAACATTTCATTAATCAGAAGCACAAAGGCAAACAACAGTCAAAAACATCAGATTCAAAGAAGAATATCAGAGCTAAAAAAGACAGAAGCAAAAACACTAGGCAAGCAAACAAAATAAATCCTAAGTGCCTAAGGGTTTGGAGGTTGAGGAAGTCTCTGAAGCAACATGGCAAACATGTTCTGGATGTTTTCATTTAAAGCATCTTGCTTGTCCATCCTGGCACGAAGCTCATTCTGATCTTTCTTGATCTCTTGCTGATCTTGCTTTATCTCTTTCAGAGTGTTAAGAATCAGAGGGATCGCAGAGGAAGACTCCCCCTGAATCAGAGCCTGCTGAGCTTCAGCTTCAGCAGCAGCTTGGGCTTCTGCATCTGCCTGAGCCTTGGCTTCAGCTTCCTTAATCCTTAGAAGTTCTGCTTCCTTTTCCAGTCGTTCTTCTTCTAACCTTCTTGCTTCTTCCTCAGCTTCCTTAGCCAATCTCTCCTCCTCTAATCTTCTGGCCTCAACTTCTCTGGCCAATCTCTCTTGGAGCCGTTCCTCAGCATCTCTGATGTAGCCATTTCTGACTTGTTCAGAGATACTCTTCAGCCTATAAGACTCAGAGGTCATCCAACTAATGACTCTGTTCCAGTGTGTCCTAACAGATTTAGGATCATCACTAACTTCAGAGTTTTTAGCCAGAGACTTGACCTTCTGGACTGAAGCTTCTGCAACCTGTATAATGGCCTCCTCAAGGGTAGGTATGGTAAGTTCAGGTTCAGGTTCAGGTGAATGAGGTGGAGAGTTTTGAGGGCTGAGATTTAGAGAGGGAGGTTCAGTTTGTTGAGGTTCAGATTCTGCTTGAAGTTCAGAATCTGGGGATGAAGCATAGAGTGGGTTTACATCTAAGGGTTCGGATTCTGGTTCTGGGACAGCGGGAAGAATTGGTGGAATGATATTAGAGGTGAAAGGAGCAGATGGTTGAATTACAGAGGGTATGGTGGTTGTTTGTTGTAGTGGTGAAGTTATTTCAGGTTCTGTGGTTTGTGTTCGTTGTGAAGCAAGTCTATGGGCATAGAGTGTTGCTATGGTTGGGGAGTTTGGGTCAGAGTGTTCTTGATCAGAGGACTCATGATCAGATAACTCTTGGTCAGAAGAAGGGGAAAGGTAAGGGGGTGATTCATATTCAGAGGATGAGGAAGAAGAAGTAGTTTGGTGAGTTTGTGCAGGTATAGAGGGAGGAATGAAGGTTCTAGCAATGTTTAGAACAGGTGTAGGTTGGGAGGTTCTGATGATTGATGGTGGTATTTCAGAGGTGGTATATATTGGTTGTGAAGAGAGAGGATTAGAGGAAGCCATTATAGGAACAGAAGTAGCAAGAGGAACAGACTTACCAGTTGAGATTTGCGGAGGAGCTGAAGATCCACTTCCAGAAGCTCCTTCAGTTCTGGCTTTCTTTGCCTTTCTTGCTTCATCAGCTATCTGTTTCTCAGAGACACCTCTCTTGTATCTGACAAGATCTTCTACAGAGTCCAGACAGTCTTCAAGGCGGAAATCAGAAACATCAACACCTTCTTCCAACATTCGATGAAGATAGAGGGCAACAGCGTCTCTGGGCTCATCCTTGAAGAATCTGACCAGGCCATGAGGCATCTTCCTCTGATCTTTTAGACATTCCCAGGACACATCCATAGTGGGCTTGACTCTAATGTCTTTGATGATTCCCATGCTCTTGAGGTTTCTGGCATTCAGAGGCTTTCCCACGTCAATTGCCAGATCATCCATACATCTGGTCTTCTCCAGATCATCTATCAAGCCATGCTCAATGAAGACATCAGAGAGCAATCTTCCCAGAGGAATGTAGGATCTGGGCTTCATATTATTCCTCGTTTCTCTGACTGAATCTCTCAGATATCTGAAGAGGAGAGTAGGGAGATTGATCTTGATACCCTTCTGAATGCAGTACAGAATGCATTTCTGGTCTGCATTTATGTAGTCAGAGGAGTTGGAGGCTGGACGATGATGGATTGTTCCCAGAATAATCTTCAGCCAAACTCGGAGGTTCTGATGAAGCTCCTTGTTTTTAGAGGGGTTTCCTTCAACATTAGGTTTGAAGATTGTAGGGTTGATGACTTCAGTGATGCGCTTTGACCTTGGAGGAATGTTGTAAATCCTTTTACCTCCACTACTTTCCATATTCAACAGAGAGGCAATGGATCCTTCTGTGATCACTATCTTCACTCCCAGAACAAAAGAAACAATGAACTGGTCATCAGCATCTGCACATCTCCAGAACTCCTTCACCAGAAGAGGGTAGATTGGACCATAAAGCCTGTCGAAGTAGTTTTCCCAACCTTGCTTGCGAAGATCTTCAGTAAGATCAACACCGTTTCTTCTCAAGTTCTCAAAATCTACCAGCGATTCACACAGTACATCCAAACCTTCAAAGGGAGTTGAAAGATGAATGTGTTGTTCACGGTCAAGAATGTGAGGTTCTTTGTAAACTGGGGTTGTGGTGACGCTTATAACCGTGGGTGTTTGAGTGTTTGAGGTTTGGGGATTGGAACTAGATTCCACTTGTTGAGAATGGTTGAAGAGTTCTTGTTGTTGAGCGTCCATGTTGATGAAGATGATGAAGATTGAAGAAGAAGATGAAGAACTTGCAGAGAGCTTTCAGAGAAGGGTTTAGGGTTTTAGAGTGAGTGAGAGTGATAAGTGTGAAAAGTGAGAGAAAGTGTTTATATACTAAGGGTAAAAACACATGCAAAACGACACACATACCAGCGTTAGCACAAAAACCAAAATAGCACGTTTGGGGGAAAAATGATTACAGCTCATTAATGAATGTCTAATCCCACAGCTTGCACACTGCTCGAGGAAAACTCAAACGTCTGCCTTTTGAATTTCTTGACAGCTGTCTAGAAGTTCTAAGGTTAGACGCATGTTCCCCACGTGTTGATGTATCTGATCTTCAGGAATACCAAAGGATTTCTGAAGATTTCTAACTCAGATATATTCTTAACTTGGTAGAAGTATCAGAGTCAGAGGCAGAAGTGTATTTGTTTTTATCAGAGTCTCATTTTACATGTTCAGAGCCAAATATTACTCAGGACAATTTTTAATGTTCAGATTTTCTAAGATGAAAAGAAATCTATCTTCAGCTAGAGGCTTAGTAAAGATATCTGCCCATTGATGTTCTGTATCAATGAACTTCAGCGTTACTATCCCTTTCTGAACATAGTCTCTAATAAAATGATGTTTTATTTCTATGTGTTTGGCTCTGGAATGTAGAATGGGATTCTTACTTAAACAAATAGCAGCAGTATTATCACAAAAGATAGGAATGTTACTCTCAAATATCTGGAGATCTTCTAGCTGATGCTTCATCCAGAGCATCTGAGTTGTGCACAGTGATGCTGAGATGTATTCTGCTTCTGCAGTTGATAGAGCAATTGTTGACTGTCTTTTGCTAGCCCAGGAGATTAAGTTGTTTCCCAGAAGCTGGCAATTTCCAGATGTGCTTTTTCGTTCTATTCTATCTCCTGCATAATCTGCATCACAATAACCAGAAAGCCTATACTCTGATGTTTTCTCATACATCAGGCCCAGGTTAGGAGTTCCTTTCAGATACTTAAGAATTCTCTTAACAGCTGTTAAATGAGATTCTCTAGGATCTGATTGGAATCTGGCACAAAGACAGACGCTAAAGAGAATATCAGGACGAGTAGCAGTCAGATAGAGAAGAGAGCCTATCATACCTCGATAGAGCTTCTGACAAACCTTGTTGCTTACCTCTTCCTTCTCCAGAATGCAAGTTGGATGCATAGGAGTTTTTGCAGATTTGCATTCAGTCATATCAAACTTCTTCAGAACGTCTTTAATGTACTTGCTTTGATGAATGTACGTGACTTCTGGAGTTTGATTGATTTGAATTCCCAGAAAGAACTTTAGTTCTTGCATTAAACTCATTTCAAATTCTGCCTGCATTAACTTAGAAAATTCTTGGCAAACAGAGATATTAGCAGAACCAAAAATAATATCATCAACATAAATTTGGCATATCATGAGATCATTATTAAGGTTTTTACAGAAGAGTGTAGAATCAACTTTCCCTCTGATAAAATTTTGTTCCAGAAGAAAATTGCTCAGACGTTCATACCAAGCTCTGGGAGCTTGTTTAAGTCCATATAAAGATTTCTTAAGTTTGAAAACATGTTCTGGAAAGTTTGAATTTTCAAAGCCTGGAGGTTGGTTGACATACACTTCTTCTGAAATATAACCATTAAGAAATGCACTCTTGACATCCATTTGGTATAATTTGATAGAATGATTAATAGCAAAAGATACAAGAAGACGAATAGATTCTAACCTCGCGACTGGAGCAAAAGTTTCATTATAATCAATACCTTCTTGTTGACTATAACCTTGAGCTACCAGTCGAGCTTTGTTTCTGACAACTTCTCCTTTCTCGTTCAGCTTGTTTCTGAAAACCCATCTGGTTCCAATGACATGAGTGCCTCTGGGTTTTGGAACGAGATCCCAGACATCATTCTTGGAGAATTGATCTAACTCTTCTTGCATAGCTGCCACCCAATCGTTATCTTGAAGAGCTTCATCACAGGACATAGGCTCAATCAGAGACACTAGTCCCAGAGGAATATCTTCAGAAGTTCTGAAGGTAGATCTGGTTCTGACGGGTTCGTTCTTGTTTCCCAGAATCAAATCTTCAGATACGTTAATACGACTTTTAACTTTCCTTGGAATTTCTGGAGATTTAATTTCTTCAGAGTCTGGAGTGACAGTTGCTTCTGGAGTTTTCTCAGATTCTACCAGAGTGATCTCTAAATCTGCAAACTTTTCAACTAGCTTTGACTTTTCAGGGTCAAGCTTATCATCAAATCTAACATGAATTGATTCCTCCACAATTTTGGTTTCTGTGTTGTATACTCTATAGCCTTTAGAGCGTTCTGAGTATCCTAACATAATACCTTTCTGTGCTTTGGAATCAAACTTGTTCAGATGTTCTTTAGTATTTAATATAAAACAAATGCATCCTAAGGGATGAAAATATGAAATGTTGGGTTTTCTTCCCTTGCACAGTTCATAGGGAGTCTTTTCCAGAATAGGTCTAATAGAGATTCTATTCTGAATGTAACACGCTGTATTTACAGCTTCTGCCCAAAAGTGCTTTGCTACATTTGTTTCATTGATCATGGTTCTGGCCATCTCTTGGAGTGTCCTATTCTTCCTCTCTACAACTCCATTTTGTTGTGGAGTTCTAGGGCAGGAGAAATCATGGGATATTCCATTAGAATCAAATAGTTCTTCAAAATCTTTATTTTCAAATTCTCCACCATGATCACTTCTGACTCTAACAATTTTAGAGTCAAATTCTTTTTGCACTTTAGAACAGAAACTGGTGAATACAGAGTGAGACTCACTCTTGTGCTTTAGGAATTTTACCCATGTCCAGCGGCTGTAATCATCAACGATTACTAGTCCATACTTCTTTCCATTGACTGATGCTGTTTTCACAGGACCAAATAAGTCAATGTGAAGAAGCTCCAGAGGCTTAGAGGTAGAAACAACATTTTTCTTTTTAAAAGATGTTTTTGAAAACTTTCCTTTTTGACAAGCTTCACACAGAGCATCTGAAGAAAACTTCAGTTTAGGTAAGCCTCTGACTAACTCAAGTTTAGTTAGCTGAGAAAGTTTTCTCATGCTAATGTGGCCTAAGCGTCTATGCCATACCCATTGCTCTTCGTGAACTGACATTAAACATTTAACATTTTGATCTTTTAAATCAGAAAGATTTATTTTATAAATGTTGTTTTTCCTCTTGCCTGTGAAAAGGACAGAGCCATCGTTCTGACTAATGGCTTTACACGTTTTTTGATTAAAGATTACATCATAACCGTTATCACTTAATTGACTTATGGATAACAAGTTATGCATTAATCCTTCTACATAAAGAACATCAGATATAGAGGGAAGAGTACCATTACCAATAGTTCCGGAGCCTCTGATCCTTCCTTTCTGATCTCCTCCGAAGCCTACAAATCCAGCGTCTTTAAGTTCCAGGCTTTGGAACATAGACTTTCTTTCCGTCATATGTCGCGAGCATCCAGAGTCCAGGTACCATGACTGGTGTCTGAACTTTGCTGCATAGGATATCTGCAACATAGATAATCTTATCTTTCGGTACCCAGAATCTCTTGGGTCCTTTCAGATTAGTTTTCCCAGAGTTTCTTACAACTTTGGGTCTTCTAGCATTTTTAAATTTGTGTTCTTGTGTGTGTGTGTAATGATATGAAAAAGGCGATTTAATTTGGTTACTGGTAGAGGTTTTGTGTTCCTCAGAATCATACCCAATTCCCCTTTTATTATTCTGACTTACTCCATAAATCATGGATGCCATAATACTCCTATCTATTCCATTCTTCAGAAATTTTTGAAAGGCTTCTTCATATTTATAAATAATTTCATTTGAAGTTTGTGGTGCTTGAGACAACGCTTCTTCTAATTCTAAGCTTTTTGTTTTAGCTCCATCTCTTTCTATCATTAGAGATCTGATAGTATCATCTCTTGCTAGAATTGTTGTCTCAAGTCTACTACATACTTCAGATTTTGCTTTAAGAAGGCCTTTAATGTCTTTAATTTTTTGTTTTAATTTCTGAAGAGAGGTAAGAGTTTCTGATAAACATGATTCTAAGTCAGATCTAGAAAGTTCAGAAAATACCTCTTCAGATTCTTCATCTGAGCTGCTGGATGTGGTAGCCATAAATGCTACGTTGGCTTGTTCATCAGAGTCAGATTCTGATGATCCTGATTCACTATCGTCCCAGGTGGCCATTAATCCTTTCTTTGTTCTGAAGGTATTCTTCTTGAAGCTTTCTTTTCTAGGGTTATCTTTCTTCAGCTTGGGGCATTCATTTCTGTAATGACCTGTTTCTTTACATTCAAAACAGGTAATATCTTTATTAGGTTTACCTTTTGAAGTTGACTCTGATCGATCCCCTCTGGGTCTTGATCTTCTGAAGTTGTTGTTGTTCCTTCTTTTCCAGAGTTGCTTAACTCTTCTGGTTAGTAAGGACAGTTCTTCTTCATCATCAGAGTCTTCAGATTCAGAGTCATCAGTGTCTGCAGTTTCTGCTTGAAGGGCTTTGGTTCTGTCTGACTTCCGTCTTTCAGGTCTGGACTTCAGCGCCACTGACTTGTTCCTTTTCTGAGGCTCATCCTCCTCTAGTTCTATCTCATGGCTTCTGAGAGAACTAACAAGTTCTTCAAGGCTGATATTGTTCAGATCCTTTGATAACTTCAGAGCAGTAACCATTGGTCTCCATTTCTTTGGCAGACTTCTGACAATCTTCTTAACATGATCTGCAGTCGTGTATCCTTTGTCTAGCACTTTAAGACCTGCAATAAGAGTTTGGAATCTGGAAAACATAGCTTCTATAGCTTCGTCATCTTCCATCTTGAAGGCTTCATATTTCTGGATCAGCGCCAGAGCCTTCGTCTCCTTGACTTGGGAGTTTCCTTCATGGGTCATCTTCAGAGAGTCAAGTATATCTTTAGCAGTCTCTCTGTTGGTGATCTTTTCATACTCGTTATAAGATATAGCATTTAGGAGTATGGTTCTGGCCTTGTGATGATTCTTGAAAGCTCGTTTCTGATCATCTGACATCTTACTTCTGGGAACTTCAGCTCCATTTAAGACTGGAGGTGTGTATCCATCTGTGACAATGTCCCAGAGGTCAGCATCATAACCCAGAAAGAAACTTTCGATTCTATCTTTCCAGTAATCAAACTTTTCTCCATCAAAAACAGGAGGCTTGGCATTGTAAGAATCTTTCTCATTTGAGTGGGCCATTGTTTTTCTCGTACTGGATCTCTCTACACGGTTAAGTGTTTGATTAGAAAATCAATAACAGAGCCGGAGCTCTGATACCAATTGAAGGTGAGAAAAACAAGAAAGGGGGGTTTGAATTGTTTGAAAAAAAAAAAAAATAAGCGCTTTTGCAAAATGAAATCACACAATGATTTTATACTGGTTCGCTTATAACACAAAGCTACTCCAGTCCACCCGGCCAAGGTGATTTCGCCTTCAACAAGGACTTAATCCACTAATCTTGAAAGATTACAAACAACCCCTAAGAGAGAAGAAAATCTCTTAGTCCTCTCAAGTCTACAGACTGCAAAGAGTCACTTGAGGAAATCAAATAAAAAATTAGATACAAGATGTGTAATCTAGAGTGCTTCTAAGAAAGCAAATATTACAAACTTAAGAATAAATTTTTCACTTGATAAGCAAAAGCTTAGTGAAAATCTTTGAAGAACAAGGATGTTTTTCTTGAGCGTGATATGATTTCAGTATAGTTTTGGCTAGTGATTTCTTGCATTACTGAATGAGATTTCTTCTCTATTTATAGGAGTTGAAGTAGAGTTGAAGTAGCGTTGAATCTGTTGGATATTGAGATGTAGTTACGCCATTCCATTAATAGCTTCTGCAGTAGACTTTTTCACTTAGAAGTGACTACTTACCACAATTAGTATCTTCTCTCTTGGAAGTGGAGATTAACGTCTCTTTCTAATTGAGGAAATCCATTTGCAGAACTTTAACTTGGCTTAAACGTTACTTCATCATGATTAACAATTCTGATTAGAGTCTTCGTGTTTCTGGAGAATCTTGCTTCTGATGTTATTTCTTGAAAGTTCAGATGGCGCTGATAACTTCCAGAGTTTACAGAAGGCATTAGTTCAGAGTCAGAGCTTCTAGACTTTACTTCATGTTCAGATGCTTCTGATACTTTTGTAGTTTTGTCCAGAGTCAGAGCTTCTTGAATGAGATTCCTCTTTAGATGCTTCTGATACTTGAGATTTTGCATCTGATCTTGTTTTGCATCTGATGACATCATCAGATTTGTTTCTTCTTTCTTTAGAACCCTGCACACTTAGAAACTTTTCGTTAGGGTGCCATTTTTGGTTTCTTCCTTTGTTATCATCAAAATCATGGAATCTGTTGTAGAACAATTTTTGTTCTTACATGAACGACGTATTAAAAGGCATTAGAAATCTACCAATAACCGCTTTGGATACGACTGATAAAATGATAAGATTATGTAGTATATCTCGTCAACCAGGACACAATAAGAACAAATGTCCCAATCTAGGAGCAACATATGTATCATAATTTAGTATCTCCTTTCAATTTTTGTAACCTTGCATTTTTATATATCACTATCTTTTTGTTACAACAAGGTTAACAACAAACATCACTACAATATAAGTAAACTCAAAATAGAATATTTCTAACTCATTACAATAATCAAACTGATGTCATCTCGTCCAAACATCATTTCCCTAGCATCCTTATCAGTTTTTACTCGCACCCAACCAAATATACTATTGAGTCTCTCAATACTTCTAATTTTTTTTCTCTTCTGGTATTTTTTGATCTAACCAACGAACCAGCTCCCTCTTCAGTTGATCGAAACTACAGATGTCCCAGGAGAGCATCAACATCAAAGGTTTATCTCTCGAATAAATCACTTTTCCATAGTGACGACGAACACCAAACATGTTTGCAATATTACAAAATGAGATGTGAAAAAATGACTCACACAACACATCTATTTATAAAAAAAATCACATTACACTGAGGCGCCAGACCAATTGGCGCCTCCTCTTCCAAATTACACATGAGCGCCGATTGGATTGGCAGCACCATGTGTTGTAGCTAATCCAATTGGTGCCCCCACTTAAAATTTAAGAGTAGACGTCAATTGGTCAGGCGCCTATGCCTTACGTATTTTTTATGTTTTTTGAAATTTAGGTAATTTGAGAAAAAAAATTGAAAATTGGGTTATTTTGAGATTTTTTTTTGAAAAAATAGGGTATTTGGATAAAAAAATATAATATTTTAATTCAATAAATCATATGTGTAACTTCCTTCGTAAATTTATAAAATTATAGTAAACAAAGTTAAATATTTTTAATAAATTAAAAACTAAAATTGATAGTAATTTATTATATCAACGGTATACATAAATTATTTTTATCATTCTTTAATTGATACATAAAGTTTTTAAATATTACATTTAAAACTAAAGAATGGTTAAGTTGTTATACAAATTTAAATTAATAATAATTCCAATAAAATTACAAAAACTAAGACTAGTGGTTCAAAATGCAATGCATAAAAATAAAGAATCACCGTGGAAAGGCAATGTAAGAATTTTTTACCCAAATAATCCAATTTTAAAAAAAAAAAATCCCAAAATAACCCATTTTTCATATTATTTTCCAAAGTATTCAACTTTGAAGAGGTGACGTCAGATGAAGTGACGCCTATTTTTTAACTTAGAGAGGTGGCGTCAATTGAATTGGCTAGTGCACCTAGTGATGCCAATCCAATTGGCGCATGTGTGTTAATTTACAAAGGAGGCATCAATTGGTCTGGCACTTATGTGTGTTTCGTAATTTTTTTTAAAAAATAATGTACATTTTAGATTAAAAATTGAAATCGGACTAATTGATATTAATATTAATATGCGTATACATAAAATGACTAATGTCGTTGACCGGGATGACCTAACCGACCTTTGGTCCCACATCCCCTAGCTACACGAACGGGTGGCCGTAACCCACGTTGGTGATTTACCCCAGGTGTTTGAATATCTGAGGGCCTAGGAACATCACCACCAACTGCGGGAGATTGCCTATGATATTCAGACAAATTCGTGTAGACTTGTGTATGCATTGAAGCGCTACCGCCATAGCTGAGTTCGTGACCCATGCCAGAGTAGTTGGGTTGTGTTTGAGTTATTGGAGGGCGACCGGGACGATTGAAGGGCGACATTGGTGTGAATGATGTCTCGAGGAAAGGTTGAAATGATTGTTGTGGTGTTTGGTAGCCATATGGTTGTTGTATGTTTTAGTTTTGTGATGTTTAGGCTTCTTGGCTATAGTAGGAGGAGGGAAGATTGGTGTTAAATGATCGTTGGATATTTTGGATAAGACGGTTATGGTAGGGTGATGTGTTGGGTACATAGCGATGTTAGGTGTCTTGATGATGATCTACTTGTTTGTGGTGGTACAGGGTATGCTCTTGGTATTGTGGTTGGGTGTTTGGCATGTTAGGGTTGTAGGATTGTGTGTTTGTGGATTGGAAATTTTGATAGATATGGGGTTGTGAGTAACCGGTCTGACAATGTTGTTGGGGTTAGATGTTGAACCTTCTTGTGTGTAAGTTACCTGACGTGGGTCGTATAGGTACATATCCTCGACGAGGAACTCAAATTCAACTGATCTATACAAAGCCATATAATTACGACTTGGTTTTTGTTCGATTGGCATCATAGTGTCAATTAAGACATGGTCTTGTCGGTGCTTCCATTTTCAACACTCAGATCTAGCGAAGCTTTGCCAAGGGTTTGTCGGGGGTTCTGGGATGTGTTGAAGCATACTGAACTCCAATTTAACATGATCACTATGGTACATCTCCACAGTGGTGAATCTTATGATCGGTGTGCATGCAGTCCAAACGGCTGCGTCTTGTACGTTGGTTTCATGCTCATGATCCAAGTTTAGATATAGATGTCAAATGAACTGAAATATGAACATATATTAGATTATGAATTTGTTAGAAGAAATTAACAAATTGTTACAAATTAATTAGGTTGATGGAAATACATATGGTCAAAGGTGATCCAAGAGATTGTGATATTGGATAATACAGTGTCTAGGACATCTGTTGTAACTCATATCACGTGTCGACCATCTGCACCATAAAAGTAAATATACTATTTAGAGATAATGATCAGTAAAGCAATTAAATATAGTCCATTGTTAAGAACTTACTTTTGTGCGTACGGGAATGTGAACGAATTGTGGTTGACGAGCGCTAGAGACGGTAGTCTAGACCAACCCCATGCTTAGAGTAAAATAGCACATTCAGAGAATGTAAATGTGTATTTGTGTGCATTTTTACACAAAGAGCTATAAATATAAGCCAAACAAGCGGATCCCCAACTGTAACTTCTTATTCTATCTACATGTCTTAGTAAAGGTAAATACATAACATGCATACTAGAACCACTACCTTCGGGAAATAAAAATAAGTCAATTAAAAGTATAATATAACACCTAGTTTTTATTATTCGAGCCTCTTCGGTAGAATTTTCATCTAACTATAAGTTGTTGTTGATATGCCTTAAGGAGTGAAAGTAGTATACCTTGATCTCTCGAGTTATCATCTAACAAGTCAACATCCAAGAGGTCCATGCAAATTGAACTCGCATAGTTGGTTTTACCATTTACCGTTTTACCCTCGATAGGCAGTCCCAATAACATATAGACATCTTCTAACGTCACGGTACATTCACCGGTTGGAAACCAGAATATGTGTGTCTTGGGACGCCATCTTTCACATAAAGCAAGAATAAATTTAGTATCAACCGACCAAGAAATTATTTTGCTTACATGTCCAAAACCGGCGAGTTCGACATAAGGTTGAATCATCGCGTCCATGTGAACAAATTCGTCGACACGAGTTTGAAACCTAGAAACGTCCTAAAAAATAAACAAAAAAATAAGTTACCGCATAAAAATTGTGTTAGAAAAATAATACAAGAAGTAAACACTTACAGAAGTTGCTATGTTTGCAAATGTGTCTCTATGCAATTCACCTATAGTAAGCAGAGACATCGTGTTTTAGTGTTGCAGATGAAATAATGGTTGTTGCAGATGAAAGGTTGGCTATTGCAGGTGCAGAAGTGATTGTTGCTGATGAAGGAGTGATTATTTCATGGCTATTTATAATGAGAGACATGCATAAGTTTGTAACCATGGAAACCTTAACATGTATGTTAGTGCCAATTGGTTTAGCGTGCACATGACTTGATGCAAGCTAGCGCCAAATGGATTGGCGCTTCCTAGGTCATGGCAGGTTGCATGCATGGTCTTTTCCCTAGTCTGCATGGCTATTTGCATATAACGCAGAATCTCGAGGTCTGCACATACAAGGTGCCATATGGATTGGCGCCCATGTTCAAAAAAATGCATGCATGCGCCAAATGGAATGGCGCTAGCTCTTGCATGCATGTCATGTCACATTCTATTTAATTGTCTTCCTCATACTTACTCATACCAACACAAATTCAAATTCATCCTCAAACCAACACCAATTCATCTACACCTAAATATTAATATGTCATCTGCACTCAAATATTTTATCAATGCTCACTGCAACGGTGAGATATATGAGTGTGATGTATACGGGTTTTGTTTTCGAAACACGGATATTATCCAATTTACGATCAAGAGAAATTCAAATTTCTTGCATTTGAAAAAATGAATAGAATCCTTCCTAGGATTTGGTATCGTGTCACAAATCACATACCAAAATACAATTTATTTAGAAAACAATTAATGTCAATTTTACCCGCTAAAGGTACGGGACGATGAAGATGTTGAATATATGTTTGTTAGTCACGAACATTCTGGTTGCAACTATATTGAGTTCTATATTAATCTCTAACAAAGTATACCATCGCAACAATATCAGATAACTAATCAAGTTGAATCTGATGAAATGTGATTCAGAAGACTTAGATGAAGCCGACCTAGAAGCAGAAGCAGAAATCAATGAAAAAGAAGAAGAAACCGAGACATAGGTCGATCATATATTGAACAACAACATTGAAGATGACGATCATCCAGCGCCATTACCTCCATGTCATGTATATAATCTACCGCAACATATGACAAACGCGTACTTCCATGACGATGAAACATCCAATAGTGTTTTTAATAACCTGTATCCAGGATCATATGGTGAGTTAAAAGTGGGAGACACGTTCTGCACTAAAGAAGAATGTGTGCACGCTATCAAAAAATTTCACATGAATAACTTTGTTGATTTCACCGTGAAATACACTTATTCAAGAAGGTATGTCATCGAATGTCATAACATCCTTTGCAAGTTTCGGTTGGCTGCGTCTCACAAGAAGAGAAAAGATTCTTGGGAGATAGCTTCTATAGACCCACCTCACAGTTGCATTACCACTAATGTTGTACAAGATCACTGTAAATTAAGCGCTGCATTGATATGTCAAGACATTTTGCCGCATGTTAACAAAGACCCATCAGTGAAGGTGAGTATAATAATATCTCATATCCGCACAAGATATGATTATACTCCCTCTTACAATAAAGCGTGGATTGCAAGGACAAAGGCGGTTGAACAGGTAGTCGGCAACTGGGAGGATTCATAAAAAGAATTGCCACAGTTTTTATGGGCACTTAAAACATACGTACCATGAACTATTGCAATTATGGAGACATTGCCAGTATTTACGCCAGGCGGAACTTGTGTTGCTGGAAATAGAATTTTTCACCGCCTCTTTTGGGCGTTTCAGTCATGCATAAAAGGTTTTGCATTCTGCAAACCTATTATTCAAATTGATGGAACATGGTTATACGGAAAATAAAAGGTTACTTTGCTTATGACTGTTGCATAAGACGGAAACAATAATGTCTTTCCCATTGCTTTTGCTCTGGTTAAAGGTGAAACCGCTGGTGGTTGGGGTTTCTTCCTTCGTCATCTCAGAACACATGTCGCTCCACAAGTCAATCTCTGTTTGATATCATATAGACATGTTGCCATTAAGAGTGCTTACAATAACCATGATAACGGATGACATAATCCTCCTTCTACCCATGTCTATTGCATTAGACATATCGCACAAAACTTCATGCGTGCAATCAAAGACAAGAACATTCGGAAAAAAGTGGTGAATGTAGGGTATGCTCTAACTCAGCCGTCATTTCAATATTACCGTGACGAAATTAGATTGTCTAATGCAGAAGTAGGGAGGTGGATGGATAACATACCATTAGAGCAGTGGACAAGGGCATTTGACAGAGGCTGTCGATAGGGTCATATGACAACAAATCTTGTGGAATGCATGAACGTCGTATTCAAAGGCATTAGAAATCTACCAATAATCGCATTGGTCAGAATAACCTATTTTAGGTTGGCATCTACATTCGCAACCAGAGGTGAAAGATGGAGTGCAGTGTTAATGTCAGGTCAATTATTTAGTGAGTGAAGTATGAAAGTGATGAAAGAGGAAACTATTAAAGCTACCACACACGCAGTTACAATCTTTGACCATCATAGGCAAAATTTCAGTGTACAGGAAATAATGGACCACAATGAGGGAAAGCCAAATTTATTCTATGTTGTCAAACTAAATAGAAGTTGGTGGGACTGTGGAAAGTTCCAGGCCTTCTGTATTCCTTGCTCCCATGTCATTGTGGCATGCGCACATACTCGCCAGGATGCTTACAGTCATCTATCCAATGTTTACAATGTCATTACCGTCATGAATGTGTATAATGAAAGCTTCTCAATGCTAGCAATGGAGAAATACTAGCCTTCATATGAAAGGGACATAGTTTGGCACAATATGAAATGCGAAGAAAGAAAAAAGGACGGCCAAACAGCACACATATTAGAATAGAAATGGATATGACTGATAAAATGATAAGAT
Organism: Lathyrus oleraceus; assembly: GCF_024323335.1. Lineage (NCBI taxonomy): Eukaryota > Viridiplantae > Streptophyta > Magnoliopsida > Fabales > Fabaceae > Lathyrus > Lathyrus oleraceus. The sequence goes on along the minus strand of NC_066579.1, from coordinate 409,198,763 downwards.
TATGTAGTATATGTCGTCAACCCGGACACAATAAGAACAAATGTCTCAATCTAGGAGCAACCTCTGCATCATAATTTAGTACCTCATTTTAATTTTTGTAACCTTGAATTTTTATATATTAATAACTTTTTGTTACAACAAGGTTAACAACAAACATCCCTCCAACATAAGCACATTTAAAACCGAACAAGTCTAAATAAACAACACAAACAACAAATATCGAATACAGATGAAAATACTTAACCACAATATTAAAAAAACATTTCTAACTGATTACAGCAATCAAACTAATGCCATCTGATTCTAACATCAGTTCCCTAGCGTCCTTATCAGTTTTTACTCGCACTCAACCAAATACACTATCCAGTCTCTCAATACTTCTAACTTTTTCCCTTCTAGTATTTTTCCATCTAACCAACGAACCAACTCCCCCATTAGTTGCTCGAAACAACAAATGTTCCAGAAGAGCATCTCCATCGGAGATTTGTCTCTCGAATAAATCACTTTTTCATAGCGGCGATGAATACGAAACATGTTTGCAATATGATGCATAGAGGTGTGGAAAAATGAATCACACAACAACTCTATTTATAAAAAAAAATACACATTATACTAAGGCGCCTGACCAATTGGCGCCTCCTCTCATATAATATACACGGGTGCCAATTGGATTGACAGCACCATGTGATGTAGCCAATTCAATTGGCGTCCCCTCTTAAAAATTAAGGATATGCGCCAATTGGTCCGACACCTATGCCTTAACAAAATTTATTTTTTTTAAATTGGGATAGATTGAGAATTTGTTTGAAATTTTGGTTATTTTGAAAAAAAAAATGTGGGATATTTTAGTAAAAAATTCGCAATTCAATACTATGAGCTTGTTTTATTTGAAGTGTAATATGAACTTATTGCTTAGGGGTACAAGTTAAAATTTAAATAAAAAAATATTATCTTAAAAATTATATATTAATTTTAATAAAAATATAGAATTAATTTTTTTATTATTTTTTTAATATAAATTTTTTATAAATGAATTTTTTAATTTATTTCCCTAAAACACAAATTAGCATTACTTTTATTTTCATTAATCACTTAATAAAAATGGTTATGGAAATTGTGTAAAGTATATCCTCTTCTTTTACCTATGTAGACACGTAGAATGTGAGTCAGCGTATCTAAACAATTATGTTCAAGTTCATTGTATTGGTTGAATGAATAAATGAATGTTGATTTAGTTGATAAAAAGTTTGCTCATATTTTACCAGAGCTTGAGTTTAATTTTACTTAAAATATTAAAATTTATTTAATAAATAATTTGAAAATAATTTGGTAAACTTCCAAAAAATAGGATATCCATTAAATATATAAATTAATTTTATGTTATCAATCAATTACCATTATATATTAGATTATAATTTTTAAGTTAGTGTATGATATAAATATTGAATTTTTATTAAAAGGTAAAATCATTTTATATAATTCTTGTATCACCATTAAACTCACCTTAAAATCTATCTCGATAAATTTAAAAAGTCAAATTATATAGATTTAAAAAGTCAAATTATTTAAAGTCGTACTATTTGAAAAAAAGAGTCCTAGGACACGAGTAAATGGCCAAAAGTCATTGAATAAAGAATCACATTTTATTAAATAAATAAAAATGACATCTTTTTAGTTATAATTTTAATTTTGACAATTGTGATTTGAATTTAATGGTGATGCTTTGATAATGTAAAAAAAGTTTTACACACTCATCTAATAGAAATATATCATTTTATCATGTAATTAAAGTAGTTAAAAAAATTTCAATCTTATATGACAAGATGTATGATCGTTATTAGTTGACAGTGTAAAATAAATTTACATTATCAGTATTATCTTTTTTCTCGTGATTTTACGAATCTTTAAAGATAGTTATGATAACAATTAAAAGTTACAAATATATTTTTCTCTATATTTATAAAACTAGATTGAACTGCATCAAATTTAAGATTTAAAATGAAAGTCGCATGATTTTCTTTCAAACTTGCATTAAGAAAAATAATAAATAAAATCAAATTATTTATTTTTAATATTTTAAAATTGATATTTAATAGTTATTTTATCATTGGTTTATTGAGTAAAAAATTATATTTTTTATTATTTAAAAGTTGTTGATCTATAAATGTCAACCACTTATTTATAATAATAAATAAATTTTGATGGCAAAAATTGAAATAGAATTCAATAATTTATGTTTATTATATTTAATTAATTTATAAAAAATATATTTAATTTAAAGTAAATATTAATTTTGTTAATGACTCGTTAAAAAATTTGACTTGTCATCTTTAGGGGAAGTTCTGTAATAAATATTTTATCCTTAAAGTTTAAATCTAACTTATATGAGAGTTTAAGTTCTGATTATTAGATGAATTTATGTTAGCTTTTTTTTTGAAGATGTGAAAACAGTGAAAAAGTTTAAAATTGAATAGTTTTGTTTTTATTTTCAATTTTAATTCTTAAGTTGGGGTCAAAAATTAGAACAGTGCAGGTAGGTGCAGCTATATATAGCTGCACTTAATTATGTTATTTCAATTATTTTATCATTCTTAATTATTCGGATAAAAAAGTTGAGTTAATTTATGTAAAATTTATTCAAAAAGTTATCATTTAAAAATTGATAAATATAAAAAAAAATATTTACTTATTTATCATTATCAAAATCACACACTAGCTCATTTAAACACGAAATAATTAAAAAATTCTTGATTTATCTTAAAAATAAGAATTGCTCTCATAATTCGCACTTATTTTATTGCATATATTTTTAATTAATTTAGGTAAAAAATAAAGTAAAAATTATCAATTGACGAGTCAAACAGGATCATTTGACCTAAGACCTATAAGTCAAAATCAAATCAAATTCACTAGACAAATTTTTGTTTGATTAGCGAATGAGAAACAAAAGACATGATTGAAGGACAATGACAATTCGTTGGACAAATTTGAGCTTAATGAGTGAATCTAAGGAGGGAAATTTTCATGGGTGAAATTATTTCTCGTTAAGACGGGAAAGAAAATAGGGGTTGAAATTCTTTAGAGTTAAGAAAACTAAAAGCAAGTTTCGCTAGGAGAATTTATTATTTGTCCAACGAATGAGATCATATCCAGAAATTCTATAAATAGAAAATCTTGATTGTTTGTTTTAGATACAATTTTTTATATAATATTAGTTAGTTTCTTGTTTAGTAAAACTCTCTCTATATATGCGAGCGTACATATGTGTGTATATGTGTGTTGTCGAAAGGAACCAATGCTAGTATCGTACCTCAAAATTTACTCACCCCTTTTCATTTCAACAATTACCTTGAGATTCATCTTTGTTCATTCATGTGCATCATTCATTTATGTTAACACTTGCTAATAATCATCTTAGATTCAAAGTTTGTGGTTAACAAGAGTTAAAAAATTCACAATGTACATTGGTGTCATGTCAATTGACGTCTCCCTTATACATTTGTACACTGACGTCAATTGAATTGGCAATACCATGTATAGTTGTCAATTCAATTGGTGTCTCCTTTTAAAAATATAGATTTGTCGTCAATTCTCCTACCAACAACACTTCGTCCCAAATTTTTTGTTTGAAAGTGGGGTGTATTTTGAGAATTTTTTATGAAACATAGGTTATTTTTGGAATTAGATTGAAAATGTGGGAGGACCAAAATTGCAATTAATTAATTAACTAATATATTCTGTAAAAAAATATTAAAATTAAATTTAATCTAAAAAATGATTAATTTATAAAATTTAAATTTTATTTTATTTTTTAAAATATAATTATTTATAATATTATTGAAAATATTAAAAATATTTATTAGGTTAAATTACAGTTTTTATCCCCTTATTTTGTATGATTCACGAAGTTAGTCCTTCTATTTTAAATTCAAACAGTTTTGATCCCCTATTTTAAGTTCAAACAGTTTTAGTCGAATTTTTTACTCGTAACCCATTTTTTCAAAAAATTCCCCAAATAGCCCACTTTTCAGATTAATTCTCAAACTACCCCACTTAAAAAAAACGTTAACACGTAGGTGCCAAATGAATTGGTGCCTACCCTTAATTTTAAAAAGGGAACGTCAATTGAATTGGCTACAACACTTGGTGTTGCTAATCCAATTGGCGTCTGTGTGCAGAAAATGAGAGAAAGCGCCAATTGGTCTGACTCTTCTGTGTATTGTGTAATTTTTTTGTATAAGTAGAGGTGTGTGATTTATTTTTTCACATCTTTTTTCATTATATTGCACACATGGTTTGTCTTCGTCGTCGCAATGGAAAAGTGATTTATTCGAGAGACAAGCCTCTGATGGAGATGTTCTTCTGGAACATCTGTCGTTTCAAGCAAGATGCAGTCATTTGGACTGCATGCACATCAATCATAAGATTCTCCAATATGGATATGCATCATAATCGCCATGTTAAATTGCACCTCGGTATGCTTCAACACATCCCAGATCCCCCGACAAACCTCGAAGAATGGCATCTATGAAAAGTTAACGATCAATGGAACTTTAATCCTTGGTAAAGTTTCGCTAGATCTGAGTGTCGAAAATGGAAGCACCGACAAGACCATGTATTAACTAACGATGTGATGTCAACCGAAGAAAAACCAACTCGTAATTATATGGCTTGCACCAAATTGGTTGGATTTGAGTTCCTCGCCGAGGATATGTATCTATACGACTCATGTCAGGTAACTTACACACAAGAAGGTTCAACATCTAACCCCTAACAACATTGTCAGACCGGTTACTCACAACCCCCTACCCATCAAAACTTTTGGCCCACAAACAGACAAACCTACGATCTTAACATGTCAAACACTCAACCACAATACCAAAAGTATACACCGTATCACCACCAACAAGTAGATCATCATCAAGACACCCAACATCGATGTGCACCCAACACATCACCCTACCATAGTCGCCTTAGCTAAAACACTCAGCAGTCATTTAACACCAACCATCCTTCCTCTTACTATAGCCAAGAAGCTCAAACATCACAAAACCAAAACATGCAACAACCATATGGCTACCAAACACCACAACAATCATTTCAACATTTCCTCAACGTATCATTCACACCAATGTCGCCCTTCAATCGTCCTGGTCGCCCTCCAATAACTCAAACACAACCCAACTACTCTGGCGTGGGTCACGAACTCAGCTATGGCGGTAGCGCTTCTTTGCATACACAGGACTACGTAGATTTGTCTGAATATCTTAGGGAATCTCCTACAGGTGGTGGTGATGTTCCTGGGCCCTCAAATCCTCAAACACTTGTGGTGAATCATTAACGTGGGTTAGGACCACGTGTTCGGGTAGCTAGGGAATGCGGTATAGGAGGTCGGTTAGGTCATCCCAGTCAACGACATTAGTCTTTTTGGTATTCGTATGTAAACGCATATTAATATTAATATCAATTGGTCTGATTTCAACTTTTATATAAAATATGCATTGTTTTTAATAAAAAATACACAACACACATAGGTGTCAGACCAATTGGCGCATCCTCTTAAACCTAACACACAAACGCCAATTGGATTGCCAACAATAGATGCATAAGTCAATTCAATCGGCATCACCTCTTTAACTTAGAGAGCAGACATCAATTCATATGACACAAATTCTTCAAAGTGGGGTAGTTTGAAAATTAATCTGAAAAATGGATTATTTTGGATTTATTTTTTAAAAAATGGATTATTTGAGTAAAAAAATTGTTTTAGTCCCCATCTCACATTTTTTCATAGAAAATCAATGAAATTTTTGTGTTTTAACTTATATTTTTATCTATAGTTCAATAACAAGTTTATATACCATAATTTGTCATGATTTACAACTAACTTGTCATTTAAAACATGAAAACAGTGTTAATTTTTAAATTAAAAAATATACGAGAAGGATCAAAACTATTTAAATTTAAAATAGAAAAACCAAAATTATTTAAATTTAAAATATGATGATCAATTTCGTGAATAGAGTATAATTTAATTTATTTAGTAATAATATTTTTATATTTTTTTTTCGAAGTCAACAATAACACCTTATTGAAAATAAATAATTTATCCTAACAGTTACATGGATAAAAATTAAAAAAATTAAATAAAAAAAAAGTAAATTTGAGGGATAAAAAACTGATTTTTTTTTAACTAAAAATTTAAAAATATATAAATAAGAGAATTAAAAATGCAAATTAAATTAAATTAAATTAAAAGATTAAAAAATGCATTAGACTTAAATAAATACTCCAACTCTATTTACAATAATCCAACTAAACATCACGAACTAATTTCCGCTCAACTATTAAAGTCATAACTTAAAGTTCAGCGCTAGTTAAACAATCTGAACTACACTCATTATGTATGAACAGTAACTTTGCCAACAGCAGGTGCATAAAATAAGGCCAACATTTATGTGTTGCCAAATGTAGAATACCATAGGTACCTTGTTTGCCAACGCACGCCAAGGAATATTTTTCATTCACCATTATCAGATAACAGAACTAGAGTACGAATCATCCAAAAATGCAATACCATCATAAGAAAATCGGGTCACAGTTAGGTAAAAGAAAAAACATATAACTACATAAATGTTGTGCTAATCCTGCCAGTATGAAAATTTTGTGTGCAGCACTGATTTGAAACTTGTCTCATCATGCGCTGGTTTTCCAGTTCTACACTCTACAGGCCATCAACAAGTTTGTTAGAAGGGATCTCCTCAACACATTGCTTTTTACTTGTCAATGGATCATCGTTTTGTTCACGCTCTTCTTCATCTTCTTCTTCTACTACAGCATTATCTGTATTTCCTTCTGAATCTGCTTGAGATCTTTTCCTCTGAGGGATAACTGCGAAGAAAGAAGTTTTCCAGTCCCTTGTCTCAATGAACTTGAGTAGTATTTCTACAACTTGATTCACAGTAAGAACCTGAAAGCTCATATGATAAATAAAATGTTTTAGACACAAATGGAATTCCCATTTTCAACAGTGTTGTCAAGTAAATCAACAACTTATTCAAACAATTACAGGGGTCGAGCAACTTGATATTTAAAATTGGTGCATGAAATTTAGTATACCCAATCGCATTGGTCCTTTTGACACATTTTGTGCAACTAAATTGATTGACTCAACAAGACTAATGTAATAAACCAAATTATAACCTCATAGATCATTTAGTAATTTCTAGGGTTCATACATCAAATTGTCTGACTCCAATAAACTAAATGGCAAGTCACTCTGCTATCATTATCATTTGTGACTCTGCAATGTAAAAGCCTACCGGTGGATCCGGATCTTCTATAGTACTCCAGCCCCCCCGCATCTTTTCTCTCAATCTTCTCTCTCTTTTCATACTGGTGTTTGGCGTGGCAGTGGAAGCACTAATATTACTAGTACATCTATACAATCCAACGATACTAAGTACATCTATTTCACAATCCACTGTTATAAAGTACAAACTTTAGTAGTCAAAGCTATGTTGTTAATCTTAGATAGCGTCGCATAGACCCGGCCCCCTTGAATGCTACAGCAGTACAGAGGATAGAAGAATACCTGCTGTTGTAAACATAAATACTCAAATAGAATGACACGTACAATTAAACAGACCTTCATACTTAATAATTAAAGAACCTAAAGTATAGAGCAATAAAACTTAAATAGAAAAGAAAAACACATTTGAGCTGAACCAAAAGTAGGAAGAACATAACTGTTTGTAAGAAGGAACATAAAAGAATGAAAAACATAATATTACTCTTAAAAGGGTCCGAATTGACATTTATACTCTTAGAAAAGGAAAGGGTTTAAAAATAGGTTTGAAGCAGGTGCAATAGCAGCCGCTACAACCACTAATATTGACGGCGGCTCGCAGGCCAAAATCGTCGCACCAAACCCTACCACCACTATGCTATTCCGCTATAGTGTGCTATTGACAACAATGAACCAAACGTTAAAATGAACACAAAATCCAATACAAAACAAAAAGGTTAACTGTGTAGACATCAACAATACCTGAGAACTAGACATCTTCAAGAAATTAGAAATAGGGAGTTTAGCCGTTTGAATTCCTTGCTCTTGTGCTTTCTCCATAGTTATCCCTTTCCACCTATTCCTATCCACTAACCCGCCAATTATATATATCTTCTTCAAATCAAGCTCTTCAAGAACAGTCTCTGAGTCAGCCGTTAGATACACCAAATCATCCTTACGATCTTGCAATGCTTCAATATAAGGCTTATTTTCCTTCTCAATTATCCACTTATCAAATCCTGGTATCTTTTTCAATTGATCATCCATCTCTCCTTCGCAGCCTGTTAGCCAAAGATGTGCAGGGGACTCACACCTTCCATTCACCGCATAGCAATACATTATCTACACATACATTGTCCCATTCCATCATTTACCAATACACAGTCAAAAATACATAAGTTTATACAACTGTGTTTAGAAGAAATAAGCTATGTTCAGAAGAAGCTATATAATACCAAAATTTCCTATTAAAAGCACATCCGGTATCTAAGAGGGCCACAACACCAACAGAAATATTTATTTTATTTTCAATCACTTTCATTTTGTTACACTATTACATGTCAGTGTCTTGTTAATGCTTCTCGGGGAATAACACTTGTCTCTTTCAGTTTAATTTATCATCAAGTAACAAAGCAACATTGAAACTCTTGAGGAAGAGTTAGCTGCTAATGTGGTCATATTTGATTCGAAGATTGTTGTTAAGAGTCTCACATTTGACAATATATAGCCTAAAGATGAGCTTGTAAGTGAGGGCAATCTTTATCCTACAAGAGGATTTGTAGGGATGAGCTAAGCCCAACCACATTTCTTAACATGATATCAGAGTCCGGCTATGAAGTTTTCGCTATTCAGGCCACAAACCATTTATTTCCACGCTCATTGGACAATTATGACCATAAGTGGGGGCAATCCTCAGCCCTACTACAATCCGGTTTTGTAGGAATGAGCTAAACTCAACCACATTTCTTAACAATTGTGATGCTAGTCTATGACAGTTTGGATAAAGAATTTAATTAAGTACTTATTACATAAATTAGTTCAACGACAAGATAAAGTAGAGTAAAATTGTTTTCATTTAAGCTATCCTAAAAAGCTTATGAAACTAAGTTATTATAGCTTAGCATGAACATGTCTTCAGTTCTTTTCACAATTCCTCTCTAACATTCTCACAAATTGAGTGTTTAAATCAGTTTAAATCAGTATACAAATTCAAATTAGTGAATCGAAATATGCTATAATACCAACAAAAAAAACTACAAAATCAAAAAAGTAAAAGCAGAATTTGCGAATTAACCTGTTGAACGAGACTGCGGATTTCTGAAGGAGTCATGAGATGCGAGAACTGAAGATCAACGACGACATTTTGTCCTTGTTCTTTAGCCTTATTGAGCCTCTCTTTCTTGCTATTTTTCTCCAATGTTTTCTGCTCCATTCTCTCCTTACGGAGACTAATCCTTGATTCGATGAATTTCGTTCTTTCATCCTCAGGTATACTGGCGAGGCTTTCTTCCCACTCCTTCCGTTTCCGTTCGGTTTCCTTCTTCTTCTGTTCCTTCGCCGCTGCTTTCTTCTCTGCCTTCTTTGCCTCCCATCTCTGTTGTCTCGCTTGTTTCTTCAGCGCGCTCTTCGATACTGCTGGCTCTGAGGAGTTTCCGTTGTTTTCAGTGGAATCTTGTGTTTCCGACTTCGGCGGTGGAACACCGGCTTCGCCGTCGCCGTTTGCCTCCACTTCCGTCATTGTTATGTTGCAATTCGATACTGAAGATGTGTTCCGGACCCTAAATCCTCTCTCACTTCTCTAATATTTTTTGTTTAATATTTTAGTCAGTAGACGAAAATGACAAAATTATTTTCATGTCAAATAAAAAAAATTGTTCATTACACTTTTAATTTTTTTTAAGTATATTTTTACAATTTTTCAATAACTAATGAAAACAAATTATTTAGAGCTAAAAGAATAATATAAAGTAATTTTATCTTTATAAGTGTTTATTTTAACAAGTACTTCTAGTGTAAGTTTCAAATAAATTGTTTGTCCATACAAATCTTTAATGTATTTAGATTGTACAATCTAAATAAAAAATAACATAATTTAGATGCTACAATTTAAATAAAAAGTGACATAATTTAGAGAGTAAAATCTGGATAGTCTTACATTCTTAAATCTTTTAAAAAAAATCTTCCATTCTTATTTCATTAATTTTATTTGTAAACACAAATTTTGATATCATAATCCTAATGTACATGTATATCTTTGATATCATAACAGTGAAATCCAAACCCTTTGAAGGGGTGTTTGATCCTTTAATGGGTGTTTTGATAGATATGATTAGGGGTATGCATTGATCATGAACTAAATTAAATTGAACCTTATATATGATTCGGTTTGGTTCTTAAAATCATTTTCATAAAATTAATTTATTTTTTAGAAATCGGTTTATAAGTGGATCGGTTTGGTTTTAAACCGGTTTTTAAAAAAAACACAGTTTTAAATCAATTTTTTTAAAACAAATTTTTTATTTTCTTAAAAAAATCAATTTCAAAACCAATTTTATAAAAAAAAATGTTTTTAAAATTATATTTTTAAAAAATCAATTTTATATCAAAAATAATTTTATTTTCTTTTAAATAACTTTTTTATTTTCACCAATTATAAAACTATTTTATATAAAAAAATATTTATTTTAAAAAATTACTTTAAATTTGACTTTTATAATCACCACAAATAATATCTCGATTAAAAACAATCCCAAAGTATGATGTGTTACATAAAAACGGTCATAAAATAAAATAATTATGAATCATATCTCTATAAATCATAATTGTTCATAAAATAAATAATTTATCAAAAAAATTGTTCAAATTTCTAAAATCTCTCATAATTGTTTGTAAACAAACTTTATGAGGTTTTAAAATATTTTTTCTTTTAAAATTTAAAAAACATAAAAAAAACAATTTTTTTTAGAAAAAAGTAACAAATATTCAGAAAAAAGAAAAAAAAATATATAAAAAAAATTAAAAATAATAAAATTATATTCTGAAAATAAATAAAAAAACTATTTTTTTTAATATTTTTTTTACTGAAAAAAATACAAAATATTTTTGATAAAAAATATCTTTTTTATTTAGAAAAATAATAATAATTTTATTTGAAAAAAAATATCAAACATAATTTTTTCGAAAACAAAATCTGATTTTTATTTTCAAAATAAATTTTTTATAAAATTTAAAATATAAAATTGATTTATAATGTGATAAAACATGAAAACATACAAATATAAAAATTTAACGCATAGTAAAATTTGGATACAAATAACAAAATCAAATTTTTATAATGGATACCGGTTTATATTTGGATAACAAAATGGATACCCAAATTTTATTTTAGCATTTGGTTTGGTTTTTTTAAAATGGATCAATTTGGATACCAATTTGGTTATGGATAACCGGTTTTTTTGCACACCCCTAGATATGATGCACCTTGATAGTGTTGACAAAGCTAATGCATTAGAGGATGGTGTTCCAAAAGATCCTCGTTCAGATGTGGTACACGTTGATGTTGGAAAAGAATTTATGACCAAAGAGGATTTTATGTTACGCGAACATATGCTTCAATTGTTTCATACGGAAGCTACCATATTAGGTTTTCAGATAGTTATCAAGAGGTTGGATTTTGATTCTGATAGAAGACAATCATTTGCTACAATGAGATACTCTCGCGACATAAAAAATACCTGAGTGAATGAACACTCGAATGACGATGAAGTCGCCACCGAAGTTTATTTTTTAAAGGGAAACACCGATAAAACCATTGAAGAAAAAAACAAGGTCATCGCAATCAAATTTAGGTTCCGGGGTCGATTATGTGTGGAAAATGTATTAGCACCCCGCAACATCCATTGTAACCAACGAAAACCGTTTAATTAGTTTTGAAAAAAAAATGTTAGCTTAAAGCGTTAAATTTCTTATAATTATTAAAAATATTTACATGAAAAGAAAAGAACTAAAAAAAGGTTTTTATAGTGTGTTTGACGAGACGTTAAATCTCACTCCTACGTATCCTCAAGTGTGACTGAGAACTCAAAGTTACGTAATTCTTGGTAGCAAAAGTTTGTTTATTGGTTGGTTTTAATTATGAAATGAGTTTAATCGCGCTTGGCGGAGTAAGACTCGTTTGTTGACAATAAAAGATTTGTGTTTGGCGATAATCGTTTGTTTGAGAATTGTTTTAGTCGCGTTGTTAGCCTGGAAATTCTAGCTGAAGAAAGTCAACAAAGAATGATAATAATTATGGTGGAAATTGCTAAGTGTCAAGAGTTTAAATAAAAGGCTTCGACATGCTAACTATGTCGACTCAAATGGTTCGACTGACATACCAGATGAGTCGAGGCAAAGACTGGTTTCGAAGAGTCTGAAGAGCAGATCCACAAGATTATGATCACTCTCTCTTCGAAACATGTCCAAAATGTCGAAGAGATTTTCACAAACCAACTCTTCAACAAGGTCGACTTCGACACGTCCGCCAATTATTAGGGACTTAGGATATTCTCAAGTCCAAAGACTATGTAATGTCGAGATGGCTAAATAATATTATAGGAGTTAACTAAAGACTCTCGACAAAGGCGATTAAGAGGTTTGAAGCAGTTATCAACGTATTTATCAACACGATGGTTGGTTTTCAGTCATTTTTTATTTGAAGACGCGTGGAAGCAAGTTAAAGCGTTAAAGCTTATGTAATAGGATATGTATCAGATCCTTAGGATTTATCTATTGTCGACGATTACTATTGTATTAGTATATAAGTCAATCTCAGTGTATGGGATCGAGGTTGCAAATTTTCACTCATTCTCTATAGAACTAAAGTATCCAAGTCACATATAGAGTAATCAAATTGGCACGTCCAGTGATGACTTGGAAATATATAATGTATTTGGACTTGATTTTCATGTGTTTTAGTGTCGTTTTTATGTCTTTTGTAGTATATGTCTATTTCAGGTACTTAGTGGTTGGAAGCTTCTGTGCGACAAAACGACAATTAACAGCAAAGACAAGGAGAAAAAGAAAGTTTTATGTTGTCATGACGGTCACCCTGACTGTCAAGGCGGTCGTCACCTGTCTGAAGGTTAACCCGTCATCAAAAAGTCAATAAAATGGAGGATTTTTTCTTGAGCTGGATGACGGCCGACCTGTCATGAAGAAGAAAATTGTCATGTACCTAACGGGCGTCTCGTCATGGTCATGACGCCCATCATGGTCCCTCGGTTCAGAAAATTCTCCCTCTTACAGAAGCAGTTTCTCCACTTCCCATATTTCGCTTCACCACTTTAGACACAATTTAATAAACTTCTAATACGAACTGACATCTATAAATATGCCTTTTAGGACTCATAACAATTATTCAAGATTTGTATTAGCAAAAAATTATATTTTTTAAAAGTGATAATTGCTCAGATCGAGTGATTATTGCAATTTTAGTTCTAAGTTTGGAGCAATCTATTTTTCATTGTGTAGTTGCTGTTTTAATCTTGTCGGCATAGCTTTTCTACAATTTATTTAAAGTTTTTTGTACTAGATTAAAGTATTCGTTCAAAGCAGTTAATTATTATATTCTAGTTTATTTATCCAGGTTCCTATTTCATTCTTATTTACTTTATTGTACTATTGCGTGCATGTTTACTTTAATACTTATTGTTTTAAATATGAACATGAACAAATCATGTATGTTTAGCCTTCTCACCATGCTAGCTTAAATTAGTCGAGTCTGAAATACGAGGATTGTCGTATCGATGGTGCTCTAATGATTCGTAGAATTGATGTTTATAATGATAATTGTTTTTGGGTCTGAATAAGCTTTGTTTTAAGAATTAAAGTTTGTTGCGAAAGCATAAACGTAGAGATACCAGTTTCAACTTGAAAGAGTGAGACCTTTATCTGACTGTAGAAAAATTCAGTAATTGATTATAAATACTGTGAAAGCATTTTCATTTTTAATTGGGAAAAACCAGTTTTCAAAAAGTTGATTTTAAGAGTATAAGTGGACAAGCGAAAGGGGACGTTTGTATGCTTAAAATCGAATACTGGTCACACAAAAGTGAACGGTACCTTTAAATTATTTTTTCCGCTAAAAGCAACTTTTTAAGTAAATTAAAGTAATTATTTTCCAAAATGGATTTTGCACTGTAACATGTTTGACACGCGAAAGCGGGCAGTTAGAATACATAGCTAAAATTTGGTATCGGTCATGCGAAAGCGGACGGTGCCTTTAAATTAATTTTTTTTCTACAAGAAAATATTGTCTCATTATAAATATAAGTAACGACTTTGTGAGCACCAACGGTCAACGAGAACTACATTTCGGTCTCTCATTTTCATAATTAAATTAAAACCAGTTTAATTTACGCTTTTGTCCATCAAAACTTTTATCATCGCCTTAGAAAAACATAATAATATTAGAGAACGGTTGGCCTTTGTGGGATCGACAATCTTTTATACTAAATGTGATAAAGTTGTATACTTGCGATCGCATCGTTTTTGGCGTCGTTGTCAGGGACCAATAACATCAATATCATACTAAGTTTTTACCCTGTCTAGACTAAGGCATTTATTTTAGTTAATTTTCCCCTCATGTCAGTTGTAGGAAAAGAACCTGTAGTACTAGGATCTTAGTAGAACCGATCAACGAAATCAAGCGTTACCTACGTGCTAGGCGTCAAATTCAGCAACTTCATTTATAAATGGCTGAAAACAATAAACGTCCTCTTAAGGACTTTGTCGTCCAATCTCAGGATGAGCCACACTCAAGTATTGTTAACCCTGCGATCCAGAATAACAACTTTGAGTTGAAACCCTCTTTGTTGCAAATCGTGCAACAAAACCAGTTCTTCAGTAGCCCAACGGAGGACCCTAATTTCCACATTTCCGTGTTTGTGCAATACACTGACACGTCGAAAAATAATGGCATCAATCCATAAGCCATTAGACTGCACCTTTTTTCTTTTTCCCTGGAGGGCAGAGTCTGAGCTTGGCTACATTCCCTACCGTCGAATTTCATAACTACATGGAATAAGCTAAAAAGGTGTTCTTATCAAGATATATCCCGCTAAGGGAGACGGCGGTGTTAAGAAACTAGATAACATGTTTTAGACAGGCCGATAATGAATCCATTTTTGAGGCTTGGGAGAGATATAAGGACATGATGGGAATTATTTCCAAATTTTAGAACTCATTTATTCATTGCATTGCATCTCTATTTGTAGAGGTTTCTAACTGCATAATGTGTCTCTATTTGGCTCTTTAGCCTTTACAGTGATCCATTAACTTAAGACCAAATAATAAATTATATTCCATTGTGTTGTACTATAATAGTACATTGCACATGGGAGACAACATGATATTGTGGCAGCATTATAGTAACAGTAATAGTGCATGAGTAACACCAGTATAGTAGCAGCAAGCCTTGACAAAATTTTCAGATTTTTTATTGTATTGTTTCATCCTTATCCATTCATTTTCTCCAACTGGGCCCTATTTTCTTCTCAAATCTCTGTCAAGTAAGCATTTGCACTGAATTTGAGAACTCATACCAGTATCTTTTGCCTCAAGGCTTGTTGAATGGTGTTCAAGGATTCCTAGCATGACAGAACTTGTCGCAAGAGCTATTTATGAACAAGCACAAAACACATGAAATTGACAAAATAAAGCACTTAGTTTACTCTATCATAAATTAACTAAAGTAACATAAAACATAAAAAAATGACATTACTCAAGCTTTAACATACCCTAAAAATCAAGTATAAGGCTTAAATATCTCACACAAATTGAGTTATCACATATAATGAATGATTATGATCATGACTTATTTTTATGAATGGGGATATCGATTAGGCTTCACATTGGTGGGGATAGTGTTTGGGGTAAGAGTAATATAGGGATCATGAGGTATGGAAGTAGGCAAGCAATGTGGAGTTTGGAAAATAGTAGGGTAAAATTTTATAATTTTTCTTGGGATAAATGTAATACCCCAAATTTTGCCCTTCATTTTTCATTTTTTATTTGTCTATTGGTTTAAGATTCATCTGCATACATCCATACCAATTGCATATGTATCATCCATCCCCATCAACATGTGAAAGCATCTTCATAGATTCAAAGGTTCATGTGTATCAAGCTTAAGCCCTAGCTCTTGTTGGTGGGGTATGCTCCTTGATCATAATGTCTCACTTGGCCTTAAAACCCTAGTTTGGTGGGCCACTTTGGTGTGAGTTTGTTTATGGGAATTTTTGCTTTCTTTGGGGGTTCTTAGAAACCCTAACTCTTGTTTGTGAGGTGTTCCGTGTTTGTGACTCATTACTTAATCCTGAAACCTTGATTCTAAGGGTCGTGGTTTGAGTTTGCTTCTTGAGCCTTGACGCTTGATGTTTGTCCTTGTTCACATGTGAAATTCTGGCATAGTCAGATTTCAGATGTTCTACTCCAAGTCATGACATCTGATCCAACATTGTAACTAATACTGCAAGCAGTTATTAAACCCTGTACTAATATGCACACGTTCACAAATGTCACGACATCTGCTTCTATATCACCCTGGAATGGAAGAACACCTAGTTCTGTCCTTCTTGTACAAAGACACAGCATAGATCAAACACCACACTTACTTCTGTTGTGTTTGCACAGTTATCAGCATGATATATCAATATTGATTTGAACATCACCTGTTACTGTATTCCAGTTTGCTGGCGTGTTTCCTAAACTAAAAGTCAAGCAAGTTAACCTAATTTCCACACATTAGGGAGCTGACAAATAGGCCATTTGTTAGGTTCATTAATTGTAGGTTAGTTGTTATTTTCCTGAATTTTAGCTCAGCTGTTGGATTCCTAAAGAATAGCCTGAGAAAAATGCTGAACAGAAAAACCAATCATCCTACACTTTAGCACATGCTGTTGAGAATGAATGTCACAACATTCAGTTCGACAGCCAGAACATATGCTGATTCTGTTATGTTCCTAAAAACGGATAGTGCTAAATTTGCTGTACTGTTAGAAGACCAACCAGACTCTACCTCAGTATCAGCCTACACGAACAACTGTCAAGACATCCAGTTTGACAGTTTCACTATGAACCTTTGGCCAGGTCTGTTATCCTCTTGAAGACCAAACTTAACTAAATACTGAACTAAGAGCAACATGCCTATTATTCAGTATGTGTTGTTAATGATGAATGTCAAAACATTCTGATTGACATTCAAACAAAAGGTTATGTATCAGGTCTGTTATTAACTTTATAAGCAGACTGAATTACAACCTGAGTTATGGCAGACAGGATTATAACATGCAGAAGGTAAACAAACACAGGAAATCGTTAACCCAATTCGGTGCAACATCACCTACGTTTGGGGGCTACCAAGCCAGGAAGAAGATCCACTATCAGCAGTATTAATTCAGAGTTAAACTCCCCCGTTTACAACTCTTCACTTAATCCCTACCCAATGCAATCTATACCTAGGAACTCCTAGATAGAAACCTCCAGTTTCCATTCCTATCACTACAAATACAATGTAATGCTAAACAACTTGAACTTGCTTCACAGCTTCGTTCAAGCACATAATCACTCTTGCCTACAGGCTTTGAGTTACAAATACTCTCAGCTTTGAACACTGAGAAACACATGGTAACCTTCCCACAAGTTGGGAGGTTTACCTCACACACACCCCTAATTGTTCATTCTAAGAGGCTTACAAACACTAGGTTACAATATGCTATTTATAACCTAATCACCCAACTGGATTTGGGCCTTCAGAAATCGCAGCAAACTTCTCCTTTGCTGTTACAAATACAGCAGAAACTTCCTGCTACAATCAAGGTCTTCAATCCTAAAATCTCTCCATATATATCTCCTTATTTTGAGCCTATATATATTCTGATTGAGTCTTTAAGACCTCCACATGGGAGTTAGGGTATTCACCAAATATCCTCACTAATCCCAGAATATATACTGAATTAATTAATTCAGTTTTCTACACATGTGCGATGTCACAGACATGATGTCGTGACATCGTACATGACATGTTGGTCCAGATGTTGAACTTCTTCAATCCAACATATTAAAACAACAGAGATGATTACATTATTTGTTTTACAAAATTAATGTCAATCCTAAGGTATTAACAATCTCCCCCTTTGGCAAATTTTAGCTAAAACAAATAAGCCTCTGCCATTATCTCCACCACCACAAACACCAAAGTTGGTGTACATGAGGAAGTAGAGGTACAAGGCACAGCTGCATCACAACCCTTCCCCTCAACAGGAGGGCTTCCTGAAGAATATGTAATGCTGAGTACATAGACAATGTAACTCAGATCACAAGACACAGCTGTCTTCTTAACTCAGATCACAAGACACAAGAGGTATACCCTGTTAGTGACTTTTGTGTCTGAACCCAACTTCTGCTGCGAAGCATAATATTTTGCTTGCTTCTGGTACATTCTCAGGGCTATATTTCTCTCCCCCTTTTTAGCTAAACATTTGTAAAGGAACCCCTCACAAAACTAGATCCAGTCGATGTTTGCCCAAACCTTAACATACCCCATGATCTAGAGGGAATGGAGTGTTTCTCTTGTGAGAAGAAGAGTGTTATTACATCCTTTAAATAGTCCAGCCTGTGCTTAGGAATTAACGGTAGGAATAAATGCTTGGTCAAGATTCATTAATATTTGCTAAGAAACAGTCAGAGAATCACCAACAAAATCTCAGACTATCTTTGAATACCTTTTATAGCTCTTGACTGTTTCTTTTCCAAAACAGCAGTTCCAGTGCATGAAGACTATTCCCTATATGCAGTCAGTCACGTTGCACGTGATGTCTTGACATTCAACGTGGCTTTTGCCTGCATTCTTCAATTATTCTTCCTCTCAACATTTCCTAAGACCACTTTCGTACCTCCAGTAGAAACTTGACATCAGGCACCACTACAGCCAAAATCCCACACATCAGTAGATGGTTACTCCCCCTATAGCACACGACTGTAGCACTCAGGCTTACTCTGATATATCATAATTAGACACATCACATCCATATTTCCTAATGAATGTGAGCTTCAGAAGGAAAACTATTGTCCCAAGCAATGTCATGACATCCGATCAGACATTCTTGTGCTAACTCAGCATTGACATGCACCACATCATCCCAATAGCTAACAAGGTGCCGTGCCTTGATATCTGAGAACACATAGACCACTAGCTTGATGATTACTTGCAGCACAAAGACAGAACTCCCCCTGTCATGAACAACCAACTCTCCTCTTGAAGCTTGGAGATCACACATGAACATATCCAACACCCCAAGGTTGGACCTTCACATACTTCCTGATTCAAAGAGAACCCAGACCACTTGATGAATGGAAAACATAAGACGCATCTTCATGTCTTCAAGAGCACACCCTCTGTTCAACCCTCTTAGCTGAACACATCCATACTCTGTGTCAATCTCTCTTCTAACCAGAACAGATAGCCACTTCACAAAATGTTCTAACATAAGTTAGGACATCTTTCACAATATACCACAGAACACCATCTGATAATCTTCAGATATCACTGAGTCACTAGCTTGATCAGAAGAAACCAGACACAATTTGGGACATATACATTATCATCCCATTACATGAGATAATCTTCCATAGATAGCTCAGAACTCCTACCACAAGCTCTAAGAGATGAATAGAAAACACCTCCTTTTGTCTTCAACTTACTACTTTTCTGCTCAAAAGTAATTTGTCTCAGACTTCCCTCAAGAATAATCAGCTGCCATACGTTGATTATCTTGATTCTTCGAACTCACATCTGAGATAGATCAAATGCCTCTGGTTGATTACCTCCTTCATGAATCCTCATAAGAAAAAGTCAAATGCCACTTTTTGACCTCTCCACGTTTATCAGACTTCTCCCAAAGATATTCTGATCTTCCAAGTGAGACTTGAACTTCAAGCTTTTGAAGTACCCAATCTACACCTCTGTAGATCCTTCTATCTTAAGTTGATGTGCCACTTCACCAACTAAGATTCTGATGTTGAACCAAATGTCACAACATTGTGCTTTAACATCTAGCTGTTGAATTTTACTCCTTCTTCTGTCACTTGAAAGAACTTCCTCCCTTCATAGAACAAGAGTTCAATGCTCTCATAGACTTGATTGTGGAACCAAGTTTGAGTAAACAACCTCCATCCTGCAGGTTTGCAGTTAAGTCATCCAAGCTCACAACTTGATAAATCCCTGCTTCTTCTCCAAAGACATCAGACATTTTGATGCATGAGTCTTCAGAAGGACCAGTTAGAAACTAACCCTTCAGCTATACCAAGGATTCCACTTCCTAAAGCAAGGCTGTTTCAATGATGTCAAGAATGCTGCCACTTGTTCTTAACTCCACAGTGTGCATTAGCCAATGCACTTCCTTACCTAGATCAGAAATAAACTGATCCAAGTAACCACCATCAAGACTATGATGTCTTCTTCTTCTTGTACACACCAAGGCTGAACATGTTTCTTGCCAGGAAACCTTTTCAGAGGTCATATGCTTTTGCTGCCACCAAAGAGATAAACCATAAACCAATGTACTATCCTTCCTATGGTTCTGCATAGGGTCTTGAAGAAGAGATGTTCCAACATCTTTAAAAACATCAATTATCTTGAGCTCCAAGGATAATCAATTAAATACTTGTACTTGACACAAGTAGACATTGATCTTAAATCCTTTCCCAATTATCCTTTCAGATACTTCCATCAAAAGAATATTTTGAAAATACTCTTCTTGTGTCAGCATCTTCTGCTTGCAAGCACCTCAACAGATTTGAGAATCTTTCCAGATTAGATTCACCCTTAGGAATGAGAGAGATGAATCCTTCCTTGCAGATGTGTCACACAACAACCAGAACCCATGTGACACAGGTCAACAGCCAACCAGACCCTAGGCTGACCAACCGTGAGGAGGTTAACCAAAACTCCCCCTCAAATTACCAATCATGGAAACTCCACACAAATATCCATGCATTGTACACAAGTGTCTCAACATGACATACACTATCCCTACCAGTGGCAACTAACTCTATGAGTTATACCTATGCATACTCCAATCACACCAATCAGACTCCAGCTGACTATAAGTACTAGTGATACAAACAGCACCAGTCAATAGTAGATATGCATTGCCAAAGCATACTACCTCAACCAACCTCTGAATCTTCATATTCTCACTTCTTGAAAGAACTGCCACTTCTGAGCGAGGTGTTTGAATAACAAGACTTATGGTTCCACTCCTCTTAAATGAAATTACAATCAGGTTACCCCATTATTGACTTCTAACATCCAGAGGACTTGTCTTCCAACACACCCTAGTACTCCAGAGAACAGCTATCCATCCCTGATCAATCTACAGGAGTAGGACAAGCAGCAGGAAATTGCACAATGTCACGTCTCAGCCAGCTCCACTTCTAGAGACCAGACCTCTACATGTGACCTTCTTGAGCATACACACAGTTGACCCTACCCTTGTCAACTTAGCACACACAGATGTCTCCTCTTCCAGGTCAGGAGTAGGTTCCAAACAAGGTCTCCCTTTGTTTGACACCTAAAAACATCTGCTCTTCAACCAGTAGTTGCATACGTGTTGAACAACATGTTCTAACATCACATAGAACATTAGTTCCACCTCCTTGGAACAAACTTTCCTTGAAATTCTTCAAGGTCTTCATATACATTACCCAAAAGAGTAAAAGAATCAGTGATCAGTTGATTCTTACCATCCTGAAGTGAGAGCATCGTGATGAGTGGTCTTGAGGAGACTCGAGTATCTTTGACATCTTCAATAGATTATGATGAAATCTTGAATACAGCAGCCTTTCATCCACATGAGGGGAAACTACATCAGAGTTTGAGTTTTGCCAGGTATTATGCAACGGAAATCATAATACAACTCAACCTATGAAGACACACTTCACCAGATCAGCCTCCAAGACCATACCAAGTTTGAATGTGATTCAATACTGGCACAACTGTCCCCCACAAAGGCCAATTGCCAACCTCCAGAGACAGGTACACACCATTCCCGTCATGAACAGTCCATCCACCTACTTCAAGGGACCATTCAGGGAAATTACAGAACCTTTCACAGGTTCCAGCATCAGTACTAACATACCTCCTTGCAAGATACCAGAAAGTATCACCCATGGATCTCATCCAGAAACAGACAGGATGCCTGCTCTGATACCAATTGAAATTCTGGCATAGTCAGATTTCAGATGTTCTACTCCAAGTCATGACATCTGATCCAACATTGTAACTAATACTGCAAGACAGTTATTAAACCCTGTACTAATATGCACACGTTCACAGATGTCACAACATCTGCTTCTATATCACCCTGGAATGGAAGAACACCTAGTTCTGTCCTTCTTGTACAAAGACACAGCATAGATCAAACACCACACTTACTTCTGTTGTGTTTGCACAGTTATCAGCATGATATATCAATATTGATTTGAACATCACTTGTTACTGTATTCCAGTTTGCTGGCGTGTTTCCTAAACTAAAAGTCAAGCAAGTTAACCTAATTTCCACACATTAGGGAGCTGACAAATAGGCCATTTGTTAGGTTCATTAATTGTAGGTTAGTTGTTATTTTCCTGAATTTTAGCTCAGCTGTTGGATTCCTAAAGAATAGCCTGAGAAAAATGCTGAACAGAAAAACCAATCATCCTACACTTTAGCACATGCTGTTGAGAATGAATGTCACAACATTCAGTTCGACAGCCAGAACATATGCTGATTCTGTTATGTTCCTAAAAACGGATAGTGCTAAATTTGCTGTACTGTTAGAAGACCAACCAGACTCTACCTCAGTATCAGCCTACACGAACAACTGTCAAGACATCCAGTTTGACAGTTTCACTATGAACCTTTGGCCAGGTCTGTTATCCTCTTGAAGACCAAACTTAACTAAATACTGAACTAAGAGCAACATGCCTATTATTCAGTATGTGTTGTTAATGATGAATGTCAAAACATTCTGATTGACATTCAAACGAAAGGTTATGTATCAGGTCTGTTATTAACTTTATAAGCAGACTGAATTACAACCTGAGTTATGGCAGACAGGATTATAACATGCAGAAGGTAAACAAACACAGGAAATTGTTAACCCAGTTCGGTGCAACATCACCTACGTTTGGGGGCTACCAAGCCAGGAAGAAGATCCACTATCAGCAGTATTAATTCAGAGTTAAACTCCCCCGTTTACAACTCTTCACTTAATCCCTACCCAATGCAATCTATACCTAGGAACTCCTAGATAGAAACCTCCAGTTTCCATTCCTATCACTACAAATACAATGTAATGCTAAACAACTTGAACTTGCTTCACAGCTTCATTCTAGCACATAATCACTCTTGCCTACAGGCTTTGAGTTACAAATACTCTCAGCTTTGAACACTGAGAAACACATGGTAACCTTCCCACAAGTTGGGAGGTTTACCTCACACACACCCCTAATTGTTCATTCTAAGAGGCTTACAAACACTAGGTTACAATATGCTATTTATAACCTAATCACCCAACTGGATTTGGGCCTTCAGAAATCGCAGCAAACTTCTCCTTTGCTGTTACAAATACAGCAGAAACTTTCTGCTACAATCAAGGTCTTCAATCCTAAAATCTCTCCATATATATCTCCTTATTTTGAGCCTATATATATTCTGATTGAGTCTTTAAGACCTCCACATGGGAGTTAGGGTATTCACCAAATATCCTCACTAATCCCAGAATATATACTGAATTAATTAATTCAATTTTCTACACATGTGCGATGTCACAAACATGATGTCGTGACATCGTACATGACATGTTGGTCCAGATGTTGAACTTCTTCAACCCAACATATTAAAACAATAGAGATGATTACATTATTTGTTTTACAAAATTAATGCCAATCCTAAGGTATTAACAACATGACTTACTATTTGACTTAAAACCCACTCAAGAGGCTAACCACTTGATCATTTGTGGATTACATCATGCCATTTGGTATAAGGCAATATGTTATGTTGATTCATTGCGTTTGATGCTTTCATGGTACATATATCCAAGTACATTGTTTGCATTAAGGCTCATGTTTCATTCCACAATATTCAGTTGCAATATTCATTCAATAGCATGATCATTGGCATTGCATTGTATATTCAATTGCATTCCTTGACTAAGTTGAGTTTTGGTCGACTGTTGACTTTTTGGCCAACCAATTGACCAAAGTCAACACATCAATTGTTGATGATCCTAAGTTTAGTCTATGGTATACCATGTTAGTTCATGTCATTTGTTATGTCATTCATGAGCTTTGGTTATTCATTTGTCATCCGTGCTTGTTATAAGCTACGTACCTTTCATTCATTAACACTTACATTTATATAATTTGAATTGACCAAGCCAAACCAATTTGACTAAGATGTATAAAACTAGCTTGAATTCATTAACATTTGCATACATGTGGAATTGACAAGATCAAGTCAAATTTGATTATAATGGATACAAAGTTTCATTAATTTGAATGTGAATACAAAGCATAGAAAAAGTCTTATGACACTACATGATACATAGCATGACATGATACATAATGCATTTGAATATGAAAGGGAATTGCCTCTTGTCACCACCAATTTGCCAATGCGCCTCTAAGAGTCCTCACACATCCACCTACAATGCCATGTGACAACTTATGCCACAAACAAACATATGCACGTCAAACAATAATACCGCAAGCAGCATGTCCATGTAATGCACAATAGAGAAAAATTACAGTTGGGTCTTAGTAGTAGGATAGCATAATTAATTCAAAAGAGCAAAGTAGGTTACTAACAACCACATAACTAGACTTTTTTCAAGCATATCACGACTTATCATCTCACAAGATAACTACCAGGTAACTGCATCAAAACAATTAACTCAATAAAACTAACTAATTGCATCCATACAAATTCATTCAACGGATTGATTAACAGTGAACCAAATTTTTAACAAACTTGACTTGCAATTCCAAACAGAACTCGAACGCTTTAAATTTGCTCTACATATCACTACTCACCAATGATTCCAGGCGAAAATGATGAGCACAAGAATGCACAACCATTGAGAATTTTATTTTCTTCAGCATTACTTTTTCTTTCTCCCAACTTCACTCTCTATTCATCTCAAAACATCACAACACTCTTCATCAAACTCTCTCTCTTTCTAACCCATTTTCTGTTTTTGCAGATACACGAAGATAGCAACACCTATCCAAGTAAGAGAAATCAAAACGGTCCCCATGGAGTACCATGGATGTGAGTGGTGCTAATACCTTCCCCTTGCATAACCTACTTCCTTACCCATTTCTCTATTCCCCTTAGGTCTTGTCGATATTTTCCCTTCCCTCTTTTGGGATAAATAAAGTTCGGTGGCGACTCTGTTGTGTGTTCGATTGTGCAACATATTTGGGTATATTTTGTTCGGCTTCAATTGGCGACTATGTTGGGGATTGCAACCTAGTTGCTAAAAGGAGTCGGTCCTAGTTTTGTTTGATTTCTTGTTTGTTTGGGTGTTTATTTTTATGTTTTCTTGCTTTTACGATTGTTATTTGCATTTATTCTATTACTTTAGATATTCATTTGCTAACCCATTCTAGATATTTGTATGTTGATGTTGTTGGGTTCGGTTGATGTTACTTTAGAGAAGTTCTACACCTGAGCTTGAGCATACACATAGGATAGACTTGTGGATAGTCGTGTTGACCTGTGTTTCGCATGTTGGGTTGGCACAAGACCTACACCCAGACTAGTTTCACTTGGGGGTACTTTTGTCCTGTGAGAATTCACTATGGAAACATATTTTCACTTAATTCCATGACTCTGGAAAGCCTTTTAGGGATCACCCTTTTGAAGACTAGTTCATACCTGTGAGTAAGATATTGGGTTTTTGCAGGAAACCAAGCTCTTACATACCTTGTTTCTCATGTGACATCGAACCTTTGAACCAACATCAAGCATAATGTTCAGATTATCCAGAATATGTCATGTTGTTGCATATCATAAAACATCATTATATCATATAACCCTTTTGCATATGCATTTCCAGAGAATCCGAGAGCCTAGTTTATTGTCGAGTACTCAAAGATATAATGAATCATGACAGAAGATGTGTGTTCAGTTACAAGTTTGTGGAACCCCAAATAAAAGCTTTGAATGGATTGGAAACTCATTTGGTTATGGATCCCATAGAAGATTTCAAGAAGGCCTATGGGAATCTCTTAGGTATTCTCAACACTGAAGTGAACACTATAGCAGTTCATACTTTGGTGCAATTATATGACCCTCCATTGCGGTGTTTCACTTTTCAGGATTATCAAATGGCTCTGACGTTGTAGGAATACTCACACATCTTAGGGGTTGGAATTAAGGATCAGGTTCCTTTCGTCGGTACCAAGGAACTACCGAAGTCTCATCTTTTAGCTGAAACTCTACATTTGGAGAAGAAGGAAGTAAAGCTCAACCTTAAGCCCGGGGGTGGAACTCACGATTTTACTCTGAAGTTTTTGGTGGAAAAGCCCATTATATTTGATGACGTTGGAAGTTAGGTTACTTTCAATGTTGTTTTAGCTCTGCTCTTCTATGGGATTATGTTGTTTCCTAGTATTGGAAGACTTTGTGGACCTTGTATCTATTCACATATTCTTATCTAAGAATATGGTTCATACACTTCTTGCTGACACTTATTACTCTATCCATGTAAGGAATTATAAGAAGAAGGGTATTATCGTGTGTTGTGTTCCTTTTTTGTATAGGTGGTTTATTTCGCACCTGCCCAATAAGGGTCTTTTCTTCGAGAACAAAGACAATCTCAAGTGGTCTTAGAGGATCATGTATGTGACTGCTGAAGATATTTTGTGGTACTTTAGATCTTATGATAATGTAAAGGCAATCCTTAATTATGGAAATTTCCCCATTGTACCCTTCATATGTATAAAGGGTGGAATTAACTACAATCCAAGGTTGATATTACGTCAGTTGGGTTACCTGTTGTTATGCAAGCCAGATTGTGAGCACATGGAGGAGTTTGTTTTGTATGAAGCGGTTGACAATTCAGAGTTGCAAGAAGGAGTTTAAGGAAGAAAGAATATGTATTAAGTAGTTGGAAGTTTCTTTATCTCAACACCAAACAGAACTCGACAAACAATTTGAGGAGATTCGAGGGTTGAAAGATCAAGCGCATAAAAGTAGATAAGATACTAACCAACTTTATCAAGAGTCTGTGCATTGGGAAAGAAGCAATAGTCATTTGAAAGTCATCTTGGATCAAAAGGAGTCGTTGTGGCAAGACCGTTTGAGTAAACCGGTTCAGGCTATACCGTTAAGGGAGCACATTGGTGGTTGATACAGTGGCCACATAGATGGTTTTAGGGGTTTTTCATTATTATTTTTTAGCAAACTTGATGTAGCCTGAGGAGTAAAGCTGTAATAATTGTACTCTTTATTTCATTGTTATGAATATAAAAGGGTTCTTTTCATTATCAGTTTTATCTTATGTCTTTATTTCATATGCTTTATGTTTACTTACAGCAAATAAAGATTTTAGGATTCCTTGAAAAGTTTTATTTAAAAAAATATATAATAATCAAAATATTTTTGCATAACATATTATTCATTCATATGCACTTTTTATATCCAAAAACTAAATGCTTACGCCTGTCTTCATCCTCTTCATAAAGATGACGACTCAACATCGATATAACACTAGAGCCAACAATCGGAGAATCATATCTCAATACGAACAAGAGAATGTTGCAACTAGAAATGCCTTAGCTCAACTCCAAGGTTAGATGGGTACCAGTTTGGAACATCTCCAAGCTCATCGACACTACTGTTATAACTACTATTGGTGACACAACTCTTGTTGTGATGGATCTCGTTAACACTATTGTTCAACCTGTGGTTGTAAGACAACCTATGTTTTCAACTGGCCCCAGTAGGTTTGCTACTGCCTACCCGTGGGAATGCCTCATAACTATGCTCCACAACTTTTTAGTGGGAATCTTTTCATGTCGTACCAGTCTTTCGCTGCTTCCTATTCCAATGTGACTTCTGTTGGCTTTCCATGGGGTATGCCAAATTATTTCTCTACTCAAGGGGTTGAAACTGAAGAGACTCGTCCATCTAGTGTGAATGTTGACAATGTTGAAGACCAAGAGCCCGAGTATATGGGACCTCCTATCACTTTTCAGATTCCTGCTACACCAGCTCAATCGTTTCTGAACAACGTTGCACTCCAGTATGTTCATTCTGGGGCACCTCTTGGTCCCAATATGCAACCTAGGGGTGGTTTTCTCAAGAGGGCACTCCAACTGCCCAGATTCTGAATCATGCCTTGTTGTATTAGATGTATCCGTAATTCATGTCGCAACCTCCGTCTGCTCAAAATGTTTCTCAACCTCCTCCAATGGTTGCCACTCAAAGGGTCCCCGGGTTCAATCAGCCCAGGCTTGTAGAGTATCAAGTTTTAGAGGAAATAATTCATGCTATTGGAGGTTTCTATACTCATGGTTTGAATGCTAGAGAGTTATGCTTAGTGTATGACGTCGTGCTCATGCAGAAGTTTAAGGTACCTGACTTGCCCAAGTATAAAGGTTTAAGTTGTCCTCGTAGTCACATCATTGTGAACTACAAGAAAATGGCGTCTTATATTGAATATGATGAGTTACTAATCCATTGCTTCCAAGACAGACTGTCTGGGGCATCATTGGACTGATACATGAATTTGGAACCCGAGAAGATAAGGACGTGGAAAGATTTATCTGAGGAATTTTTGAATAAGTATAAGTATAATCTAGATATGGCTCCTACAAGATTGTAGTTGTAGAATCAGTCACAAAGGACCAATGAGACGTTCAAAGAGTACGTGCAAATATGGCGTGAGATGGCTTCAAGAGTTAAACCTTTTTTTATCTGATATTGAGTTGGTAAATATTTTTATGGGAACTCTCTAAGGTTTGTACTATGAAAAGATGGTTGGTATTTCATCTCCAACTTTGTTGATATAGTTGTGATTGCATAAGAATCGAAAGTGGTCTCAAGTAAAGGAAGATCGCCAGTGGTAACAATAACTAACAGCCTGCAGCCAGGAAGCCTTTTAGTGGTTATGCAAAAAAGAATGAGGGGAAACAAATGTTGTAATAACAAGTGTTCCTTAATACCAAACTCCTATGGCCTCTGCGTCGTACTTTCCTTATCCATATGTGGTCGCCGCTCAGTTCGAACAACAACCTTTCCAGTATTAACTGCAATTTCAGCAGCCTCCCCATGCTCCACAACAACAATAGACTCCTCATAGACAAGCTCCACAAAGACAACATCAAAACAACAGAAATCAGAATTAGAATCGCCGTAATCAAGGTCATAATCAGAATCAGAACCAAAGGCATATGCAGTATACAAAGATCATTGTGTTGTACACTCAACCATTCCCTACTTGGTGCATGTAAGGGCCATTGTTCCTAAAGAGATTCCACCGGCATTATTTCCGTATAATCCAAAACACAACCCCAATATGTCATACCCCAAATTTCCCATACTTCTTGTTTTCTTTTCCTCAGTTTAGTCTTACATGTTGCATTGCATTTTTTTGTACTTTAAGAACGACCATTTGGTTTTGCTTACTTCTGATAATAAATCCATCTACACGTGCACCTGGGTTTAGCCATTTGGCCTTTGGCCATGGTCATCCAAAGTTATATTTTTGGCTTTGGGATATGGATGACAAATTCTTATTTTTTTTATTTTTGCACTTAGCCACACTTTAAGTTTAGTTAGAGGATTTATTTGAATTTCATTAATAAACCATGATTTACATGTCCTCCACATCCCAAAGCATTGACTATTGCATCACTACATTAAACCATGATTAAACTCATTCACATTATATCACGATCTATGATAATTTTGATTACAAGTTTTTGTGAACTTAATTTGAAGTTAAAAGGGGTTGCGTCCTTATTCACAAGGTTGATATATGCTTGGATCATCCTTAGGAAGAGAACCTAAATCTCTTAAAGTTGCGCATTTAGAAGGTTTGAGTTAGGGATTTGGAGATTTCTTTGGATTAAACTTTTTATGGTCAAGTATAAGAGTCTCTTCGGATCCATTTTTAAACTACAGGGCCTTAGGATGATGGAAAAGAAATAATCAAGATATATAGTCGAGAATCTATTGTCGCTATTAAAAATATATTTTGCTACAAAAAATTCTTATTGACATGCCCAAGAATCACGTAGAGACAATGACAAATCTCATACAAAATTACAAAGAATGCTACATGATGGTGTTGTCATTCTTAAACTTAAAGTCCTAGCATGGTTTTATTACAAGTCAGAATCCTAAAAAAGGTTTACAACTAAAGACCTAAACTAGGGATGAAGGACCATTGGTACACCAATCTTGGACAAACCTTTAAACATTGTTCTATCTACATTGAGTGCTTGGTGCAATTCTTGGCATGCCCCAAATTCTACTTACAAAAAAAAAGAAACATCAAACAACTAGCAGCTTAAACATCAATAGCTACACAACAGGGCAGGGCACAACACAACAACAAGGCATAGAAATAAAGTTTCATAACAATATTAGCAGTATGGCTATCAAGACAAAGCATATATCAAGATCAAAAACCATCAACATATTTATATTAGTCCACAGAATAACTAACAACCTAAAACAAAACAATTCAAAATAATATCAAGCTAGCAGTGCATAGTCAAACAATCAAAACAAGACAAAGCAAGTTTTACCAATAAAAACAAATAAATCCAATCCAAGGGCCAATACTGACAATCCCAAGCCCCATAACATTCAATCCAAATTGAGTATTTTTACCATAGTAATAATTGGGTTTTTTTTCACGTTAGAAAGATTACCAAGCAAAGTTTAGCTGGTAGTAAAAAGTCCAACAAATAATGGATCCACGAATACGTCAAGTTTGGGGACCACAAGGATCACAACTCATCCATTGCTTCTAATCCCACAAAATTAAGGATTTACCCATTGCTTCCAACAGAATGATCCTAACAGAATTCTCTTTATGTCCTTAACATTCTAACATGATTGATAAATTGTCTCACATGTACTCCATTCAGAAAACCCTAAATCCAAACGAATATATAAACATTTACTATTTCATTCATAAAGAGGAGACACTACTAAAAACACTGTCAAATCCAATTCCAAAAACTTCACTAAAAGCTCAAAATACAAAAAAATTATTCATAGTTCCACATCGAAACTCTGAGATAATTTGAGCTAAAAATTAAAACCTAAGAAAAATAGCAACCAAGTTTGGAAAGCAAAGATAGGAGGAAGGATCCAAACAAGTGTACAAAAGAAGAGGAGAAAATGGACTTATCTCAGAGTTGCCTGAAAGAGCACCATCTGACTAGATCCAGTCAGGTAGTTTTCTTCACGAGTTGCTCTAAATTATTACACCTTTGTGTTTACCTTGAGAAGCTGAGCAAAATCCCTTTGGTAATTGCTTGAAATCATAATTGTTGTTGGTTTAGTTTCAGAATTAGGGTTTATGTGTTGACTTGCATTTTTTATGTTCTTGCTTTGAATTGGTGTTTAGAAGAAGCTTAAGGTTAGTTTTGGTGCAGTGAGGTTCGAATTTTGTGGAGTTTGGAGTTTTCATTTCGGTTGAGAGTCGATTTGGTTGCTTGAAAGGGATTTAGAAAAAAAACAAGACCGAATTTGGAACCCTTGGCCAAAACAAGGAGGGGTTAGTGTTTGGGTTTTTGACTTTCGAGGTGGCGGTCCGCCGGAGAAGAAGGTGGTGTCACCGCCCGTGGTCGGCCACCATCGTCTTCTTCAGTGGGACTCGATTGGAGAGAACAAGCTTTACTTGCAGAGCGAATATGCTCTGAAGTGAAGAGAGAGAAATCAGTTCACAAAATGAACTTGTTCTCTCAAGGACATGTTTAAATACCTATGCATCATTCAATGCATGAAGGCCATGTGTCCCCTTCTTGCTTGGCCATGTGTGTGGCTGACAGTTGGTCAACCAGAGGATCCCGTATGGACTCCCCATTTTTGCTTATCATGCTCCCTTGTTTCCTCCATTCAACTTGCTTGACCAAGTCAGATCTTCAGATCTGACGGTTAAGCTTGTTTCGCCTAAGTCAATAGAGTTAACTGAGTCCCTAGCATGTTCCCTTTAGGTTAGGCCTCTGATTTGGGCCTAGGGGACAATTCTGGTTGTTTGCACCCCATTTATTTTAGTTGGTGTGACCAAATTTAGGAAATTATGGTTGTTTACACCCCATTTATTTTGACCATACATAAACCTATTTTCATAAACAATTAGATGAAAAAGAAAGTGATTTAGATCCTTTTATTCCTTTTCCTGAATACTTTGATACGAGTTACCTTACTCAACCATTCGAGTATTTGTCATCCTTTTAAAATATTTAAACTATTATCAAATCTTTTTGTAATTAAGGATGAAAAGGGGGATGGTTTAAAGCCTTCGATTCCTCTCCTCGATTATTTGGATATGAGTTGCCTTACTCGATTATCCAAATAATCGTCATTCAAATAAAACACTCAAACCTATTAATCCAACTTATCACCCCCACATGATCAAAACTCTTTTCAGAAAGAACATTGTTTAATCCTTTCTAACGTGCATAACAAACTAGTGTTTAAGCCTTCGTCGAGAGTAGACAAACCAATATTTTGCCTTTAGAACCCGATCTAAACAGTTGTTCATTAAAAGACACCAACAAATTGTAGTTCCCCGAACTACAAATACTCTGATTTCCTTATTTCATTATAAGGATACGTAGGCAGGAGATTCCTAGATCTTCGCGAGCACACTAATAAAAAACCTCCATTTTCCATATTTCTGAGGTTTCCATCCACCTTTCTTTTCAATCTTTATTTACTCGAAGAAAACAAATAACATTTATCTAACATTCAAATCGCAAATTAGACTAAAAGGTCCCCGTTGTGTACAACGGACGTGAGGGGTGTTAATATCTTCCCTTTGCATAATCGACTCCCGAACCCGAATATGGTCGCGACGACCATTATTCTGTTTTTTAAAGGTTTTATCGATATTTTCCTATTCTTTCTCTGGAATGAATAAAGTTCGGTGGTGACTCTGTTCAAACCATTTTACTGCGACCATCGCAAGGGATCATATTTTTCGAGATGCCACACAATGTATCATGCGCTTTCCGTGCATGCTATATTGGGCATTCAACTGAAGACTATTTTTTGTTCAAGAACAATGTGCAAGACCTTATTGATCAATATATTATGTCCTTCACTGAGGAAAAGTCGAATGTGAAGAATAATTTGTTACCCAATCATGGTGGCCTTACATTCAATGTAGTTTTGGAAGAAGAGGAAACATAAATGGTCAGCCTAGTGGATGATTTGAGGACTCTATTATCAGTTATCTCGGGAAATTTGCAAAAGCATGGTGTGTCGGTTAGTGTTCATGACAACTGTGATGTGTGCAAGACCGAGCCAGATAGATGTGAAGAACTCAAGGGTTGTGTCAAAGAGTTGATGAATTAGGGGATCTTACCATTTGTGAAAGCCAAAGTTGTAACGCCCCTAACTTTTTTAATTGTTTTTATTTAATTATAGTATTTTATGAATTATTTGATAATTTGTTTATGTGATGTTGGTGTGTTTTAGGGTGTTTTATGATGTTTTAGAGTATTCAAAGGTATTTTAATAATTTAATAATTATTAAAATATTTGGGTGAGAGCGGTAGATTTTATTTAATTATTTTAAATAACGATAATAATTATTTGAGGTTTATAATAATAATTATTTAATTATTTAAATATAGTGCGATAGCTTATGTTAAAAATATATTTTCCTTTTAAAATCAAATAAATATTTTGTTTAAATATTAAAGGTACGACGCTTAATTGAATAATTATTTGATTTAAGATTTATTTTATTTTATTTATCAATTAAATAAATATTTCGTTTGGGCTTAAATATTTGAGAATTAATCTTAATGTTGGATTAAACATAATATATATCGTAAGGGAGATTGTGTGAGGGATGGTAAAATTAAGGTTTGAGGCATATCGTTAAACGACACATCTGAGTTTGGAGAGACCATTATGGGAGTGATCGTGAAGGCAACGATTTATAGAGGGAGGAACATCAAGACCTTGAAAGCTCAATCGATAAGGTAAGGGGGGAAATTGCTTACTATAGGGTAGGTTTTAGGCAATTGAATGATGATGGTTCCCTTACCCTCTCATCAGTGTCAGATTATTGCTATTTTTATCTGTGTGAAATGTATCGAATTAAAATATAAGTATTTTATTATACTTATTTGCTCTAACCATATGGGGTTTGACCCAACCCCTTTGGTCACATGTTGTATGAATAATATGTTTTATATTGAAATTTTGGTTTTTGGGAGTCGATCATTGTTACGATATATGCTCAAATGGGATAGTATGATATGAAATTGCATGTTTGTGATTGTTTTATTAAAAAATATTGATACCTGAATGTTTGACCAAATTGGTTTTTCCTAAAACTCATTTGGTCAATTCTATATGATAGTATCCCATAAGTGTTTATAGGGATAATCCTAGTTGGTAAATCCTTGTCCTTTTCGGTCGTTATATTAACCAAAATCCTTTTTTCATAAAAAAATAACCTAATCGATAACGTTTTCCTGTAAAAACTCTAAAATTAATCTTTTGGGGAAACTCATAATTTTTGCGAATTTGTCATTGAGAATTATATGATGTAATAATTCAACCTTGGGAGGCGGAAACTTGAAAAATATGAGGTAGGAGGGTTGATTGCACGTTTCAAAGGAGAGGTCGCACTTCAGAGCAGTTCAACAAAATTTTGCGCAAGTCAGAATAACTCATATTATATCTTTTCGGAAAGGGAATCGTCCCAGAAGTCAAACACGCTCCTAGGCAATGACCATTCATTTTTAAGGCATTTAAGTTTTGAAAACAATGTTTTCCTATTTTATAAAATTTTAGCAATTTACGTTTTATTTGTTTTATTTATTTGTTTGTTTAGGATTAAAAGCCCATAAGACTCATTAGAGTTTCTTTATTTTGTGTATTTAAAGATCTTTGACAACGCCATAAGTATTAACCCTTTGATTATAATTTTTCAAAGTTTTGTTTAATCTTTCTGGTGAATAATAATAATGTGAAGTCAAGCTTCTCTATGATGAATGTTTTTGATGAAGACAAAACTCCAAGCAACAAGAAGGCAAAGATTTTATTCTATGATAAAGCATCTTGATTTAAGAAGTTAAGCTTTTCACTTTAAGAAGGTATAATGAGAATACTTACCTTCACTAAAGTCTTAGATGCTCAAGTATTCATATGGCTATTGCATAACTTTTCATAGTGCATGGAAAATGTCTTAGAATCATATTTTTCATTTTCAAACTGGGTAAATCGATTTACCTATAAGGGAAATCGATTTACCACTAAAGCTTACATACTTTTTAAAAGCAAAAATTAATTTGTTCACTTAGGTAAATCGATTTACCACTTAGGGAAATCGATTTACCACTGGAGCATTACATTTCCAAAAACGAAGTTTTAAGTTCTTTTAACCAAGTAAATCGATTTACCTCTTAGGGAAATCGATTTACCACTGAAAGATTTTGAAAATTTTTAAACATTGTAACAGGATAATCGATTTACCCATTATGTAAATCGATTTACCACTGTGCGTTTCTGAAAAATCAGTGGTTGTTCATACACCTCTTCATGCACCATTTCATGGAATCTTTTCATTTCATCTTTGACAATTGTTCATGATTCTTTCAGAACATTACCATGTTTCATTTGAGGTGTTATGTGCATATAAATACATGATCTTTCAAATTCAAATTTCACCTCTTCCAATCAATCTCTTAAAATTTTCAGAATTCACACTTATTGTTTTAAATTTTCATTCAAGATTTTTCTGCATATTTTCATATCATTTAAAATAGAAAATTCTCGAGCAATCTAATATCTTTGTGTTGTGAATTATTTTCGTTGGAAGAGAAGATCAAGCAAATTGATATATCACTTTGAGTGATTATTATACTACAAGCCTACATTATCCATTTTTGTAATCCATATCTTATTTTTAGAATTGTTGAAAAATAAGATTGTGTGTTTTATAAACACCTTGCTGTCCAGGATTGTTGGAAGCAAGAGAGTTGAGTTTGAGAGGATTGTTCTCATATCAACTTGGTGAATTACAAGAGGTTGTTCTTGGTGATTGTGTCTGTCGTGTACAAGTCATAACAGATAGTGAAATCTCTTTCATGTTGAAAGGGGACTGGAGTACTCTCGATCTGTGAGGGGAACCAGGATATTTCTTCGTGTTCTTTATCTTTCCGCACTTTACCGTTCATCACTTAACATAACCAGAAAAGAAAGAACAAAGTTTTTCATAAACCAAAAAAAGTGTTCAAAGATCCTAATTCACCCCCCCCCCCTCTTAGGCGCTACTCAACTAACAATTGGTATCAGAGCAGGTTTTGGTAACTTGCTCCACAGATCCAGACAATGGCTTCCGCAAGCGCAAAACCGATTTTTAAAGATGGAGGTAGTAGCAACAAACCACCTTTATTTTCAGGCGAATATTTCGATTTCTGGAAAATCCGCATGAAAGCACATTTAGAAGCACAAGGAGATGGTATCTGGGAAACCGTTAAAAATGGTCTGCATAATCCAACAAGTGTGATCAATGGTGTTGGCACCCCAAAGATCAAAAGTTCGTATGATGAAGATGATAAGAAGAAAATACGTAATGAGAAGAAGGCCATCAACATTCTTCAAAGTGCATTAAGTATCAATGAGTTCTTCCGCATATCTCAATGGAAATCTGCGAAAGAAATATGGGATACCTTGGTGGAGACTCACGAAGGAACCACTAAAGTCAAAAGATCCATATTAAATACATTGAGTCAAGAATACGAAATGTTCAGAATGCAGCCCGGAGAATCCATCGTTGCCTTACAGAAAAGATTTGTTCACTTAACGAATCACTTAATCGCTCTTGGAAAGACCTTCACAAATGATGATCTCAACCTTAAAATGCTTAGATCCTTGACTAGAGAATGGCAACCAAAAGTAGCGGCCATATCGGAGAAGAAAAGTCTTTCCACTATGACGTCCGCATCATTATTTGGAAAACTTCAAGAACATGAACTTGAACTTGGAAGACTCAAAAAGCATGAAAACCAAGAGAAGAAATCCAAAGGAATTGCTTTAAAAGTAGATTCAAAGGAAGATAGAAATGATGGCGTATCGGAGGAAGATGCAAATTTCATGCTCCTTGTTAAAAGGCTTGGTAAGTTTTTTAGTAAAAATGACAAACCCTTTAATGCAAAAAGAAATAAACATTTCAGGAAAAGGGAGGCTTCCACATCTACGCAAGAAGTCGCATGTTATGAATGTGGAAAGCAAGGTCACATAAAGTCGGATTGTCCGAAACTCTCAAAGAAAGGTGGCTTTAAAGGCAAGAAGGATTTCAAGAATAAAAAGGCATATGTTGCATGGGAAGATAATGAGATAAGTTCTTCATCCAAATCAGAAAGCGATGAATGTGCAAATCTAACATTAATGGCCTCACACCATTCCGACGATGAAGAAGATGAGGTTAGTAATGAGTTTTCTCTTTTTGATAGTGATGCACAAGGTGCTACAAATGAACTTCTTGAAGAATGCAAAATTCTGTATAAAACTATATCATCTCAAAAGAAAACAATTTTATCTTTAGAAGAAAAAATCGTGACAACTGAAAAAGATGTCAACGATGAAAAACAAAAGATGATTAGTGAAAAACAGAATTTTGTATGTAAAAATTGTGAATCACTTTCTTTCCAAATTGTCCAATTAAAAAGAGTTCTTGAAAGGTATGAAAAAGTACAAATTGGGTTGGAAGGTGTCCTTAGCCAACAAAGATATTCCAATGACAAAAGTGGACTTGGTTATTCAAAATTTTCCAATCCAAGTTCAAGCAAAACTGTCTTTGTTAAGGCTAATGACCAACCAACCAAAGAGAAAGTGAACAAGGCAAAAAATGTTCATCACTATCCTAAGAGAAAAAGATTTTCTAAAAAGAAATCTTATGTTTCTAGATATAGAAGCAATTTTGAACCTACTTGTTTTTATTACGGAATAATTGGCCATACACCTAATGCATGCTATGTTAGAAACTTTAACGTAGCAAGTGAGCATTACGTATGGGTAAAGAAAGGCACTAATTATGAAGGACCCAAATAAATTTGGGTACCTAACAAAACGTAACTTTGTTTTGTAGGTATGCTTGAAAACCACATCAAATCTTTGGTATCTTGATAGTGGGTGTTCCAAGCATATGACGGAAGACAATAAATAAATTTTCAAATCTAGCATTGAAGGCCAAGGGTTATGTCACATATGGTGATAACAACAAAGGGAGAATTCTTGGCATAAACAAAGTTGGAGCACCACCTTTCACATCCATTGAAGATGTCCTTTATGTCGAAGGACTAAAGCATAATCTTCTAAGCATTAGCCAACTTTGTGACAAGGGATTCAAAATCAAGTTCACCAAAGATGAATGCTTGATTGAAGATGAAGTCTATCATGAGGTAAAACTCAAAGGTACAATAATTAATAATATTTTTATGATTTCCCTTGATGATTTATCTTTGAAGGTAAAATGTCTTATGGTAAACAATAATGAGTCATGGTTGTGGCATAAAAGATTCGCACATATTCATATGGAACATCTGAATAAACTTATAAAGCATGATCTTGTCATTGGTTTGCCTAAGATAAAATTCGTCAAAGATAGACTTTGTGATGCATGTCAAAAAGGGAAACAAACCAAATCACTTTCATATCAAAGAATGTGGTGTCCACTACAAGGCCATTACAATTGTTGCATATGGACTTATTTGGTCCATCAAGAACAAGAAGCTTCGGAGGTAATGTATATGCTTTAGTTATTGTTGATGATTTCTCTAGATATACTTGGACTTTCTTCTTAGTGCAGAAAAATGATGCATTTAAGGCATTCAAGAAATATGCGAAGCAAGTCCAAAATGAGAAATCGCTAACTATTGCCTCCATAAGAAGCGACCATGGTGGAGAATTCCAAAATGCCTCCTTCAAAGAGTTTTGCGAAGAACATGGAATCTTTCATAATTTCTCGGCACCAAGAACTCCTCAACAAAATGGAGCGGTGGAGAGAAAAAATAGGTCACTTGTGGAACTTGCATGAACGATGCTAAGCGACTCAAATCTTTCAAAGTATTTTTGGGAGGATGCGGTAAGCACGACATGCTATGTAAGTAATAGAATTATCATTAGACCTATCCTGAAAAAGACTCCCTATGAACTCTTCAAAGGAAGGAAACCAAACATATCTTACTTTCACATTTTTGGGTGCAAATGCTTTGTTCTCAACAATGACAAAGACAATTTAGGTAAGTTCGACGAGAAGTCCGACGAAGGTATATTTCTTGGATACTCTCTTACTAGTAAAGCTTTTAGAATATATAATAAAAGAACTTTAAAAATTGAAGAATCTATGCATGTTACTTTCGATGAATCTAACCCCTTCAAGGAGGATATTGTTTTGTGTGATGATGATGATGATATTGTAGAAGTTCCTCAAATAGATACTTCAAGTGGAAAAAATGGTGATCAACCAAAACATCAAGATGAGCAAAAAACAAATGATAATGATCTACCTAAGGAATTGAGGACTCATCGGGATCATCCAATTGATAAAGTCATTGGTGATATTAGTCAAGGCGTTGCAACAAGATTAAATCTGAAAGATGCATGCTTAAATATGGATTTTGTCTCACAAATTGAACCTTCCAAAGTTGATGAAGCCTTAGGTGACGACCAATGGATAATTGTTATGCAAGAAGAGTTAAACCAATTCGAAAGGAATCAAGTTTGGGAACTTGTCCCTAGGCCAAGTGATAAACACATCATAGGTACCAGATGGGTGTTTAAGAACAAGCTTGATGAGAATGGTATAATTGTTCGAAACAAAGCTAGATTGGTGGCCCAAGGATACAATCAAGAGGAAGGTATTGACTTTGAAGAAACATTCGCTCCGGTTGCAAGGTTAGAAGCTATTCGTTTATTACTTGCTTATGCATGTTCATTAAATTTTCAATTATTTCAAATGGATGTCAAGAGCGCATTCTTGAGTGGCTACAGCAATGAAGAAGTTTATGTCAAACAACCCCCGGGCTTTGAAGACTTCAAAAATCCTTCACATGTTTTCAAGTTGAGGAAAGCTCTTTATGGCCTAAAGCAAGCACCTAGAGCATGATATGATCGTCTCAACAACTTTCTCTGTGAAAGGGGATTTGAAAAAGGTAAAATTGACAAAACCTTATTTATTAAGAAAATAAAAGATAACACTTTATTGGTTCAAGTCTACGTTGACGACATCATATTCGGCTCAACAAACAAATAAATGTGTGAAGAATTTTCATCAATGATGCAAGGAGAATTCGAGATGTCCATGATGGGTAAGATAAATTATTTTCTTGGACTTCAAATTAAGCAACTGAAGGATGGCATCTTCATCAACCAATCAAAGTACTGCAAAAAGTTATTAAAAAGATTCGACATGGATAGTTGCAAGGCAATGTCTACTCCGATGGGATCCGGATCTTATGTTGATCAAGATGAAGTAGGTGTTTCGATTGATATAACAAAGTATCGAGGTATGATTGGTTCCTTACTTTATTTGACGGCAAGCCGTCCTGATATTATGTTCAGTGTGTGTCTTTGTGCTCATTTTCAAGTCAATCCAAAGGAACCACATCTCACCGTTGTTAAGAGAATCATGAAATATCTCAAGGGAACAACAAATGTCGGCCTATGGTATCCTAAAGGTAGTATTTGCAATTTAGTTGGTTATTCTGATGCTGATTATGCAGGATGTAAAACTGATCGAAAAAGTACTAGTGGTACATGTCACATCCTTGGAAATGCATTAGTTTTGTGGGCTTGCAAGAAACAAGCATGTGTTGCTCTAAGCACTGCCGAAGCAGAATACATAGCCGCAGGTAGCTGTTGCGCTCAAATACTTTGGCTTAAGCAATAACTTTGTGACTACGAACTCGATCTTGGATGCATTCCTCTTTGTTGTGACAACACAAGTGCGATAAACATTACAAAGAATCCGGTCATGCACTCAAGAACCAAACATATTGACATTCAACATCACTTTCTTCGTGACCACGTGCTTCAAGGAGATGTCGAAGTCACATTTATGGATACTCATAATCAACTTGACGACATATTCACAAAACCTTTAGCGCGAGAACCATTTTACAAAATTCGAAGAGAACTTGGGATTCTAGATGAATGTGACATATAATTTGGCAAAAACATATCAATAATCAAAGGTGCACATACATTTCCAACTCATCTATTTACATTTGCAATTTACTTCATGGATCTCTACTTCTACTCCTTTCTTTTACATGATTCATTGGGTGTCTCTTGCATGAATCTTTGTTAAAAATATGTGTTTTTAGCTTTTTTTACTGAGTAAATCGGTTTACTCATGATGTAAATCGATTTACACATAAAACAATAGCACTGGTTTTTGTATTTGGCATATTTGGCACTGAGTAAATCGATTTACCCATGCTGTAAATCGATTTACCCATAAAACAGTAGCATTGTTTTTTTCGTGTTTGACATATTTTGAACTAGGTAAATCGATTTACCCATGATGTAAATCGATTTAACCCTGAAACTTTTCTCTTTTTGCGCTTTCTGACCTCTTGAAGGTGTTTTATAAGTTATGTTGTATATTCTATTTTATATTTGTCATGTGATTATCTTTCACCCATCTTTCCCTTCTTTTTGATAATGTCAAAGGGGGAGAAAGGTGTTATGAATTATGCTTGTATGCTTGTGAATTTCCTAAGGTACAAATGATACAAATCTCCTTCAAGATGATCAAGTCAACATGATCATAAGCTTCTCAAATTTAGAGGGAGTTATACATCTCAGGGGGAGAAATTTTCGTTTCTGGAAATTGCACGCATCAAAGAGGATTATTTGTCATCATCAAAAAGGGGGAGAATGTGAAGTCAAGCTTCTCTATGATGAATGTTTTTGATGAATACAAAACTCCAAGCAACAAGAAGGCAAAGATTTTATTATATGATAAAGCATCTTGATTCAAGAAGTTAAGCTTTTCACTTCAAGAAGGTATAATGAGAATACTTACCTTCACTAAAGTCTTAGATGCTCAAGTATTCATATGGCTATTGCATAACTTTTCATAGTGCATGAAAAATGTCTTAGAATCATATTTTTCATTTTCAAACTGGGTAAATCGATTTACCTATAAGGGAAATCGATTTACCACTAAAGCTTACATATGTTTAAAAGCAAAAATTAATTTTTTCACTTAGGTAAATCGATTTACCACTTAGGGAAATCGATTTACCACTGGAGCATTACATTTCCAAAAGCGAAGTTTTAAGTTTTTTTAACCAGGTAAATCGATTACCACTTAGGGAAATCGATTTACCACTGAAAGATTTTGAAATTTTTTAAACATTGTAACAGGGTAATCGATTTACCCATTATGTAAATCAATTTACCACTGTGCATTTCTGAAAAATCAGTGGTTGTTCATACACCTCTTCATGCACTATTTCATGGAATCTTTTCATTTCATCTTTGACAATTGTTCATGATTCTTTCAGAACATTACCATGTTTCATTTTAGGTGTTATGTGCATATAAATACATGATCTTTCAAATTCAAATTTCACCTCTTCCAATCAATCTCTTAAAATTTTCAGAATTCACACTTATTGTTTTAAATCTTCATTCAAGATTTTTCTGCATATTTTCATATCATTCAAAAAAGAAAATTCTTGAGCAATCTAATATCTTTGTGTTGTGAATTATTTTCATTGAAAGAGAAGATTAAGCAAATTGATATATCACTTTGAGTGATTATTATACT
This sequence comes from Lathyrus oleraceus, assembly GCF_024323335.1. NCBI lineage: Eukaryota > Viridiplantae > Streptophyta > Magnoliopsida > Fabales > Fabaceae > Lathyrus > Lathyrus oleraceus. The sequence goes on along the minus strand of NC_066579.1, from coordinate 409,155,616 downwards.
ACAAACCTACATTATCCATTGTTGTAATCCATATCTTATTTTTAGAATTGTTGAAAAATAAGATTGTATGTTTTATAAACACCTTGCTGTCCAGGATTGTTGGAAGCAAGAGAGTTGAGTTTGAGAGGATTGTTCTCATATCAACTTGGTGAATCACAAGAGGTTGTTCTTGGTGATTGTGTCTGTCATGTACAAGTCATAACAGATAGTGAAATCTCTTTCATGTTGAAAGGGGACTGAAGTACTCTCGATCTGTGAGGGGAACCAGGATATTTCTTCGTGTTCTTTATCTTTCCGCACTTTATCGTTCATCGCTTAACATAACCAGAAAAGAAAGAACAAAGTTTTTCATAAATCGGAAAAAGTGTTCAAAGATCCTAATTCACCCCCTCTTAGGCGTTACTCAACTAACAAATAATTTTTATAAATAAAGCTAAAACTAACAAAGTCTTTGTTCTTAGTTGAAATAAGTCTGTTTTTGAAAAATTAATGATGTTAGTTTTGATAATTTTAACTTTTCGTAATAAAATTAAATTAATTAAAAACATTATATTTAATTTAATTTAATCTTTTTGAGAAATTAACAATGTTATGATGTTATTCTAGAGGCATGTGATTGACATTTGGGTTCATACTTGAAACATGTTATGATGATAATGATGAAATATCAATTTTTTGTGAATATATTGTGAGCAAATTCTTTACTTTGAATAAGTTTTGAATGATAGCAAATTGTGTGATCATTGTCTAATTGTTGGTTGTGCATTATTTTACATGTTTCATTTGTGTTTTTAGCCTATACTATTGTTTCGTGTCTATACATAAAGATCCACATTGATACATTTCTTTAAAAGAACTCATAAAAACTGTTTTGTGTCAGTATGTATCGATACATGTTCATCTGCATCGATACATAAATTTATTTTAAATCACAAAACGTTTTTGCTTCAGTATGTATCGATCCATACGAGCCTTGTATCGATACATGCTTAGTTAAAATGTTCTATGTATCGATACATACGAGCTTTGTATCGATACATGCTTAGTTAAAATGTTCTATGTATCGATACATACGAGCTTTGTATCGATACATGCTTGTATTAATTCTCTAAAATTAATCAAAGCTACAGTATGTATCGATGCATAATCTTTTGTATCAATACATAATTCTGTTTTGTCTACTAACAGCTTCTGTCTTTCACATATAAGAAGTATTTTGACAGCTCAGTTGAGAATAACGAATTCAGAAGTGAAAAACAGTTGTAACACAAATCAAAGGAGTGTGTAGCAGCAATTGTTTTGAGCAGTTCGAAACCTGAAAGAGACTTCATCTTCTTCATCTTCTCAATCTCTTTTCTTCAAGAACATCAACACATAATCATTCTTGTTCTTTGGATTAAAGGATCAACGAGATAACGTTCAGTGGAACGATCAAGGATCTAGCTGAGGTGTTCGGTGGAACGATCGAGGATCTAGCTGAGTTGAAGGTTGAAGGGGGTTTCGAGGAAAAACCAAATGGTTTGTCCTTCAAGAACTGGAGTGTTCTTGCGGGTTTGTTAGTCACGTTTGCAAAACAGATTCAGCCGTAGCGTAGGGTTTGGAAATTGGGTAATTTCGCAAACAGGTCGAGGAACCGGTGAATTGTTTGCAATTTCTTGCAGGAAATTCTTGATCGAGCTCAGATCAAGTGAAGGTTTTATACAAGAAGAAGATCTTGGGATTTAGATTTCTGTCTTTGTATTGTAACCTTGTATCAACGAATTCGGCATTATTGATATTAACAGCTCTCAATTTCATTTGAAATTGAGAGGGAGACGTACCCACACGCGAGGACGACAGTGGGGAACTTCCTTACCAAATCTCTGCGTATCGTATTCTTTCCTTATCTATCTTTACGTTTTCAACAGTTTTGTGATTTCAGTTGGTGTATTGTGGCTGTACATTTCGTGATACAATAGTGGCAAGAAAACTTCTTTATCTAAACTCCACCATTGTTCATCATTGATCACATACACACCAAATGTTTGACAAAACTGTCAGTTGAGTTTTATTCATTGGAATTAGAATTTAGCGATAAGTGCATTTGATTTGATAATATTCTGGTGTTAATAATCTCTATCGTTCCTATTCAAATCCAGCAATAAATTCGCGTGTCCGGTTTTCTAGTAGCGGTTCAGATTAGACGGAAGTCGATTTGGGACTGTAATTTTCCGCTAAGTTTCAATAACTCTGATAAGTTTTTTTTAATCCGTTTATTAAAAAGAGGTGATCTATTCACCTCCCCCCCCTCTCGATCACTAGCCACACCGTTTAACAAGTGGTATCAGAGCGTCGGTTCGCTGGTGTTCTGTGGTTGCCTGTAACGATATGGATTCTGAACCAAAGGGGGCGTATAATAGAGCGCCGATTTTCAACGGTGAAAATTACGGCTACTGGAAAGACTGCATGTGAGTTCATATAAATTCTGTTGATAGGCTAGTATGGGCTGCCATTGAAAATGGTCCTTTTCAAATTACTATGACAAATGCGGCTGGCGCCATAGTTCCTAAAACAGAAGGTGATTGGAATGAGAAATATGAGAAAAAGTGGTTGAGTGATTGGAGAGCTCGAAATATGCTAATTTCAGCACTTGGTGTTGATGAGTATTATCGGGTATCCCATTGCACGATAGCTAAAGAAATGTGGGATGCTTTAGAAGTTGCCCATGAGGGTACTACTGAAGTAAAACAGTCCCGCATTAACACACTCAATCAAGAGTTTGAGCTCTTTCGCATGAAACAAGGAGAATCTATCTCCGACATGCAAAAGAGATTTACTCATCTCACTAATCGTTTGAATGCACTTGGAAAACCTGTTCCCAATGAAATAGCTACTAATAAAATTCTGAGATGTCTTAGCAGGGAATGGCAACCTAAAGTAAGAGCTATTAAGGAAGCCAACGATCTAACGACACTTACGATTACAACTCTGTTTGGAAAGCTGGAAGAACATCAGCAAGCATTAGAAAGTCTTGAAAAGTTTGAGAACAAAAGTAAGAAGGAAAAGGAGAAGAAGAGAAACAAAGAGGGAGAGAAGAAGCCAATAGCTCTTGTGGCCTCTAGCTCTAAGTCCTCACGAAAAGAGAAAAGTGATAATGATTCTAGTAGTGACAAAGATTCGGATGATGAGGAAATGGGACTTTTTGTAAGGAGATATAATAGATTCATTCGAAAGAATGGAGTCAAGCATTCCGACAAAAACCTCATGAAGTTTCGAAGACAATCTACAGATCCAAAACAGGAAGAGAATAAGAAGAGTAGAGGAAAAGGATTTTGTTTTAATTGTGGTAAATCTGGACATTATAAAACAGATTGTCCTATGAAGTATAAGGATCAAGGAAAAGCTTCACCAAAAGGGTACAGCAAACAAAGAAGAGCTTACATTGCATGGGAAAGTGATAGTGATTCATCAAGCATACAAAGTTCAAGTGATAGTGATGAAACCGCAAATCTGTGCCTTATGGCTCACACCAAAAATCTGTCCTACCACAAGAAGAAAACCAATGATAAAAAGGATGAGTGCCTTGCTTCCGTAGATAGGAGATGGTTTCTTGACAGCGGTTGCTTAAGGCACATGACCGGTGACATATCGCTTTTTATAGACTTCAAAGCAAAGAAGAAGGGATATGTTACTTATGGAGACAATAACAAAGGAGCTATACTTGGCAAAGGTAGTGTAGGTAATCCCTCTACCACTACTATTTCTGATGTCCATTTAGTAGAGGGGCTTAAACACAATTTGTTAAGCATAAGTCAATTGTGTGACAAGGGTTATAAAGTTTCTTTCACAAAAACTTGCTGCATAATTGAACATGCTGAACAGAACGTTGTGTTTAAGGGTGTAAGAGTAAACAATATCTATATGCTTGACCTTTTTGATGTATTTTTAACAAGTACTAAATGTCTAGTTACCTTGAATGATGATTCTTGGCTTTGGCATAGATGTTTAGCGCATGTTAATTTCGATTTGCTTAATAAGGTTGTATCTAAGGATCTAGTAGTCGGTCTTCCAAAAATAAAATTTTCAAAAGACCACCTATGTGATGCGTGCCAAATGGGAAAACAAACGAGGGTCTCTTTTAAATCTAAAAATGTAATTTCAACTTCACGACCCCTTGAGCTTCTCCATATGGATCTCTTTGGACCTTCTAGGACAAAGAGCTTAGGTGAAAATTATTATGGTTTTATAATCGTTGATGACTATTCTAGATTTACTTGGACTATATTCCTTCATAGCAAAGATGAAACTTTCTCTGCTTTTAAGAATTTTGCAAATCTGTCCCAAAACAAAATGAATTCTAAAATAGTTACAATTCGTAGCGATCATGGTGGTGAATTTCAAAACTATCACTTTGATAAGTACTGTGACAAGTATGGTATTGAGCATAACTTTTCAGCTCCTCGAACTCCACAACAAAATGGCGTTGTGGAGCGTAAAAATCGTGTTTTAGAGGAGTTGGCAAGAACAATGCTAAATGAGGGTGGATTACCAAAATATTTTTGGGCTGATGCAGTTAGCACAGCTTGTTATGTTTTAAACAGGATCTTAATTCGTCCTATTTTAAATAAAACTCCTTATGAGCTTTTAAAAGGAAGAAAGCCAAACTTGTCACATCTTCACGTATTCGGTTGTAAGTGTTTTGTTTTGAATAATGGTAAGGAAAATATTGGGAAGTTTGATGTAAAAGCGGATGAAGGTATCTTTCTTGGATACTCACAATCAAGTAAAGCATATAGAGTATATAATAAGCGTTTACTTACTGTTGAAGAATCTGTCCATGTTTCTTTTGATGAGTCTTATCCGAAAAGTGTCGGAAAAGGTATTTCTTTTGATGACGCAGGTGTATCTACAGAAGACATACTCAAGGGAGCTGTTACGGAAACTGATCAGTCCAGAACAGTTGCCCATGAGAAGGAGGAAGATACTAGTCATGAAGAAGATGAGGAAGAAAGGACAGCTGAAGTGAATGACCTTCCACCAGCTTGGAAATCTTCAAAAGACCATCCTATTGACAACATCTTGGGAGATATTTCAAAGGGAGTAATGACTCGTTCTAAGATAAGTAATTTTTGTTCTCACTTCGCTTTTGTTTCACAAGTAGAACCTAAAAATGCCAAAGAGGCCTTGATTGATGAATGTTGGCTAATGGCCATGCAAGAAGAGATTAATCAATTTAAAAGAAATGACGTTTGGGAACTTGTCCCTCGTCCATGAGATCATCATATCATAGGTACTAAATGGGTTTTTAGAAATAAGCTTGATGAAAACGGAGTGATAACTAGGAACAAGGCACGTTTAGTAGCACAAGGGTATAACCAAGAGGAGGGCATAGACTATGAGGAAACTTATGCTCCAGTTGCTCGCCTTGAAGCTATACGTCTCTTGCTTGCCTATGCGTGTTCTAATAATTTTAAGCTTTACCAAATGGACATAAAGAGTGCGTTTCTAAATGGTGTCATAAATGAAGAGGTATATGTCTCACAACCTCCTGGTTTTGAGAATGCTGAAAATCCAGATTATGTTTACAAATTAAAACGAGCTTTGTATGGTCTTAAACAAGCCCCTCAGGTTTGGTATGAAAGGCTTAGCAAATTTCTATTTGATCATGGATATTCAAGAGGTAAAGCGGATAATATTCTCTTTATTAAACACAAGGGAAAGCACATTCTTTTAGCTCAAGTTTATGTAGACGATATAATTTTTGGTTCAACTAACACACACTTGGTCGAAGAATTTTCTAAGGTTATGCAGGGTGAATTTGAGATGAGTCTTATGGGGGAGCTGAATTACTTCCTAGGTCTTCAGATAAAGCAACTTGATGAGGGTACATCAGTATGTCAAACAAAGTACTGCAGAGAACTACTCAAGCGCTTTGGAATGAACGACTCAAAATCAATTGACACCCCTATGCCTACCAACGGAAATCTAGATAAAGATGAGCATGGTAAGAGTGTAGATGTCCAAAAGTTTAGAGCTTGTTGACATTTTCACTAAACCTTTGGCAACGGAACCGTTCTTCAACATTCGTCGGGAATTAGGGATCTTAGATCTCTCTTCGTTGCTGTCTTAAGCATGTTTGTTCTTATTTATATTATGCCTCACCTTGGTTGATGAGATTTGTTTTAGATTTCATTTATACCTCACAAGGTTATATCAACAGAGGTAATATCACTCCTTTCTATATCTCTTTTAGAACTATGTGATTGTGTATGTTAGAACAAAATTCCTTATTTTCGTTTATGTGAATTTCTTTGCATATATTGTTCGAACATTAATATCTGATTTGTGAATTATACTTGGGCATCATTATCATGACATACTTCATAATGCATAACCATACTGCATAAAAATTAATTAAAATTTGGTTTGGCATCAGTATGTATCGATTCAAAGATGTATGTATCGATTCATGTCTTCTTCATTTCACATCTGTCAAAATTGGTTCAGTATGTATCGATTCATTCGTCGTTTGTATCGATACATAGACCCTCTAAAAACAAAAATGCGTGACATGGATCGATTCATTCCCATATGCATCAACACATACTGATTTTTATTTGGATTAAATGCATTTTATTTCACTCATGGATCGACACATCAGCAATTCTTATCACATCTTTTCACAAACTTGGTATCAGCAGTTCCCCTACCTCTCAAAACCTGCGGCTAACCCTAATCTCCTTCATCATCATTCTCTCCAAAACCCTAAATTCATCTCACTTTTCTTCAATTTTTTATCACCATGCCTCCAAGAATCATTCCGGCTAGAGCAAGGGGAAAAGGAAAAGGAAAGGAACCGGTTGGCACTTCTCAGCAGTTACCAGAAATTCCTCCTAATGCCTTAGATTTGCTTCATCCTGCAATTGCTACTGAGTTTGAGGATTCTTTCAAGACAAGGTTAGTTATGAAACCCCATGTCTTCGATAAACATGATGCTATTCATCTGCATCTCAATGATGTGGTTGAACTCCTTAATGCACAAAAACTTGGTTCATTTTTGACTACAAAGGATGATTACCATGAGGATTTTATCCGTGCATTTTATGCTGGCTTACAATCTGGTAAAGGATATATGTTTAAGTGTTCTATTGGTGTCAGAACCTATACTTTTGAGGCTGCCGATTGGGAAACAGTGCTTCAAATTCCGCTTCCGTCGCATACTTTCAAGACTTGGCATGACTTGAAGTTTGATACTGACTTTAACCTGAAGGAGTTTACTCTATCTATCTTGAAATTGGACAGACCGCTGGGTGAGGATGAACAGGTTACGTCTGGTATGATTAAGAAAATTCCTCGTATACTTCAGTGGATTATCTCGCACATTCCGCGTCCAGCAAATAGTGGACATTCTAGGTTAGACAGGGCAGACATTCATCTCTTGTATACTCTTCAAAATAAGGTTCCCTTGAATTGGGCAAATTACTTTGTGAAGCGTCTCTTTTTCGTGCGTAACAGTGCCAAGAATGTTGCTCTTGGTTATGAGTCTCAAATCATGAAAATTCTTACGTTCTGGAATGTTGCAATCCCTTTAGTTCCTTTCATATCACCATCTGCTGCTCAAGAGTTTGACTCTTCCATTTTATCTCATATGGGATATCGGTGGGACAAGGAACGTCAATGCTTCTATTTCTTTGAAAGGAAATCCAAAACAAGGACCTATAATTTTGATGTGCCTTCTGAACGAATTCATGTAGTTGAAGACCAACCTGATGAAGAAATGCATGATGTGAACGAAGCAGATGTGCCTGTAGCTGATGACAATGCTGGTTGGGGTGATTGGGTGCCACAAAGGTGGTCTCCAACCAACTATGTACCTGAACCAACGGTTCCTCCGTTCTCCGGTGGTGCTTCATCTTCAACACCTACTGCGCACCTAACTCAAATGCTTAAACAAATGGAGCTTGCCAACCAAGAACATCATGAAGAGGCACGGTCTTGGCATGTACAACAAAGTGAGTGGCATAAGGAGCATCGTGAGTGGCATGACGATCATACACGGATGTACCATAACCAACACTCTTGGCACACGGACTTGGTTAAGTGGCACCAAGTCTTCTATAATGAAATGTCTAGTTTTATGGACGACTGCCGTGCCAATCCTGGTATTATGGACAGATTCAGAAGTGTTGAAGTTCAGGACCGGTTCAGGCACTACACCTTCATGGGCCACAATCCAGATGCAATGCCTCCTCCTCCGCCTCCGCCAAGCTTCAGAGATCCTGATAGAGATGACGAGGAGTCCTGTGGTGGCTATAATCCACATTAAACCATCATCATTTCATTTCACTGCATTTCATCGCATGTTGCTTGAGTTTTTTTTCCAGATTAGTTGCACCTTATATGTCTTGGCTTATGTAATTTTTTAAATACTTTATACTAGTTAAATTCTTATTTCCTTTTGCTTACTTCTGGTGTTATCGCCCTTATTTGTCATTCTTTGTGAGTGATTCTTTACTTTTTAAGCTTCCTTCTTTGTGATTGTTAGCTTCTTTATCATTTTTGCTATGTCCTGCTACAACATGTTGCCTTGATAAAACTGTTTTTTTATGTTGACAAAGGGGGAGAAATGCAGATGTTGACAGATATGCACAAACTCAGGGGGAGTATCACACATCTTGCTAAAAATTTGCCATCATCAAAAAGGGGGAGTTTGTGAGCAAATTCTTTACTTTGAATAAGTTTTGAATGATAGCAAATTGTGTGATCATTGTCTAATTGTTGGTTGTGCATTATTTTACATGTTTCTTTTGTGTTTTTAGCCTATACTATTGTTTCGTGTCTATACATAAAGATCCACATTGATACATTTCTTTAAAAGAACTCATAAAAACTGTTTTGTGTCAGTATGTATCGATACATGTTCATCTGCATCGATACATAAATTTGTTTTAAATCACAAAACATTTTTGCTTCAGTATGTATCGATCCATACGAGCCTTGTATCGATACATGCTTAGTTAAAATGTTCTATGTATCGATACATCCGAGCTTTGTATCGATACATGCTTAGTTAAAATGTTATATGTATCGATACATACGAGCTTTGTATCGATACATGCTTGTATTAATTCTCTAAAATTAATCAAAGCTACAGTATGTATCGATGCATAATCTTTTGTATCAATACATAATTCTGTTTTGTCTACTAACAGCTTTTGTCTTTCACATATAAGAAGTATTTTGACAGCTCAGTTGAGAATAACGAATTCAGAAGTGAAAAACAGTTGTAACACAAATCAAAGGAGTGTGTAGCAGCAATTGTTTTGAGCAGTTAGAAACCTGAAAGAGACTTCATCTTCTTCATCTTCTCAATCTCTTTTCTTCAAGAACATCAACACATAATCATTCTTGTTATTTGGATTAATGGATCAACGAGATAACGTTCAGTGGAACGATCAAGGATCTAGCTGAGGTGTTCAGTGGAACGATCGAGGATCTAGCTGAGTTGAAGGTTGAAGGGGGTTTCGAGGAAAAACCAAATGGTTTGTCCTTCAAGAACTGGAGTGTTCTTGCGGGTTTGTTAGTCACGTTTGCAGAACAGATTCAGCCGTAGCGTAGGGTTTGGAAATTGGGTAATTTCGCAAACAGGTCGTGGAACCGATGAATTGTTTGCAATTTCTTGCAGGAAATTCTTGATCGAGCTCAGATCAAGTGAAGGTTTTATACAAGAAGAAGATCTTGGGATTTAGATTTCTGTCTTTGTATTGTAACCTTGTATCAACGAATTCGGCATTATTGATATTAACAGCTCTCAATTTCATTTGAAATTGAGAGGGAGACGTACCCACACGCGAGGACGACAGTGGGGAACTTCCTTACCAAATCTCTGCGTATCGTATTCTTTCCTTATCTATCTTTACGTTTTCAACAGTTTTGTGATTTTAGTTGGTGTATTGTGGCTGTACATTTCGTGATACAATAGCGGCAAGAAAACTTCTTTATCTAAACTCCACCATTGTTCATCATTGATCACATACACACCAAATGTTTGACAAAACTGTCAGCTGAGTTTTATTCATTGGAATTAGAATTTAGTGATAAGTGCATTTGATTTGATAATATTTTGGTGTTAATAATCTCTATCGTTCCTATTCAAATCCAGCAATAAATTCGCGTGTCCGATTTTCTAGTAGCGGTTCAGATTAGACGAAAGTCGATTCGGGACTGTAATTTTCCGCTAAGTTTCAATAACTCTGATAAGTTTTTTTTAAATCCGTTTATTAAAAAGAGGTGATCTATTCACCCCCCCTCTCGATCACTATCCACACCGTCTAACATATACAACCTTTGATGATGTTTGGGTGATTTTTTGTGGATGTTGGTTTGAATCCTTATAACATGTCATGCATTCATACTATTCCAGAGTTAAGTGAGACTTCGGTCTATTAGGGTGGCCTCAGATCCATTGGTGGGGATCATGGGTATTTGTGGAAAAGGCCAGGGGCGAGTCTCAGGTCCATTGGTGGGAATCATTGGGCTGGGTGGGAAGGACTAGGGACTAGTGGAATAAAACCAGTAATATTCCTCTGACTCCATAATATATTTTTGGTACCACATGCACTTAGGTGATGGAGTTGGTGAACATTAGTCTTGCATACGTTGATGTGTCTTGTGATGAATGGTTGTTTCGATGTTGTGTTTTGTGTTTGTGATTGTGTGATTATCATTCATGTTTTGAGTGAATTATCGTTTCTCGATTATCATACTGTTTGTCGAAACTTTCACCATTACTATATGTAAGTGTATTCTCACCCCTTTCTTGTTTGCTTGGTTTTGTGGTGTGCTTTGCACAGGTGATTAGCAGGACTAAGGTTTGTTGTTGCAATGAGATGATTGTTACCTCTCAGCAGACTTTTATCTTCTGTATATTCTAGTTTCAAATAAGAATGCTCTTATCTATAACATTGTGGACAAGGGTGTTTGTTTGCATTACTTTGATTTATTTGCAATCAACTATTATGATATTTTGATTATGATGTATTGATTTAGTTCTATTCATACATGTTCTATGGTGTTTCTAAATAAATTTTCATTGTGCAACATCTGCTGTTTTATAATTTATAAAGTATTTATGATGGAGTAACATCATTTTCCTGTTATTTTTATTTAAAATCTATTATTCGAGGTTTAGGGTGTTAAGAAGCTACGAGATTGTCCGGGGTTTAGAGTCGTGGAAGAAGTTTATGTCATTGAGCCAATGAAGATTGTGTACCATAAGAAGAAGATTGAGGCTTCAATGAAGAAAATACAACCCATCAACATTCTTGTTCCCGCTCATTTTCTCTATTAAGATTCCAAGGCGGTGCCTTGGAAGTATGGTGCCACTATCTATGTTAGTGGAAAAGAGATCTAATTCTCTGATGCAAAGATTGTCAACATAGCAGGTATAGGTGGGATGACCCGTAACGATCGTGTGTTTGCACCTAAGTATACTTCCAAAGTCATCCTAGCACCAATGGTAGTTCTTACTCCTCCTCCTCAGCCAGGGGTGTCTATGGTTGTTCCTAATTCTCTAGTTGAGAGGTCTAAGGGTACTTCTAGTAGCACAATTGAGGCAAGCATTTCTAAGGGAAAAGAAATAGCCAAAGAACAAGAGCATCTCACTGTAGAAGAAGGGCATGAGTTTCTTAAGTTGATTAAGAAGAGCGATTTCTAGATTATTGACAATTTGGGTCAAACTCCTTCCAAGATTTCAATCTTATCATTGCTACTCAATTCGGAGGCTCGCCGCAAGGCTTTGCTGAAAGTTCTTAACACTACTCACGTGATGTAAGACATTACGGTGCATCAATTTGATGATGTAATGGCTAACACCATTGCAAGTCGGTACCTGGGTTTCAATGAAGCATAATTGACAGTCGAGGGGCACAATCATAACAAGGCTTTACACATTTTTGTTGCTTGTGTGGATACTTTAGTCTATAGGGTCCTGGTTGATACGAGTTTTTCACTTAATATGTTACCAAATAGCATATTGAGTCAATTTTAGTTTGAAGGACCAGAGATATAGATTAGTGCACTGATTGTACGAGTATTTGATGGATCAAGAAGGGAAGTCATTAGAGAGGTGGATTTTCCAATTTGTGTGGGTCCTCACTAATTCACTATTACTTTTTAAGTAATAGACATTCCTCCTGCTTACAGCTGCCTGTTTGGGAGGCCGTGGATTTATGTTGTCTATGGTGAAGAGGATTTGGTGATCAATGAGTTGTCATCCTTTTAATATACGGATACAGGGGAAGGGATAGTGGAGATCCCTTTCAACTGTTTGGATTCGGGGATGTCAGCTTTGCTTATGTTAATTAGAGCCAGTTAGCAGCTGCAGTGTTATCCTCAGCAGAAAGTGCTATGAAGACTCTTGAGAAGGGCCTTCTCTCTGGTTGGGGTCAGATTATGAAGGTAGATGAGAAACACAATTGTTTAGTCTTGGTTACCATCCTGCTTCCCGTCATCCAAGTGCAACGGGGTGCAAGAAGTTCAATCCAGTTCGGTTTAGCACTATAGGCCACCAGTATGATCTTTCCATAGCAATGGTGGATGTGGCAAGCTCCAGCAAGCCAACAGTCTCTGCTTTTGTCCGCAAGTGTCCTCATGGATTCAAGCTAGACAATTGGACCTCTAATGTAGTCCCTGTGGTCTTTTCAGAAGAGATGTAATGCATTTTGTTTTTCTTATCCCTTGCTCTTTCCCGAGGCATGTGGATAACTTTTAAGGGTTTTCCATTGTTTAAACACATTATGAAATCAATGAAAGGCAGTTTTTTACATTCAAAATCAAGATTCCTTTTATTTCTTTATTTGTACTTTTTCACTAAATAAAATGGCAAGGTTTATTTTTCTTTTACAACTTTTTTCAAAATCTCATTCTACAAATAAGCTCATACACATGCAAAGCAAATAATTTCAATGAAAACAATTTGGTTGAAGTTCACTATAAATTTGGGTTTCCATTAACTAAGTCGGAGATGACGATGATGAAGATTGTGAAATACCGACTGAACTTGTAAGGCTTCTCAAGCATGAAGAGAAAGAGATTCAGTCACACAAAGAGCTGATATAAGTGATTAATCTAGGTTCTTATGAAGTCAGAAGAGAAGTCAGGATTGGGGCATCCCACGCCGAGCATGTACACAGTAAGTTGGTCAAGCTACTTTGTGAGTATGTTGATGTCTTCTCCTGGTCTTATCAAAATATGCCTGGGTTGGATACCAATATTGTTGAAAATCGCTTACTGCTCAAGCTCGAATGTACTCCAATCAAACAGAAGCTTCACAGAACCAGATTCGATATGGCACTGAAGATTCGAGAAGGGGTTAAAAATAGTTTGATGTTGGTTTCTTAGCTATTGTTGAATATCCTCAGTGGGTTGCTAATATCGTTCCGGTTCCAAAGAATGATGGGAAGGTTAGAATGTGTATGGATTACTGAAATATCTTAATAAAGCGAGTCCGAAGGATGATTTTCCTTTGCCTCATATTGATGTTCTGGTAGATAACACTTATCAACACTCAGTATTTTCCTTCATGGATGGGTTTTTAGGGTACAATCAAATAAAGTTGGCTCCAAATGATATTGGAGAAAACAACTTTCATTACGCCCTAGGGAACCTACTGCTACAAAGTCATGCCATTTGGTTTGAAGAATGCAGGGGAAACATATTAATGTGCCATGATGACTCTATTTCATGACATGATCCACAAAGAGATTGAATTGTGTGTAGACGATATGATTGCCAAATCCAAGAATGAAGATGACCATTTAGACCATTTAAAAAAGCTATTTTCCAAACTTCGGAAATTCAAGTTGAGGTTGAATCCTACAAAGTGCACCTTTGAGGTCCGACCTAACAAGTTGTTGGGGTTCATCGTGAGTAAGAAGGGTATTTAGGTTGATCTTGATAAAGTTAGAGCCATTCAAGACATGCCAACTCCCAAAACATAAAAAGAAGTATGAGGCTTCCTTGGACAACTTAACTACATTTCAAGGTTCTTCTCACATTTGACAGTTACCCGTGAACCAATTTTCAAGTTGTTAAGAAAGAAGTAAGCAATCATGTGGAACAATGATTGTCAAGAGGAATTTGACAAAATAAAATAATACTTGCAAGAACCATCGATCCTAAAACCACATGTTCAGGGTAGGCCATTAATCATGTATCTTACCGTGTTAGATAAATCAATGGGCTATGTATTGGGTCAACATGATAACACGGGCCAAAAGGAGCATGCAATCTATTACTTGAGAAAGAAGTTCACCAAATATGGTACCAAATACTCATTATTAGAGAAGACTTGGTGTGCTTTAGCTTAGACAAATCGACACTTGAGACAATATATGATTTTCCATACAACTTTGTTGATATCCAAAATGGATCCAATAAAGTACATTTTTGAGAAGCTTGCTTTTAGTGGAAGAATTGCCCGGTGGCAAATGCTGCTAACCGAGTATAACATCCAATATGTAGCACAAAAAGCCATCAAGCGGAGCGTCTTATCTGACTACCTTGCCCATAAACATGTGGAGTGTTATCAACCGATTAAGTTTGACTTTCCTGATGAGGACATCATGTTCATTCGAGATTGCAATATTCCAGGCCCTGACGAAGGACCCAAACCAGGATCACAGTAGATGCTCGTGTTTGACAATGCCTCTAATGCAAAAGGTCATGGGATATCAACAATTATCACATCTCCGACTGGTTTTCACATTACATTCACCATTAGATTATGCTTTAACTGCACCAATAACATGGAAAAATATGAGCCATGTATCTACGGTATTGAAGCAGCTATTGACTTAAGAATCAAGATTCTTGAAATATATGGGAATCTACTTTAGTGACCAGTCAAGTTCGAGGATACTAGGAAACTCGGGAAAAGAAGTTGATTTTGTACAGAGAACACGTGGTGAAACTGATTCCCTATTTTAATGAAATCACTTTTCATTATATCCCAAGGAAAGAGAATCAGTTAGCTAATGCTCTAGCTACTTCGCATCGCTATTTAAAGTCAAGTGGAGGAATGAAGCACCTACCATCCATATTGACCACTTGGGTGAACCAACACACTGTCTAACAATGGAGGTCGAATCTGACGATAAGCCTTGGTTCTATGACATTAAGAGGTATTTGGAAAGACAATAGTATCTTGAGAAAGCATCCATCAATGATAAGAATGCTTTGAGAAGATTTTTTTCTAAGTTCTTCCTGAATGCGAATGTGTTGTACAAGAGGAATTATGATTTTGTGTTACTTAGATGTGTGGATAGGCACAAAGCAAACACGGTCAAAAGGTCCATCCACGAGGGTTGTGAATGTGTAGATGCTAAGGGGATCACTATGGCCAAAAAGATCTTTCGGGTTGGTTATTATTGGACAACCATGGAGGTCGACTGTTACAACTTTGTCAAGAGATGTCATAATTGTCAGATATTTGGTGACAAAATCCATATTCCTCTTATTCCTTTGAATGTATTGACGTATCCTTAACCTTTCTCCATGTGGGGCATTGACATGATCGACATGATTAAACCAAAATCTTATAATGGTCATTGTATTATCCTTGTTGCTATTGACTATTTCACAAAGTGGGTTGAAGTTGCTTCCTGTGCAAATGTTACAAGACAAGTGGTTACTCAATTCATAAAGAAAGAAATAATTTGTCACTACGGTGTTCCTAGCAAGATTATTACTGATAATTCCAGTAACCTCAACAATAAAATGATGAGTGAGTTATGCCAAGAATTCAAGATCGAGCATCACGACTTTTCACCATGTCGGCCTAAGATGAATGGCATCGTCAAAGTATCTAACAAGAACATCAAGAGAATCATCCAGAAGATGGTCAAAACGTATAAGGGTTGACATGAAATGCTTCTTTTTGATTTGCATGACTATAGAACTTCAGTGTGCACTTCTACCAGGGCAACTCCCTATTCTCTTGTATATGGAATGGAAGTTATTTTGCCTATTGAAGTTGAAATTCTTTATCTAAGAGTCATCATGGAAGCATATCTCATTAAAGCAAAATGGGTGCAATCCATATATGATCAGCTAAATCTCATTGAAAAGAAGCATTCGACGGCCGTCTGCCATGGTCAGCTATACCAAATACGCCTTAAGAGAGCTTTTGATAAGAAAGTTCTCCCTCGCGTATACCAAGCAGATGAACTCGTGCTTAAGAGATACTCTAATATTCACTTGGATCCTAGAGGCAAGTGGACTCCTAACTATGAAGGACCCTTTGTTGTCAAAACGACTTTCTCATGAAGGGCTCTCATTCTCACCATAATGGATGGGGATGACTTGCCAATACCGGTGAATTCAGATACAGTCAAAAAAAATTATGCCTAGGAAAAATGATGAATACAAAGCCCGATAGATTGGTTGAAGGAGAATGGCGATCCAAAACGCAGCAGGATTTAAAAATTTCTCCTTTAGTGATCCTTACGAATGGGTATGATCAGTGATAGAATCATTTAATGGCGATTGAAACCTTTGATGCAGGTGTAAGGAGCGAACATGAACATTGAATGGTGACAACTCCTCTACTCAGTCCACATGAACGGATTCCTTCAATCTCAGTGCTAGCTGCTACGAATGAATGCTTTGAGTGAGAGAGAGAGAGAGAGAGAGAGAGAGAAACAAAATTTCAACTACACAAATGCTTCTGCATAAGGGTTCTATTTATAGAACCACTTGTGTGGGCTGCAAACTAAAAAACCCACTTAAGTGTATGTGGCCTATATCTTATAATATGCTAAAATCACTTAAGCGTGTGGTACCTTACCATATTTCATATACTACTTAAGTACATTGTACCTTACGATGTTCTATAATTCACTTAAGTGCACCGTACCTTACTGTGTTCCTTATTTACTCCATCTCTCATCAATCTGTCCTTTTTTGTGTGACCCTGAAGGTTTTCGTGACATTAGCAATTATATTAAATCACGTATTTAACATAATAAATAGTGAGCGGTACTGTCGCAACCTGAAAAATACAGTGTGCGAAAAAACCACCGGCGAAAGAAAATGACAGAAGAGTCGCCACCGTGCGTTATTTATCCCAAAGGAGGGAAAGGAAACGCTCGAAGTAAACCTGAAAAGAGGAAAGGAAAAGACAAGGTCTCGCAACCAAATCTTGGGTTCGGGAGTCGGTTATGCGAAGGGAAGGTATTAGCAGCCCTACGTATCCGTAGTACTCTATGGGATCCACTTTTGAAGTTCTTGTCTAAAGGGTGTGAGTTTATCTTGTGCTGTTTACTAAAAAAGGGGTTAAATGAACATGACTCGCGCAGATGTCGCATCCACTGCATACGTATCTCATCTAAATATGAGAATCAGAGTCTTCGTAGCTCGGTTGACCTATGGGTTGGGGGGATGTGTGCTCGCTAAGACATCGCGTCTTATGCCTACGTATCTCATCTGGAATGAGAATCAGAGCACGTCGTAGTTCGACTAACTACGGGGTTATGGATTGGGTTTTGGACGAACGACGTCACTACACAATCTACCGGATGCTCGACCTTTGGAGACTTACTCGCCTGTAGTAGAAGGGAGTAAACGTGTTAGGAGAAGAAAAATCAATGGATTTGTAGGGTTAGGGATGCTCATGCAAAAAGGCAGTCCTTGACAAAGGAACCACGCTACCTGCGGGGATACGAACACATACAAAACAAACATGTATAAAGTAAATGTGCCAACAAGGCAATCATAATAAATCTCCCAAATGGTATTCCTGATAACATGAAATAATATCACATTCTTGGACTCGATTTAATTAAATTATATTATTATTCGCTTCAATTTATTTCATTTTATTCGATACTACTTGGTATTTTTCCTTCTATTTATCTCAGGTAGCTTATTTGAAGCATAAGTGAAAAAGGAAGAAGAGGAGGTGCAAAAAGAAATGAAGAGAAGCAATTTCACTAAAGCCCAGCCCAAAACTACAAGCCATGAGCGCTGAGCCTGTGACGAGCGCCATACAAGGTGTGACGAGCGTCACGCCCTGCTGCCTTGTGTTACGAGCGTAACACATGGTGTGACGGACGTCACACCATTCTCCTATATTTTTGGCTTCAAAAACGCAACAGAGGCAGGTTGAAGCCTATTATTTCGCTTGACTCTTGGAACGTGAGGATTTTACACGGAAAGCTTTGGAAACTGTTACAAAGTAGACTAGTATAAATAGTCACTTCTTTCCAACCCAAAAAAGGAGTTCTCTTCTTCGTTCTTTTTTCTCTTCCGGCCGTGCAAGCATACTTTACAGCATTACCTTTTTACAGTTTTTACTTTATTTGCAATTTTTATTTTCTTTTCCAGTCAATCTTTCAGCACTTAATTAATTTTTCACACAATAGTTTCTACACCGAAAACTATTGTGTATCTTTTACTGGATCTAACCTTACGTTAGACCCTAGATTTTTATTCCTTCACTTTTATTTTCCTGTTCGATTGAAGAACTCAAGAACAAATCCAACCGGTCTGTGGTGGAGTGTTCAAGATTGCTATTAATTATTCAGGTTCTTTAATTATTGTTTGAATTTATATATGCCCTGCATTATTGTTTATTTATATTGTTTTCCTGAGATGGATTTATTTAAGCATGATGATTGTTTAGATCTATTTAGCATGTCCGGCTAATTTATTTAGGTATCGGTATGTAAAGTAAGCGGAATGAAGGAATCAAAACTAAGTTGGTTTAATTACGTTTAAAAATAAAATCACTCTTTTTATGGTCTCAATTTACAGGTTTAATACCAAGGTTTTTGTACGAGAGTAAAAGACTAAAGAAGTTAAAATCAATAGAACGAAAGTTTGAGTTTTTAACTGGACAGTGTAAATTGGACATTAATTCTAGATCATGGCGAAAGCAATTTTTAGAGTTAATTAAATTCTAATCTTTTTCAAAAAGTATTTTTAAAAGTTAAATGTGAGGACGAGAGTTAAGCATTTGAATTTAAGTATATAATCTAAGTCAACAGAGCGAGAGTTTGAGACGAGGGTGTTTAAACGATTAGTATTTTCTTAAAAAGAGTTTCTATAGATTCTATTGTTTTCAAAAGGTGATTTTGGACTTAACTAATAAGTGACAGCTACGTTAATACAAAGTCATAGTCTATTCAACAGAGCGAGAGTTTGAGAAAAGACTTTTAATCAATAGTGTCCACTGAAAAGATTTATTTTAAAACCAAGAAACCAACGAAGACTTGATTCCCTAATTACGACGAACTACATACCAATATCCGCTTAATTGATATTTAACTTAGATCTTATTTTAGTTTTAACTTTTCCCCCAAACAATCAAAGTATCATCCGCCTTAGCTTTACGAAGTAACCTTAGAAAACGGTATATCGATTCATAAGTCCCTGTGGGATCGATATCTTTTAAAACTACGCGATAGAACTGTGCACTTGCAGTTAGTACCCCAATCGACTCATAAAATCGCGATCAATCCCACAAGCAAAGTGGAATATCCTGCGAGCTATCCCTGCAAAAGTCATGTGAGCCTTCACAAAAACTCAACAAAAGAGTTGGTGAAATGCGATAAGGATTAGGAGAAAACATGGTATGACAACGTAAGTCAGATTAGAGCAAAACAGAAAAAAAACAAATTGAAGGCGTAAGATAATGGGAATAGGGCAAACCTGATTGGAGAGCTTGATTGAAATTGAGTTGCACCCATGAGGTTTACAAAACAATCTTTAGGGTTTATGTGAGGCAGAGGTGATTCTGTGCAGTTGAGTTCCCTTCAGGGTTTGGAGGTTGCTCTGAACTCTGTTAGCTCTTCTCTCACTATCTTTTTCCTCCAGCCAGAGTAATAGGAATAGAATGAAATTTTGTTTCACTGAAACTCTGAATTTATAACCTGATTTTTGTGGACCTGTGGGCTCAGACGAGAGAGGCCCAAGTCCAAAATTTTTCTTTTATTTATTTAATTTTTTTTTTGTATTTTTTTTTTCGTTTTTCGTTTTTTTTTCCAGGAAAAATGAAGGGTAAATTTTGGGGTATTACAGGTACATAGCAACACATCACTAATATCCAAGACACGAATCTGACAAATCCTTTTGTGATAATACTTATGTGTATAATTATCCTTTTGCCCCTATGTCTATATTGAACATAAGACATAGACCGTGTCATCCTTGTCCAATTCAATATTGGGCCCGTAGACATTTATCTTGTTACGTGGGATGGACAAATTCCATCTAGGTCACTCATGTCCCTCAGCATGCTTCGTGGAGTACCCATAAACTGTCTTTATAGTCATCCAGTTACGGACAACGTTTGATCAACAATAAAACACTCGACTCTACATCTAGGGTCTATAGTGGTTTCAGGTCGAAGGGTGGTATACATCATTATCACCATGAGAATAACTTATGACACTTTGCATAACATTCTATATAGTATTCTCATAGCGAGTCAATTCAGTATAAATATTACTCTTAATATTCATACCTATGTTTAAAACTTGATAACTCCTTATCCATGATCCATGAGACGTGATCATCAGTCTATATACATAATAGTCTTAATGCTTTAATGTTATCCCACTTTACAACAAAGTTCGACTACGGATACTTTAAGAATAATGTCCTTATGTTTAATGGGATCTCATGATTAAGTCACACTTGATACATTAAACAGACTAATTATTCTAGGGACTTTATTAAACAAGCATAATAAAGAAAAAGCTTTTTATTATTAATAAATAATTCGATACAAGTACCAAAAGTATTGGCTTCTAAGGCTTACACCAACATTGGTATATGAAGGAACCAATCTAGGCAAAAATGGTTATTCTGATGGACCTAAAAAAAACAAATGTCCATGCAAAATTTAGGGATGAAACATAAAAAATATAAACCTGCTAAGTTGAAAACTCGAAAGGGCGACTTAGGCAAAAACGGGTATCCCGGTGGACAAAAGAACAAAAATTTCATGCAAAAGTTAGGGATAAAGACATTTGATTGTATCTCTTGAGCCTGTCTTATCATCAGCTTGATCTCAGACGTTATCTAATCAGTCCAATCATCGCCAACTGAAGTAAAGTGGTGGAGCCCAATACTACAACGAATAACAACCAATGTTGTAATTAGTGGAAAGTCAAACAAATTTCCCATTGTCATTTACTTTGTTTTTTAATTTTCGCAAACTCCTATTTAAGGATTTTTGCATCCTTGTACATACCTCATATGTACAAATTTTCACAATCAATAAAATTCAGTTACTTCTTTTTGTTTTTTCGCATTTTTATTTGCAAAATAACTGCCAATCTTGATTGCATAATATTATAAAACTTTGAGAATAATAAAAGCTAAAGCACAAGAAACACTTTATGCATTGCTTTGATGATTGAAAGCTCCCTAGTGGATAATCAATAGCCCCTAGTAAGCACTTTCCGCACGAATACCCAATTGCTCGATCGGATGAAGCATCTTTCTCCCCAAACAGGGCCAATTGGCAGTCGTGAACCAATTGGATTTTCCCCAGCAATAGTGTTAATGAGAAACTCCTCCTTTCATATTCTCTAGTGTGGATACCATCAAATTGAAGTCTACCTTTCACCGGAAAAGCCTCACCTTGCTACCCAATAATTTGCATTGCATATCCATCATAAACAAACAAACATACATTGCATACGTCAGGCGTGTCAAGAATTTTTCTTTGCAGCTGATCTATCTCCCCAATGGAATATTTCTGTCAATACTCAGCAGACCAAACCAGAAAGTTTACCTGCTACACCTTTCAACACAACTCCTTTTCAATGGGCAAATTTTTCGGATATTTTTGTATTTAATCCTCTTATACCTTGAACACCCGAAAAGCTAACGCAATTCGCACCTTCAGGTTTAAGATGATTAAATAGGGGAAGATGTAATACCCCAAAATTTACCCTCCATTTTCCAACCTTTTGCTTAATTTTATTTGCATACATAGAATCATGTCATGCATCATCATAACTATTACATTTGGTCATTGGCTCACAAGCATGGCTATGTTCAGTTTTAATCATCACATTGGAATTTTTACTTTTGTTTACTTGTTAACTAACCAAGTTATCATAAGAGAGCGTACTTTTTTGTTCCCTTGTTAATGTAGGTGATCGTGCCTTAGCTCAAAACTCAATAATGGTCATTTTTGTCAAGGAGGATACAAGTTTTGGTTCATTGATTCAAGGGTGGTTCATGTGTTTATTTCCACGCCATTTCACTCATTATTCAAGTTATCCTCAAGATTATTCAAGCTTCAATCAAGTTCTATTCAAGGGATGCTCATTGCATCATCATTTAGGCTTGGGATGCAAGAAAACTTCAAGTTTGCACAAGTTCGCAAAAGTTTTGGTTTACCTAATTTGGAAGTGTTGCTTACTTTTGGTCCAAACCCCATAACTTCCTCAATTTCAACCAACTAACAAGTTTCTTTAAACCAAATGTCCCTAGGGAGTTCCTATACAACTTTAATTTAAGTATAAAGCATCAATTCATAATCTAAGGACCTCAATCTTAGGAAGGGGTAAGTTACTAAACTATGTCAAAACCTTGTCATGGGCTCCACTTAGAAGCCATGCCATTTTCAACTCAAGTGCCCTTTTGATCAAATTCCCTTTGCACCTTGTGAAGATTATGTCAAAGATTATTTGGCCCCGGTTTGGCTCAAAATGCACGAGGGAATTAAAATTTATGGTGTCACGAACTAGGGGCCTCAAAATGCCCAAAATGTTCCAAGACTGCTTGACCAAATGTCTGACCTAGAAAGTATGTCACGATCTCAAGTTTCAACACTTGCCATTTTCACCTCAAGCCTCTTTTTGAGTTAATTATTTTTTAATTCAATTAATTTCCATGAGATAAACATTTGGCACAAAGAAAATCAGGAAATGCACGAGGGAATTTCAATTGGCCTAAGTTTAAACATGGTGTCATGGACTCTGCATTTCACACATGATCTAAAATTTGCAATCACTCACACCAGGGTAATAGGAATATAATGAAATTTTGTTTCACTGAAACTCTGAATTTATAACCTGATTTTTGTGGACCTGTGGGCTCAGATGAGAGAGGCCCAAGTCCAAAAATTTTCTTTTATTTATTTATTTATTTTATTTTATTTTATTTTCATTTTCCGTTTTTTTTCTTTTTTTTTTCAGGAAAAATGAAGGGTAAATTTTTGGGTATTACAGCTGCTCCTATTCAATCAACTGGAGACTCGAAAAGAAGATAGCAGCGGCTTTCGCACTTTCGAGGTATCAAGGGATTGAATACAATAAAAGCCCGAAAATTTGCACTGAAGTGAAGGGAAGTAACAATGCGTGTCAGAATCGGCAAAGAGGTGGTCTTGAAAGAAGAATACGTCTGATACGGTGAGAGTCAGTCTGAATACTGAAAAAGAATGTTAACCTGGATACCAAAATAAATGGTAAAACAGAAATAACCATGGCCTGAATGCCGCTCATCAGTCTGAATACTGGAAATGACTTTTAACTTGGATACCAAAATAAATGGTAACACAGAAATAACCATGGCCTGAATGCCGCTCATCAGTCTGAATACTGGAAATGACTTCGATCTGAACATCAGGAGATATGAGATTATTAATATCGGTCTGAACACCGAGAGGCTGGCCTGAATGCCACAAGTTGCGTCGACCTGAACGTCGGAAACTTCTTCGATCTGAACATCGGAAAACTGGCCTGAACGCCCCAAGTTGCATCGACCTGAACGTCGGAAACTTCTTCGATCTGAACGTCGGAAAACTGGCCTGAACGCCACAAGTTGCATCGACCTGAACGTCGGAAACTTCTTCGATCTGAACATCAGAAAACTGGCCTGAACGCCACAAGTTGCATCGACCTGAACGTCGGAAACTTCTTCGATCTGAACATCGGAAAACTGGCCTGAACGCCACTTCGGTCTGAATACCGGAAACTTCATGCCTGTTAGCATCGGCAGAAATAGGGAACGATAATAGAGGCGGCGCATGGGCCATTGACACTTGCTGGGGATAACAAAGGTAAGTCATGAACAATCTTCAGTCTGAGTACTGGAAACAACTTCTGGCTTATCAATTGGGATACCGAGAATGTTTTATGCTTACATGCGTATGTTTGAATTTTTCAATGGCGTAATGCTCCATGAAAATGGAAATGCTACGCGATTTGGGAGGATGCAATGCAATATGATTCTACATGCAGAGATGCGAAATGCTGGGTAGAATGCCAAGCTGAGGCAAGGGGATCTGCTGGGGAAATGATCACCATCTTCTGGACCCTGGCAAGGCTGCTGGAGATGCACAGCGCAAAGAATTCTGTGGGGAAATGACCCGCCACACGGTGTTCTAGCAATGACGAAATATCGAGATTCTAACTGGGGAGAGAACGGCACTGAAAACCTGCTGTTGGGGAAAGCGATAGTGGTTCTGGCAACCACAATCTGCGAGAGATGACTCAGCAGGGGAAGCAAACACCGATACGGTACCGAGGTTCTGCTTCAAGGAAAGAAACCATGGATCTGGCATTGGGATTATCGATCTGGCCTCGAACTCTGAGGAGCAGCCGCTTCTGCTGGAAAGATACAGTCTGACACTGTCAACTCCGCTGGGGGTATATAGTCTGACACTGTCAACTCTACTGGGGAGTGTATAATCTGAAACCACCACTTGGGGACTTCACTAGGGAGGTACAGTGGTGAGAACCTGCTGGGGATTGAAGAATCCAACGCTCTGATCAGCTCTGCAGGGATAAGATACCGAATTCGTCTGTTGGCGACTTCACTGGGGAAAACATTCACGATCATCTGTATGGGATTTTAAGGAAATGCCCCGAGGGTACCTGTTCTGAATAGACGATCCAAAGCACTTAAAATTTACAGCAATTTTAAATGTTTATTAAGCATGTACCTATAAAGCTCTTATGTGTCATGATGCAATGTTTATCAAAAAATTCGGACGTCATTTTTGCAAACAAAACAGAAAACAAAAAATGAAGACAGAGATATACTGAATAACATGATTTTATTGATTGAACGACCTTTGAATAGGAATTTACATCAGGAAGCAATCCCTGGAAAGAGGTAATCGCACAACAGATAAAAACAGACATTAATCTAATGGAAATGTGAAATGGATTTCTATTGGGTTCTAATTCTGCTATGACTTGCTCGTCTTCAAGATCCTCCAGATGATCAGCTTTCTGAAAAGGGTGATTGGACTGTTTCCTATCCTTCAAAAGTTTCCAGTCATTGACACGAGATGAGATTCAGAACTACTCAGAACGCAGTCATTCGCTTAATCCCTAACTTTTGCCTGGATCGCCCTTTTTGGGTTTTCAATCCATCGGGATACCCATTTTTGCCTAAGTTGCCTTTTCAGGTTTTCAACTTACCGGGTGTACAATCTTTTCACTTTTAATCCCTAATTTTTGCCTGAACCTTTTTCATTTTCTTGGTTCGCCGGGATGCCCATTTTTGCCTGGACTACTCTTTTTATTGTCCAGCGGGTCTATTTCATGCGAATTATTTTTTAACTGCGTCTGAGTTCACCGGGGAAGTGAAGTTTTCACCATCCATCGTTGCAAGCATTAAGGCCCCACCATCAAAAACCTTGGTGACAATATACGGTCCATCATAGTTAGGAGTCCACTTGCCCCTGTGATCTTTCTGAGGAGGAAGGATCCTTTTCAGCACTAAATCTCCGACTTGGAAACATCGAGGACGCACTTTCTGATCAAAAGCTCTCTTCATCCGACTCTGATACAGTTGTCCGTGACAAATGGCTGCCATT
Source organism: Lathyrus oleraceus (assembly GCF_024323335.1). NCBI lineage: Eukaryota > Viridiplantae > Streptophyta > Magnoliopsida > Fabales > Fabaceae > Lathyrus > Lathyrus oleraceus. Next base: position 409,129,791 of record NC_066579.1, on the reverse strand, counting down.
CGCTTCTCCTTGATAAGACTCAAATCATTGAACCTTGTCCGAATCCATTCAACTTCGTCTAACTTGACATCCAACAGGACCCTTAGAGAAGGAATCTCAACTTCAACAGGTAGGACTGCTTCCATACCATACACAAGGGAGTAAGGGGTTGCCCCAGTCGATATACGTATTGAAGTACGGTACCCATACAAGGCGAAAGGTAACATCTCATGCCAATCTCTGTACGTAACGGCCATCTTTTGCACAATCTTCTTTATGTTCTTATTTGCCGCTTCAACAACACCGTTCATCTTAGGGCGGTAAGGGGAAAAATTGTGATGCTGAATGTTGAAGTTCTGGCACAACTCCTTCATTATTTTGTTGTTGAGATTAGAACCATTATCAGTAATGATTCTTTCGGGAATCCCATAGTGACAAATGATTTCTTTCTTGATGAATCGGGCAACCACATGTCTGGTGACCTTCGCAAATGACGCTGCTTCGACCCACTTGGTGAAATAGTCGATGGCAACAAGGATGAAGCGATGCCCATTGGAAGAGGTCGGCTCAATCTTTCCAATCATATTGATGCCCCACATAGCGAAAGGCCACGACGAAGACATCACATTCAAAGGATTTGGCGGCACATGTACCTTATCAGCATAAATCTGGCATTTACGACACTTCCGAGCATATTTGAAACAATCAGATTCCATGGTCATCCAATAATAACCTGCTCTCAACAATTTCTTAGCCATTGCATGTCCGCTGGCATGAGTACCGAAAGAGCCTTTCATGAACTTCCTGCATTAACATGTCAGCTTCGTGTCTATCCACGCATCTGAGCAAAACCATGTCGAAGTTCCTCTTATATAGCACATCGTCTTTGTTCAAGAAGAAACTGCCTGCCAATCTTCTCAAAGTCTTTCTTTCATTGTTGGATGCCCCTGCAGGGTACTCTTGATTCTTCAGAAAGCGCTTGATGTCGTGATTCCAGGGCTTGTCGTCAACTACCAGTTCAGCAGCAAACACATACGTGGCCCTATCAAGGCGCATAACATCGATCTTGGGAACATAGTTCCACCCAATCACCTTGATCATTGAGGATAGAGTAGCAAGAGCATCTGCCATCTGGTTCTCATCACGAGGTATGTGATACAGCTTTACTGTTGTGAAGAAAGTCAAAAGTCTTCTCGTGTAATCTCTGTAGGGGACCAGAGTAGGATGGAGAGTATTCCAATCACCATTCACTTGATTGATTACCAGAGCTGAATCTTTGAAGATGTCCAAAGTCTTGATTCTCAAATCAATGGCTTGCTCAATACCCAAGATACAGGCTTCATACTCAGCTTCATTTTTGGTGCACTCGAAAGTCAGACGAGCGGTGAAAGGCATGTGGGCACCTTTCGGAGTTGTAATGACAACACCAATTCCACTTCCTCTGGCGTTGATGGCCCTATCAAACATTAAAGTCCACTTTTCGTCTGGATCAGGTCCCTCTTCAACAACTGGCTCTTCACAGTCCTTCATCTTGAGGAACATGATGTCTTCATCTGGAAAATCAAACTTCATCGGCTCATAATCTTCAACCGGCTGTTGAGCAAGATAGTCTGACAGAATACTCCCCTTGATGGCTTTCTGGGAAGTATACTAGATGTCGTACTTTGTCAGTACCATTTGCCAACGAGCGACTCTTCCGGTGAGAGCTGGCTTCTCAAATATATACTTGACTGGATCCATTTTGGAGATCAGTAAGGTTGTGTGAGACAACATGTATTGTCTCAATCGCTTAGCAGCCCATGCAAGTGCACAACATGTTTTTTCAAGCATTGAGTATCTCGACTCGCAATCTGTGAATTTCTTACTCAGGTAGTAGATGGCATGCTCTTTCCTACCCGTCTCGTCGTGTTGACCGAGAACACAACCCATAGAATTGTCTAGTACTGTCAAGTGCATAATCAGCGGTCTCCCTGGGACTTGAGGCATAAGGATTGGAGGATTTTGCAAATACTCTTTTATCTTCTCGAAAGCCCTTTGGCAATCATCATTCCACCTGATAGCCTGATCTTTTCTCAACAATTTGAATATTGGCTCACACGTGGCTGTTAGGTGGGAGATGAACCTTACAATGTAGTTCAACCTCCCTAAGAAACCACGGACTTGTTTCTCTATTCTTGGCTCAGGCATTTCCTGTATCACTTTCACTTTGGCCGGATCCACCTCAATCCCTTTTCCGCTAATAACAAAACCCAGTAGTTTTCCAGATCTCACCCCAAAAGTACACTTGTTTGGATTAAGCCTCAGCTTGAATTTCCTCAAACGCTCAAACAGTTTCTGCAAATTCACCAAATATTCTTCTTCTGTCTGAGATTTGGAAATCATATCATCAATATAAACCTCGATTTCATGATGAATCATATCATGGAACAGAGTCACCATCGCTCGCTGATATGTTGCTCCGGCATTTTTTAGACCAAACGGCATCACCTTATAGCAGAAGGTGCCCCATGGGGTTATGAATGTTGTCTTCTCCATGTCTTCTGGTGCCATCTTAATTTGATTATAGCCAGAAAAGTCATCCATGAAGGAGAATACCGAGAACTGAGCCGTGTTATCCACCAAAACGTCGATGTGAGGTAAGGGGAAATCATCTTTAGGACTAGCCCTGTTCAGATCTCGGTAGTCAATACACATCCGTACCTTCCCATCCTTCTTATGTACCGAAACGATATTTGCAACCCATGGCGGATAATTTGTGACTGCTAGAAACCCTGCATCCAACTGTTTTTGCACTTCTTCCTTTATCTTGACAGCCATCTCTGGTCTTGTTCTTCTGAGCTTCTGCTTGACCGGAGGACAACCTTCTTTGAGCGGCAAGCGATGTACCACGATGGCTGTGTCAAGCCCTGGCATGTCCTGATAAGACCAAGCGAAGACGTCAACATACTCTTGCAGCAATTCAATCAACCCCTTCTTCACATTGTCTTCCAAAGCGGCCCCTATCTTGATTTCTCTCTTGGCGTCCTCGGTGCCGAGATTAATCACTTCAACAGACTCTTGATGCGGTTGAATGACCCTTTCCTCTTGTTTTAATAACCTGGTAAGTTCTTCAGGGAGTTCACAATCTTCATCACCCTCTTCTTCAGCTTGAAAGATTGGATTTTCAAAGTCGAAGCGAGCCATAGTAGAACCGTTATCAATAGGATCCGGTGATGTGCATCTGCATGAGTGATGGTATATGCTTATGAGTGTGAAAGAAAAAAAAAGTGGAAAATAAACAAAACATTGCCATTTTTTTTTTGAAAAATTGGAAAAATAGAAAGACAGGGAACGAAATATTTGAATGCAAAAAGACGTCCTTTATTTATGATAAAAAATGCAAGTGTCACATAGATGAGCCCTACAATGAGTCATTACGCCCTGGCGGAACGTAAGACTTGGATATGCATGAATAAACAAAGAAAATTACTCCTTCAGACAAGTGGCTTGGACAATCTCCTCAGAAGACCAATTATTGACTCGGGATCCTCGGACGCACCCAGTTATCGATGTCGCAATCACTATCCACATCTTCATTGTTGACCGTAAAGACTAAGTTGACTTCTCCTTCAACCATGTTAACATTGGCTCCACCATGCTGGGGCATGGGATTGTTGACGACATTAGGAGTTGGTGCAAAGTTAACGGCCTTTGAATCAATGAGGTCCTGAACTACGTGCTTAAAAGCTTTGCAGTTCTCAATATTGTGGCCAGGTGCCCCATAGTGGAAGCTACACCTAGCGTTGGCGTTATAACCCACCGGAAGCCTACCGACGGAAGGAGCCAGAGTGCGCAACTGCACAAGTTGTAGTTGTTGAAGACTAGAAAGCAACTGAGCGTACGACATTGGAAGAGTGTCGAAACGTCGGTCCATCGTCCTTGGCCTCGGTTGATAGGCGGGTCTGTTACCCGGTTGTTGTGGTTGGTACTGAGCTGGTTGACGTTGTGGTTGTTGTTGTAGTGGTGCTGCAGCTGGAATGGTCACAGCTGCAACATACGGTTGCTGAAGATAGTTCTGAAAGTTATTCCTCCGGTTATCCCTATTCTGATAAGAAGATATGGTACTTGCATCCCCTTCTCTCCTCTTCTGTCCCTGAATGAACGGCTTCTTCACCCCTGATGAAGATCCATCTCCACTTTGGGTCTTGTATGTCCTCAGGTAATTCTCCACCCTCTCTCCGGTAGAGACTACATCAGCAAAATTGGAGGCATTGCAACCCACCAGGCGCTCCAAATAAGGTTCTGACAGAGTGTTCATGAACATGTTAGCCATTTCCTTCTCCAACATAGGAGGTTGAACACGGGAAGCTATTTCTCTCCAGCGTTGAGCGTATTCTCTGAAGCACTCATTCCTTTTAAGAGACAGATTTTGAAGTTGAGTTCTGTCCGGAGCCATGTCTACATTATACTGATACTGCTTCACGAAAGCCTCAGCCAAATCCCTCCAGCAACGGATGTGGGCTCTGTCCAGCCTCATATACCATTCTAGGGATGTCCTAGCTAGGTTGTCCTGGAAAAAGTACATAAGCAACTTTTCATCATCGGAGTATGCAACCATTTTACGGAAATAGGCTTGCACATGGGTCTTCGGGCAAGAGTTGCCATTGTATTTGTCAAATATCGGGACCTTAAATTTCGGTGGCACTCTCACACCTGGGACCAGCCCCAAGTCAGCAACATCTACTTCTAGAGGATTCTGTCCTTCCATTGCCTTCAACCTCTCTTCCAATCTTCTAAACATGGGGTCCATACCATGACCCATACCAAAGTCTTCCTGCAGCAGGGGAACTGATCGTCCTGATCATCATGAACGGGCTGTTGACCGGAGGTGACATGTAGGATTGGGATAGGCCCCGGTCCATTGGGTCCATTAGCCTCTCCAACTGGAGGATCAGTCACCGTCTCTGGTTGAGCAGGGGGATTCCTCTGTATCATCTGCCTGAGCTCTTGTTGTCCCTGAGCCACCCCTTGAACCACACCCATGAATTGATTCATGCGGATTTTCATCTCGGCGAACTCTGCCTGTAGGCTTTCCATTACTCTCTGTTGGTTTCTGCGGGTACCGTACCGGTGAATGCCTGGGTCAGCTATCCTGCTGATTGGAACACCAAACAAACTGAGAACACTGTGGCGGTAGCTGTTATGCAAGATATGCTAATGAATATGTAAATGCAATGACATGTTTATCAATTCCAAAGGTATTCTACCCCCTTGATTCCAGTCTCTCGATAGATAAACGATGTAAAAAAAAAGACTAAGTCGTTGATGAGAACCAAGAAAATTCCGACTAAAATCAAGTAGAAGATATAAACCCTACAGAAATGGATAAACATGTGTGAATGATTATGAATTCAAAATGATGTGATGCAAAATGATGTGAATGCAGTGTAGTGGCATGGGAATCAGGATCGCTGTATTTGCTTGAACATCTGTCAGGTTGCACTGTCTGGAGAGAAATTAAGAGCACACCAAACAAAGGTCATGGGATGGATCATGTTATCCTTAATATCAACCACCCATTTTGGTGGATTATGGTTTACACCTTATCAACACCCAAGTTTCATTGATATTAAGGATACCTGATCGGATCAACCATGAATCAAGGGTTTGTTGCAAGTCACGAGCATGGAGTTTAGGTTAAGAACCACCCAAAAGGAGTGTACTAAGGTTTAAACCTGCCAAACATGTTCTATAAAAGGTTCCCATAGTCATAATTCCATCTTTCGGATATTATCGGAGGAATGACTACTCGTATTCCAAAAATATTCTCAAGAGAGACTCTTATGAGTGTAGTATCGCGTAACAATCGTATCAAATCTTACACTTGAACGACTTTCGCACTACGTCCTACGAATAGGCCAAGATGGGTTTGGTAAACTAAGGTCCTCGGCTTCTAAGGTCTATATTGGAAAAAGTAATGTCTAACCACAACTTACTTGTGTGACATTATTGATCTCAACATGACCTCCACCAAGTGAATGGGCTTGCAAGTCAACTTGCTAAGGAATAACTCCACACAAGTCGATAAGACTATGCCATTCTCCCATCCTAAGTGCACTCGAGTTCGGGTATAGAACTCATCTCACAAAGATCACCAAGCAGCCATAGCCAGCCAACAGATACATCAGTGATATGTACACAATGCAATAAGGTAAAACAGGTAAATAAATAACTGTACAAAAGCATGAATACCCAATAAACAAACAAACTACAAAAGCTAGGAGGGACTCGCTTAGGGTAACCGGGTCCCCAGTGGAGTCGCCAGCTATCGCAACCTGAAAAATACAGTGTGCGAAAAAACCACCGGCGAAAGAAAATGACAGAAGAGTCGCCACCGTGCGTTATTTATCCCAAAGGAGGGAAAGGAAACGCTCGAAGTAAACCTGAAAAGAGGAAAGGAAAAGACAAGGTCTCGCAACCAAATCTTGGGTTCGGGAGTCGGTTATGCGAAGGGAAGGTATTAGCAGCCCTACGCATCTGTAGTACTCTACGGGATCCACTTTTGTAGTTCTTGTCTAAAGGGTGTGAATTTATCTTGTGTTGTTTACTAAAAAAGGGGTTAAATGAAAATGACTCGCGCGGATGTCGCATCCACTGCATACGTATCTCATCTGAATATGAGAATCAGAGTCTTCGTAGCTCGACTGACCTATGGGTTGGGGGATGTGTGCTCGCTAAGACATCGCGTCTTATGCCTACGTATCTCATCTGGAATGAGAATCAGAGCACGCCGTAGTTCGGCTAACTACGGGGTTATGGATTGGGTTTTGGACGAACGACGTCACTACACAATCTACCGGATGCTCGACCTTTGGAGACTTACTCGCCTGTAGTAGAAGGGAGTAAATGTGTTAGGAGAAGAAAAATCAATGGATTTGTAGGGTTAGGGATGCTCATGCAAAAAGGCAGTCCTTGACGAAGGAACCGCGCTACCTGCGGGGATACGAACACATACAAAACAAACATGTATAAAGTAAATGTGCCAACAATGCAATCAGAATAAATCTCCCAAATGGTATCCCACAAGCAAAGTGGAATATCCAGCGAGCTATCCCTGCAAAAGTCATGTGAGCCTTCACAAAAACTCAACAAAAGAGTTGGTGAAACGCGATAAGGATTAGGAGAAAACATGGTATGACAACGTAAGTCAGATTAGAGCAAAACAGAAAAAAAAACAAATTGAAGGCGTAAGATAATGGGAATAGGGCAAACCTGATTGGAGAGCTTGATTGAAATTGAGTTGCACCCGTGAGGTTTACAAAACAATCTTTAGGGTTTATGTGAGGCAGAGGTGATTCTGTGCAGTTGAGTTCCCTTCAGGGTTTGGAGGTTGCTCTGAACTCTGTTAGCTCTTCTCTCACTATCTTTTTCCTCCAGCCAGAGTAATAGGAATAGAATGAAATTTTGTTTCACTGAAACTCTGAATTTATAACCTGATTTTTGTGGACCTGTGGGCTCATACGAGAGAGGCCCAAGTCCAAAAATTTTCTTTCATTTATTTAATTATTTATTTTTGTATTATTATTTTTTTCGTTTTCCATTTTTTTTCCAGGAAAAATGAAGGGTAAATTTTGGGGTATTACAGGTACATAGCAACACATCACTACTATCCAAGACACGAATCTGACAAATCCTTTTGTGATAATACTTATGTGTATAATTATCCTTTTGCCCCTATGTCTATATTGAACATAAGACATAGACCGTGTCATCCTTGTCCAATTCAATATTGGGCCCGTAGACATTTATCTTGTTACGTGGGATGGACAAATTCCATCTAGGTCACTCATGTCCCTCAGCATGCTTCGTAGAGTACCCATAAACTGTCTTTATAGTCATCCAATTACAGACAATGTTTAATCAACAATAAAACACTCGACTCTACATCTAGGGTCTATAGTGGTTTCAGGTCGAAGGGTGGTATACACCATTATCACCATGAGAATAACTTATGACACTTTGCATAACATTCTATATAGTATTCTCATAGCGAGTCAATCCAGTATAAATATTACTCTTAATATTCATACCTATGTTTAAAACTTGATAACTCCTTATCCATGATCCATGAGACGTGATCATCAGTCTATATACATAATAGTCTTAATGCTTTAATGTTATCCCACTTTACAACAAAGCTCGACTACGGATACTTTAAGAATAGTGTCCTTATGTTTAATGGGATCTCATGATTAAGTCACACTTGATACATTAAACAGACTAATTATTCTAGGGACTTTATTAAACAAGCATAATAAAGAAAAAGCCTTTTATTATTAATAAATAATTCGATACAAGTACCAAAAGTATTGACTTCTAAGGCTTACACCAACATTGGTATATGAAGGAACCAATCTAGGCAAAAATGGTTATTCTGATGGACCTAAAAAAACAAATGTCCATGCAAAATTTAGGGATGAAACATAAAAAATATAAACTTGCTAATTTGAAAACTCGAAAGGGCGACTTAGGCAAAAATGGGTATCCCGGTGGACAAAAGAATAAAAATTTCATGCAAAAGTTAGGGATAAAGACATTTGATTGTATCTCTTGAGCCTGTCTTATCATCAGCTTGATCTCAGACGTTATCTAATCAGTCCAATCATCGCCAACTGAAGCAAAGTGGTGGAGCCCAATACTACAACGAATAACAACCAATGTTGTAATTAGTGGAAAGTCAAACAAATTTCCCATTGTCATTTACTTTGTTTTTTAATTTTCGCAAACTCCTATTTAAGGATTTTTGCATCCTTGTACATACCTCATATGTACAAATTTTCACAATCAATAAAATTCAGTTACTTCTTTTTGTTTTTTCGCATTTTTATTTGCAAAATAACTGCCAATCTTGATTGCATAATATTATAAAACTTTGAGAATAATAAAAGCTAAGGCACAAGAAACACTTTATGCATTGCTTTGATGATTGAAAGCTCCCTAGTGGATAATCAATAGCCCCTAGTAAGCACTTTCCGCACGAATACCCAATTGCTCGATCGGATGAAGCATCTTTCTCCCCAAACAGGGCCAATTGGCAGTCGTGAACCAATTGGATTTTCCCCAGCAATAGTGTTAATGAGAAGCTCTTCCTTTCATATTCTTTAGTGTGGATACCATCAAGTTGAAGTCTACCTTTCACCGGAAAAGCCTCACCTTGCTACCCAATAATTTGCATTGCATATCCATCATAAACAAACAAACATACATTGCATACGTCAGGCGTGTCAAGAATTTTTCTTTGCAGCTGATCTATCTCCCCAATGGAATATTTCAGTCAATACTCAGCAGACCAAACCAACAAGTTTACCTGCTACACCTTTCAACACAACTCCTTTTCAATGGGCAAATTTTTCGGATATTTTTGTATTTAATCCTCTTATACCTTGAACACCCGAAAAGCTAACGCAATTCGCACCTTCAGGTTTAAGATGATTAAATAGGGAAAGATGTAATACCCCAAAATTTACCCTCCATTTTCCAACCTTTTGCTTAATTTTATTTGCATACATAGAATCATGTCATGCATCATCATAACTATTACATTTGGTCATTGGCTCACAAGCATGGCTACATTCAGTTTTAATCATAACATTGGGATTTTTACTTTTGTTTACTTGTTAACTAACCAAGTTATCATAAGAGAGCATACTTTTTTGTTCCCTTGTTAATGTAGGTGATCATGCCTTAGCTAAAAACTCAATAATGGTAATTTTTGTCAAGGAGGATACAAGTTTTGGTTCATTGATTCAAGGGTGGTTCATGTGTTTATTTCCACGCCATTTCACTCATTATTCAAGTTATCCTCAAGATTATTCAAGCTTCAATCAAGTTCTATTCAAGGGATGCTCATTGCATCATCATTTAGGCTTGGGATGCAAGAAAACTTCAAGTTTGCACAAGTTCGCAAAAGTTTTGGTTGACCTAATTTGGAAGTGTTGCTTACTTTTGGTCCAAACCCCATAACTTCCTCAATTTCAACCAATTAACAAGATTCTTTAAACCAAATGTCCCTAGGGAGTTCCTATACAACTTTAATTTAAGTATAAATCATCAATTCATAATCTAAGGACCTCAATCTTAGGAAGGGGTAAGTTACTAAACTATGTCAAAACCTTGTCATGGGCTCCACTTAGCAGCCATGCCATTTTCAACTCAAGTGCCCTTTTGATCAAATTCCCTTTGCACCTTGTGAAGATTATGTCAAAGATTATTTGGCCCCGGTTTGGCTCAAAATGCACGAGGGAATTAAAATTTATGGTGTCACGAACTAGGGGCCTCAAAATGCCCAAAATGTTCCAAGTCTGCTTGACCAAATGTCTGACCTAGAAAGTATGTCACGATCTCAAGTTTCAACACTTGCCATTTTTACCTAAAGCCTCTTTTTTGAGTTGGTTATTTTTTAATTCAATTAATTTCCATGAGATAAACATTTGGCACAAAGAAAATCAGGAAATGCACGAGGGAATTTCAATTGGCCTAAGCTTAAACATGGTGTCATGGACTCTGCATTTCACACATGATCTGAAATTTGCAATCACTCACACTTTAATATGGGACAAACACATATGTGAAAACTTGTTTGTCTAAAAAAAATGCATATGATGGAGTGTAAAACGACCAAGTTCCATGCCCAAGTCACACTTTTCACCCTTATTTTCACACGGATTGCAAATCACGATTTCCCACTATATTCATATGAATTCATATCCATTTCACATGTGTGAGCTCAACAAAACTTTCCCTATAAATAGAGGAAGCTTTTGCCTTAATTTATAAGATTTGAGAGCCAAAGAAACTCAGCAACCATTTGAACCAGATACCTTAAAAACCAATTAACCATCTCTTCGATTCAAGCTCTTTTAACTTTGAATCTTCACCCAGAATCCTTCATCGGCACCTTCTGAAGCTAATTGAAGCATTTCCTTGGCTTGAAGCTCTCTAGAACCAGATCTCCAAATCCACCATTGTTAACTTTCGAAGCTCCAACTAGAAAGGTAGTTACGAGTAAAATTCTTGAGCAAACAAATTACCACACTATTCACCTTACTTTATTGATAAAAAACCCTCACTTACTTGGAATTCATCTTGCGTGTTCATCATTTAATTTTACTTTGAAGAACTAGGGTTCTTCATTTTCCTAAGCAAATTCTCCCTGCTCAAAGCCAATCAATGACTCTAATATAGGGAGACTTGAACGATGAAGTGTTGCGAAGCTAGTGTCATGCTTGGGTTTTGTTAAAAACACGAGTTCATGAATTGAAAAGATCGAGCTAAAGGTTCAAGATGATGTGAATTAGCACGTGTTTGGGTGCCAAGATTCAAATTCCATCCAATCAAATCCTTCCAGCGCATTTTTTTGAATTTCCTAGTCATTGGCGCCTTATTATATATTAATTTATTTTTATTTTCTTTTTCATTAACTTTCCAAATTAATTTCTGATTGGTCCTTTGACCCTTTTGACTCACGTTTTTTACACAAAGTATCTGAAAATATTTTGCATCTCATACATTTTTCTTTTAATTTTTTTTGTCATTTTATCATTTATTGTTATTTTTATTTTATTTTCTATTTAATTTTCTTTTCCAATTTATTTTTTTACCATTTTCAAACATTTTTGCATCCAACCTTTGAGATTTATTCATACATAACATTTGGGACTTTGGGTAATTTTTACAACCGTTTTTGAATCGTTTTGGTCTTAGTTTGGGTTTTTCTCTTTAATTTCCCTTTTTAAATCTTTTTAAATCTTTTTTTGTTTGATTTTTGATACACTTGATGCTTTGACTTGAGTCTGTTGACTTGGTTGATCAATGCTTCTACATTTCAAGTCATCCATAGATGACTTGAGGTTGATTTAACCTTCTTTGTTTCAAACATGTTGATAAATGATCATTGAATCATTCTTGACACTTTGAATTAATGATATGTTATCCCTTATTGAGGCATATGTTTGGGTCCCTTGATTTGTATGATAATGAATCATAAGTTAAACACTTGAGTTATATATCACTTTGACTTTGTTCATCTACTTTCTTCTTTTACTTTGACCATTGTGTTACATGTTTTAGGAAACTAACTTGTGTTAATTCTCTAACATGTCTGACACATAAATTGTTAATGACCGACCTAAGATAGGTATGACTTTCTAAGATAGGTATGACTTCTATATAAGCCTACTTACGATTGTTTAACATAGCACTAAATTGTCCCGACACAACCAATTGACCACTAACTCTCACTATTAATCATTTACTTTACTTCCCTGTCATTTAATTCAAGTCATTTACTTTTATGCCTTTATTCTATGCAAGTTACTTTTATGTCTCATTCATCAACTTATTTCATACATTATTCACTTTTCATCGATGATCTTGTCTTATTTATCTTGTTGAATCTTACATTATAGTTGATTTGCTTGACACCATCTAAGTGAATCAAAACATGATAAAATGGGTTAACTTAATCCTTAAGGACCTATGCTTGACTTTGAGTAATGATACCTTTATCTTTGGACTTTAGACTTAGGCCTTAGACCATTTGATTGACTTGGAGTGATCATCAACTCATGTACCTTGTGGACACTTTAACTTTAACTTCGTCCTACATTTGAACTGTTGAACTTTTGGTGTTATGACCTTGTTTTTGGTTCATTTGCTTTATGCCTCTGCTTATCACATTCATCTGTGTAGGTTAGAATACATTAGCACACACATGGATTTCTCTTGGTCTATCTAACAATGAGACATAAGCTCAGTACACTTTGCACCCATATGACCTTTTCTTGGGCTACCTAACAATGAGACCATATGTTAGTTTGTATAATGATCATGCATTGTGTGTTATTTTCTTCTCATTCCCTCTGATTTTAGCTTTATCAAATTCTATTTGATCAATTTGATTCTTTGACTTTGCACACATTCCCTTTGTCTTTGTCAAGTGACCATAAGTACCTTGGTCATTTGATGGTACTTGTCTCTGTTACTTTGGAGCTTCAGTCTCTCAGCAAGTACAAGACTTCAAGCACTAGTAAGGCAAAAACCATATGCCTCATCCCCACAGTCCATCCTTGTGAACATGTTTCAACAACTTGTTAGGCTATAACAAGGATTGCATGCCATGAGCCTTAAGCAATAGATAATGGATGAGAGGGATCATTCATATCTTCATTCTGAGTATTTTAGGTACAAGACGAATGACCCATTTTCTCAGAGTATTCATCTTTATGCATAGACTTTTGTGCAATTTCAGTCAATTCACTAACAAGTTTGTAACTGGCCCCGTGGCTCCTTTTTTCAGGTCCTTTTAGTTTAAACACCAATGCAACTTCCTCTTTGGGACACACCTCTATGGTTAACCCCCTTATTTCCTTGGTTTAAACACTATAATTCAGGTTGACACCCTCAGTTGTGTCATACCCCAACTTTTCCGGACATTTAAAAGAAAGGGGGGGGGGAGGAAAAGAAACTTTCATTAGTATTCATAAATAACGGTCTTGATGCACAGACTCAAAGCTGGGAGACCTTACCAGTGGATGAATTTATGGCTTCTCCCTGTTGTTACCCTGCCTGTGTTCAACAAAATATTAATACCCTGATTCAGAGAGGGGATCCTCACTTGACTAAGGTCATAAACCCTAACCATGTCTAGCTTTCGTTATAAGGTTTGCTAACCTTAAGTTCTTTTTAACTTCCCATCATTCATAGTGTGGCTTCATTTGTCTAGTCGGAGGTTCATTCAGTATTCACATGTTCATGGCCATTAACTAAATTCTAAAGCTCTTAGTTTCATCTAACTTTTATCTATCCTTGTAATGGCATTTCATCTAATAACTTCCTTGTTCATAACCCACGTCTTGTTCAGGCATTTGCTGCATTCATTTTCTCTAGCTACTACAAGTACATGGTTTGGTTTGTTCATTTTTTGGACATTTGGTTTATACAGTCTTGTTTCGGGTCAGTCTTTGATAAGGCATAAAGTTCCATGTAAGCCTCGTATCATCTATGCATACCCAATGTTTTGGTCTTGGTTCTTTCATTAATTATCCATGAATCTCTTAGTTTAAAGGCATGGTCGTGTTAACATGTTCATCTTAATATTGCATTTCAAGGTTTGATTCAAGTCAGTCCCATACAGTATTATTCGCATCCATTCTTTCATAAACAAGTACTAGACGTCAAATTTTTGTGATAATTGTTTAAGGCCCATATATGCATAGAATTACAAATTTTTCTACAAATAGTTGACCTTCAGTCAGCACATTAACCCAAATTCGCAAACCTACAATCCATCTGTTTTCAGTTAATTATCCAAGGCCACACTTACTTTCCTTTGGCTTGATTTCTTCAAAAGCAAGTTACCCCCATACTTCTTGTTAGACGATGCTTCTTCTTTAGACAAACGTCCTTCTTGGACTCCCTCTTCTAACCTCATCGCCATATTTACCATTTCGGTAAAGTCGTTGGGGGCACTGGCAATCATACGTTCATAGTAAAATGAACTCAGCGTCTTTAAGAAAATCTTCGTCATCACTTTTTCTTCCAATGGTGGACTAATCTGGGCAGCCAACTCCATCCACCTCTGAGCATACTCTTTGAACGTCTCCTTATCTTTCTGAGACATAGACATCAGCTGGTCTCTATCAGGCGCCATATCAATATTGTATTTGTACTGCTTAACAAAGGCTTCACCCAAGTCGTTGAAAGTACGAACACTTGCATTGTCTAACCCCATATACCATCTTAAAGCAACACCAATCAAACTGTCTTGGAAGTAGTGAATCAGTAACTGATCATTATCAGTTTGAGTAGACATCTTTCTGGTGTACATCACAAGGTGACTTAGCGGACAAGTATTTCCCTTATACTTTTCAAAGTCAGAGACCTTGAACTTCATCAGGATCTTCACATTGGGTACCAGACAGAGCTCAACAACACTCTTCCCAAATAAATCATTTCCTCTCAGAGTCTTCAACTCTTTATGCAGATCGAGGAACTAGTCCTTTATTTCATCCATTTTCTCATAAACATCTAGGCCCTCAGATGACTCAGAATGGTAGATAGTGTCCTCAACACGAGGCAAAGTATGAACAACTGGAGGTGGCACTGACATGACTGGGCTAGATGCCGATAGAGAAAGAAAAGTGGGTGCATACCCTTCATGCATAAAGTTGGATGGCATCCCCCAAGGGAATCCAACAGGCATGGAAGGACCGGATTGGCTGGTAGTAATAGGAACAATCGACATAACAACCTCAGAAATAACAGTCCTTTGGGGAGGAGTTACAGGAGTTGGTGAAGACTGATTTTGCGTAGCACGAACAGACTCCATCATAGTAGTTAACCGTGCAATTTCATCCTTCAGCTCTCTATTCTCTTGCTCTAAATTCTCCATGATCTTCGGTTGATTAACACAAGTGTTGTATCGGTGAGTCAGCTTGACTGAAGGACATAAGAATAACCGATAAGATATCTGGCGGAAGAAAACATGCTATGTAAATGATGCATGAAATGCAATGTTTTTATTTATTTAATTTCAAAGAACATATGTAGTTCTATTTGCAAATATTAAATAGTAACAATATTAACAATTTGATTGACCATAAAATATTTTTTTATTCATAAAATTTGGAAGGATTACACTGAGTACAATTTCAGAAACCAAAATACAAATACAAGAGAAAAGGAGACTAATCATCCTAAGGATCCCCTAGCAACTGTGTCAGATTATCTGGTTGTGGGCGCATACTTCCTTCGGATGCGTCAAATCTCATACTCAAAGGATCTAAAGGACAAGTTGATCAACAATCTTCTTTCAAGCACCAGAAGGATGAGGCATACTAGAGGAAGGTGGACCCTCTGGCTCTCTCTGTCTCTTCACTTTTCGGTCTTCAAGAAGTTCAATAAGTGCATCCTTATCTTTCGACTCAAGTTGTAACTCCTCGTGCTTTCGGCTCAAAGCATGGAACCGCTCTTCCCACATGTCTCTCTCTTGTTTCATCTTGGTGAGTGCGTCTTCAAACTCCTATATATCTTGGTTAATGAGAGTTAACGACTTAGCCACAACCAAAGATATAGGTCTTTCAAAAGCATACGACATCTTCAGCTCCAAAGCTCTCTTCTTCACCCAAATAATGTAAGCTTCCAAAGCTACACAGTTGCACGGACCAAGCTCAGATCTTCCTTTCTTGTGCACATTATGCCAAGCATGTATCATCTTCTGCTTCAAATGTTGGGGATCTTTACCCTCTTGATAGAAAAGACCTTCTAACTGAGTGTTATTAAGTTTATCTCTCAAGGGGAACCCAAGTTGACGACGAGGCAAAACAGGGTTGTAATTGATTCCTCCTTATGTACCAATGAGGGGAACATTAGATAATTCATCACAACTATCAATTATATCCAAGCTACCCAATACAGAGTCATACCAAGCAATATCATCATTTGTGAGAGACATAAGTCTCTGAGACCACCATAGACATTGTTTGTTCTCCAAGAAAATAGGCGTCTGAGGCAAGTGTGAAATAAACCACTTGTACAAAAGAGGAACACATCACACAATAGTCCCACCACCTTTAGAATTCCTCAAATGCAAAGAGAAGTACATGTCACCCAATAGAGTCGGAACAGGATTCCCAATCAAGAAAATTTTAATGGCGTTAACATCAACAAAACCGTCAATGTTAGGGAACAAAGCTAAATCATAGATGAGTAATACAAAAATAGCTTCAAAAGCGTCCATACTACCGGCTTGAGCAAGGACAGTAGCTTTTCCCATGAGGAACTCAGAAGTCAACCCCATAATTCCTCCTTTCTTTACCAAATGAGCATCAATCTCAGACTTCTTCAGATGAAGAGCTTCAACTATAAAATGAGATTTAGGAATCTCCTCTAATCCACTAAAAGGTACCTTGTCAGATACGGGTATTCCCAAAAGATGGGCATACTCCTCTAATGTAGACACAAGTTGAAAATCGGGAAAAGTGAAGCACCGATAGAGAGGATCATAGAACTGAACCAAAACACTCAGAAGTCCTTCAACTACATCAGAAGACATCACAAACAAAAGCTTCCCATGACGTTGCTTGAAGTCCAATGGATCTAATACAAAAGATGACAACTCCCTTAGCTCTTTCAAGTCAGGACATCTAAAACTGTACTTCTTAGTGTTCCTTCATCCATAATCCCTGGTCTGAAAATATTTGCAAATACGACCTCAGTTCCTTGAAATTTATTTTTCTGTGATGAATGTCATGATGCACATGTATGCATGAATGCAACAATCACAAACAAAGGATCACACATAAGGCAAACACAAACAAAGGTCAAGGGATAGATCAAGTCATCATCAAGATCAATCATCCATTTTGGTGGATTATGTTTTTTCACCTTATCAACACCCAAGTTCCATTGATATTGACAAGACTTGATCAGATCAACCAATAATCAAAGGGTTTGTTGTGAGTTACGAGCATGGGGTCGGGTTAAGAACCATCCCAAAGGAGTGTACAAAGGATAGAAACCTCTAGATCATGTTCTAAAAAGTTCCAAGAGTCTTAATCCTATCTATCGGATATTATAGGTTATGATGACTGACTCATCAATCCATAATATTCTAAAGAGAAACTCGTCTGAGTGTAGTATCGCGTAACAACTGTTATCAAGTCTACACATGAACAGTTTCCACACTACGTCCTAAATAGGCCAAGATGGGTTAAATGTTCTACGGTCCTCAACTTCTCGGACCCTAAATCAGAGAAAGTAATGCCTAACCACAAATAACTTGTGTGACTTCAGTAACTCCAAAAGGGTCTCCACTGAGTAGATGGGTCTCAAGCCAACTTGCTAAGGACTACTCCATACAAGTTGAACATGACTATACCATTCTCCTATCTTAATTGCACTCAAGTTCGAGTTTGAACTTATCTCACCACTAAGAGATCACCAAGCACAATAGATAAATTATATCATACAAACAAATATACAAACATAAAGTATACAAATATATACACATAAAAAAGTAGGCTAAACCAACTGAGGACTACTCCCCAGCAGAGTCGTCACTTAATTTCTGTAGCGGTAAATTCATGATCATCAAGCTATGGATAAGCTTAACATCAATAAAACCCGAGTCGCCACCACGCTTTTATTGTTTCCAAAGTAAAAGGGAAAAGTACAAACAAAACCCAAGAATAAGAAGTTTTCAAATCAAAACTAATAAAATTCCATAGATTACAGGTAAAGGGGTTGGTTACACAGAGGGAAAGTGTTAGCACCCAAAGTGTCCTAGGTACTCCCAGGGAGCCCTTTTTTATGTGTGTATGTGTTTTTGGTATAAAAGATGTTTAAGAAAAAATAGAGTGTGGAGATGAGAAAAGAATTCATTAATTATATTTTTGTGTTTGACAAGACCTTCAGACTTGTGCCTACGTACCAACATAAAAATGAGGGATCAAAACCTCGTAGTTCGTGGTAACAATTTCAAAATGAATGAATTGCTTTTAATCAAAAGTTAATGAGAAAGGCACAAAATGCCAAAAAATTTGAATGAAGTTGTTAGTTCTTTTTATTTTTTGAAAATTTAAGTCAATATGGTTAGATTTATTTACAAGTTTGATTTAAGAAAAAGGAGTTTGAAAATTCAATGGCATAAGGCCAAAGTTTCAACTTGAAATAAGGTCAAAGTTTGAAATCACAAGTAAAGAAAGTTTTTGAAAAGGGGAAGAGATTTTAAAATTTAAGAAGTGGGAGGAGATGAAGAGACTAATCCTAAGCATAAAATTAAAAGTTAAAAGTTGAAAAGATCTGACCAATGGGATGCAATCCAACTGATAACTTGAAATTATATCACATTTTAGGACTTAATTCAATTAGATTATATTATCATTTACTTTAATTTATCTCATTTTATCAGATATTATGCGGTATTTTCCTTTCTATTTATGTCAGGCATCCATTTTGAAGCAAAAGTGAAAAAGGGAAGAAAAGGAGGTGTAAAAAGGAATAAAAAGGAAACAAATAACAAAGACAAAGCCCAGCCCAAAGAAAGCGCACGTTATGCCTGTGACGGGCGTCACAAAGGTTGTGACGAGCGTCACACTAAGCACACTCTTGTGACGAGCGTCACACATGGTGTGACGGACGTCACACCATTCCCCTATATTTTTGGCGCTAGGAACTCAACTGACCACGTTGAAAGCTATTTCCACGCACGCTTAACCCTCGGAACGAAAAGACCGCGCATACGGAAACCCTTGGAAAGCAGTTACACCAGCAGCTGTATAAATAGCAGCTAATTGGGAAGTTCCAGCAGCTCCGGTTTTTTTTCACGCTCAGATTGCCGAAGCTCTGCCCATTTTTCTTTTCACGCTTTTGCTTATTTTTCTTTTCCAGCACTTAACATTGTTTATTTTATTTATTTCTTCTGCAAGTTCTACATTCTTTTTCCCTTGCAATTTACCTTTCCCTTTTTGGCATTTAGATATTTTTCGCATAATAGTTTCTACACCGGAAGCTATTGTGCAACTTTTTATCGGATCTAACCTTACGTTAGATTCTAGTTTTATTTCCTTGGTTTAATTTATTGTTTAATTGAAGAATCGAAGAACAAATCCTACCGGCTTGTGGTGGAGTGTTCAAGACTATTGTATTACGCATTCAGGTTCTTTAATCATTATTTAATATTTTGTTTTATTATTTATCTATATTATCTGCCTGGAATGAGTCTGTTTATGCATGATATGTATTCTTGTTTATTTAGCATGTCTGGCTAATTCGCCTAGGTATCGGTATGTAAAGTAAGCAGAATAAGGGATCAAGACTGAGTCGGTCTATCTAAACTTAAAATTAAAATCAATCTTTTTACGGTCTCAACTTACAGGTTTAATAACAAGATTTTTTACAAAAGTAAAGGACATAAAGAAGTTAAAATCAATAGAGCGAGAGTTTGAGGTTTTAACTGGACAGTGTAAGTTAGGCATTAATTCTAGATCAGGGCGAGAGCAAGTTTTAGAGTTAATTAAATTCTGACCTTTTCCAAAAAGTATTTTTAAAGATTGAATGTGAGGACGAGAGTTAAGCATTTGGATTTGATTATATAACCTAAGTCAACAGAGCGAGAGTTTGAGATAAGGGTGTTTAAAACGGTCAGTATTTTCTTAAAAAGAGTTTCTGCAACTTTATTGTTTTCAAAATATGATTTTTGACTTAATTATAAGTGACAGCTACATTAATATAAAATCATGGTTTATTCAACAGAGCGAGAGTTTGAGATAAAACCTTTAACCAATAAAGTTAACCGAAACGATTTATTTTAAAACCAAGAAACCGACAAAGACTTGATTCCCTAGTTCTGACGAACTACATACCGATATCCGTTTTATTAATATTTAATCTAGATCTTAGTTTAGCTCTTAGTTTTTCCCCAAAAAATCAAACATTTTCACCTTAGATTTACGTAGTAACCTTAGATAACGGTATATCGATTCATAAGTCCCTGTGGGATCGATATCTTTTAAAACTACGCGATAGAACTGTGCACTTGCAGTTTGTATCCCATTCTCGACTCACACAGTCGAGCGATCAAGTTTTTGGCGCCGTTGCCGGGGACTTTTATTTAATCGATATCGTAACTCTTCCGTTACGCTGTAGAGACTAAGGTTTCTTTTTCTTCTATTCTTTCTTTCGTTGATTTGTATGCCACGCACTCGCTCACAAGGCGAACCGCTCTATTTACGAATCAACGATATCGAACTATATCTCCGAGTCTTACGACGAATTCGGGAATATCGTGCTGCGAACAATCTCCCTCCTATAGACTTTCCTGATCTCAAAGATCTTCCTTCTTTAACCGAGATGGCAGAACCAGCTCGTGCTCTTAGAGATTACGCCGCTCCATCGCAAGATGAACCGCATTCAAGTATTGCTCCACCCGCAATCGAAGCAAACAACTTCGAACTCAAACCTTCGCTGTTGCAGGCTGTGCAACAGAACCAATTCTCTGGAAATCCTACCGAAGATCCAAACCTTCATTTATCCGTATTTGTCCAATACGCTGATACTGTTAAAGCTAATGGTGTCACATCAGAGGCAATTCGACTTCGTCTTTTTCCTTTCTCATTAAGAGACAGCGCTAGAAGATGGCTTCAATCTCTCCCTTCCAACTCAGTCACCACATGGAACGAGTTGAAGAAAGTTTTTCTTGCCCGATATTTTCCGCCAAGCAAAACAGCTATGTTAAGAGGCCAGATAAACGGATTTAAACAGAAAGACAACGAGTCTCTTTTCGAAGCATGGGAAAGATACAAAGACATGATGAGACTTTGCCCACACCATGGTTTGGAAGACTGGTTAGTAATTCACACATTTTATAATGGCCTCTTATACAATACAAGGTTAACAATAGACGCCGCTGCAGGTGGTGCACTAATGAACAAACCTTATGCTGATGCTTACCAGCTTATCGAGAGCATGGCCCAAAACCACTATCAGTGGGGAACCGAACGAACAACGGTGGAAAAACCTCAACCGAAAACTGGCATGTACGAGATAAGTAACCTTGATCACGTTAATGCAAAAGTGGATGCTTTGGTCCAGAAAATTGAAAGTTTAAACGTATCACCTCCAGTCGCCGTGGTTGCTATAACTCAGAATTGCGAGGTCTGTGGAATCCAAGGCCACACTCCTGCGGAATGTCAACTCTTGACTGGAATCCAAGCAGAGCAAGTAAACTATGCTCAAGGAAGCCCCTATTCGAATACCTATAACCCAAATTGGAAGAACCATCCAAACTTTTCATATAAGAGTAATAATGCTTTATACGCACCTGGACAGTCTCCAAATCAAGCCCTATCTATACCTCCGGGATATCAGAAACCGAGTCCATCCATACCTAACAATAATACCCCTAGAAAATCCAACTTGGAAATCATGATGGAAAACTTTATAGCTTCCCAACAACAAACCAATAAAGATTTCTTAAACCAGAACATACATACTGGCGAACAACTTAAACAACTAGCAAGCAAAGTAGATGCCTTGGCTACCCATAACAAAATGCTGGAAACACAAATATCTCAAGTAGCTCAACAACAAGCACCTACTGCTGCCCCAACTGGTACATTCCCTGGACAGCCCCAACCTAATCCGAGAAGCCAAGCTCATGCAATTATATTAAGAAGTGGAACGGAAGTGGAAGGACCGTCTGATCCAAGGATAGAAAACCAAAACCCTAAGAAATCAACTGAGGAAAGTGAACCTAAGGAAAAGGAAGAGAGAAATAAGGAAACCCTAGAAAAGAAGGAACCTTATGTACCTCCACCACCTTACAAACCACCTATACCTTACCCTCAAAGGCTTGTTAAAACCAAAGATGCGAGCCAATTTAGAAAATTTGTTGATCTCCTTAAACAATTAAACGTTACAATTCCGTTCACCGAAGCTATTACGCAGATGCCCTCATATGCTAAATTCTTAAAAGAAATTCTTTCTAATAAGAGGAAACTTGAGGATAGCGAAACCGTTACACTCCCTGCCGAATGTAGCGCTATAATCCAAAACATGCCACCTAAACTCAAGGATCCGGGTAGTTTCTCTATACCCTGTCACATAGGAAAATTTGTCATCGACAAAGCCTTATGAGATTTAGGAGCCGGAATTAGCGTTATGCCTTTATCCATATGTAAGAAACTGGAAATGGGAGAATTAAGACCAACCAAAATGTCCGTGCAACTAGCAGATCGTTCCATCAAATATCCTGTAGGAATCCTTGAAAACGTTCCAGTACGCATAGGTCAGTTTTACATTCCCACCGACTTTACAATTATGGACATTAGAGAAGATGATATTACACCCATTATACTAGGAAGACCATTCTTAGCAACTGCCGGTGCAATCATAGACGTAAAACGAGGACGACTCACCTTCGAAGTAGGTGAAGAGAAAATTGAATTCATTCTTTCCCAATTCTTGAAAGCACCTGCAATAGAAGATACATGTTACTTCATGGATATCATCGATGAATGCATAAAAGAAGCAGAGTCAGGAGAAGACAAATCATCAGACTATCTTTTAGAGGACAAATCTAAACAATGCTTAGCAATAACACCGGACCCTACGCAATGTCTTAACAAACCAACCCCTGATTTGAAAACACTTCCCAAAAATCTGAGATATGAATTCCTAGACTTAGAACTTGAACGACTTGTGATAGTTAATGCAGATCTAGGAAGACTCGAAACAGAAAAACTCTTACATATCTTAAGGAAATATCCAACCGCACTAGGATACCACATCACCGATCTTAAAGGAATAAGCCCTTCTATTTGTATGCACCGCATCATGTTAGAAGAAGACTGTAAAACCTCTAGGGAACACCAGAGAAGACTAAACCCGATCCTGAGTGAGGTAGTAAAGAAAGAAATAACCAAGTTATTGGAAGCAGGTATTATATATCCTATATCTGATAGCAAATGGGTTAGTCCTGTACACGTTGTACCAAAGAAATGAGGCATAACCGTTATTGAAAACGAAAAAGGGGAAACTATAACTAAACGAATCGAATCGGGATGGAGAATGTGCATTGATTATAGGAAACTAAACAAAGCAACCCGAAAAGATCATTTCCCTTTACCATTCATTGACCAAATGTTAGAACGATTAGCAAAACATTCACATTTCTGTTATCTAGACGGTTATTCAGGCTTCTTTCAAATACCAATTCACCCTGATGACCAAGAAAAGACAACGTTCACATGCCCTTTTGGTACCTTCGCTTATAGACGAATGCCGTTTGGTCTGTGTAATGCCCCTGCAACTTTTCAAAGATGCATGATGGCGATTTTCGCCGACTTTCTCGAAAACATCATGGAAGTATTTATGGATGACTTTTCTGTATACGGACAAAGTTTCGAAGAATGCCTTGAAAACCTGGAAAGAGTTCTTGAGCGATGTGTAAAAGTAAACTTAGTACTTAATTGGGAAAAGTGCCACTTTATGGTACAAGAAGGAATTGTTTTAGGACACATCATCTCGAACAGAGGAATTGAAGTAGACAAAGCCAAAATAGAGGTAATCGAAAATCTTCAACCCCCAAGGACCGTGAGAGAAGTACGAAGCTTTTTAGGACACGCCGGTTTTTACCGACGATTCATCAAAGACTTCTCTAAGATAACTAAACCTCTAACCGGACTATTGATGAAAGATGCTGAATTCATATTCGACGATAACTGTTTAAAAGCATTTCAAACTCTTAAACAAGCATTGATCTCAGCACCCATTATGCAAACACCAGACTGGAATGAACCATTCGAAATAATGTGCGATGCCAGTGATTATGCTGTAGGAGCTGTTTTAGGACAAAGGAAGGATAAAAAGCTTCATGTTATATATTACGCAAGCAGAACCCTGGATGAAGCGCAAATGAATTACGCCACTACCGAGAAAGAACTCCTAGCAGTGGTATTCGCACTGGATAAATTTCGTTCTTACTTGGTAGGAGCCAAAATAATAGTCTACACCGATCACGCTGCTATCAGGTACCTTTTAACAAAAAAGGATGCTAAACCTAGACTCCTAAGATGGATCTTGTTACTACAAGAATTCGACTTAGAAATCAAGGACAAGAAAGGAACTGAAAACGTAGTAGCAGACCACCTCTCTAGACTTGAGAACCTTGAACCGGAAAGAACATCAATTAATGATGATTTCTCGTATGATAAACTTATAGCTACTTTGGAAGAGAACAACTCCGACATGCAAGTAGAAACCACCTTAGCTATATCTGTCACACCATGGTACGCTGATCTAGTCAATTATTTAGCTGCCGGAATAGTTCCACCTACTTTATCTTACCAGCAGAAGAAACGATTCTTCCACGACATAAAACACTACTACTGGGATGATCCCTTACTTTTCAAAAGAGGCCCCGATGGTATTTTCCGTCGATGTATACCCGAAGAAGAGGTAGAAAATATAATCCAACACTGTCACTCCGCTCCTTATGGTGGACACACAAGTACATCCAAGACCTGCTCTAAAATCATACAAGCTGGCTTTTATTGGACAACTATATGGAAGGACGTACATGCGGCTATTAAGGAGTGTGACAGATGTCAACGCACGGGAAACATATCTAGACGTGACGAGATGCCACAAAAAGGTATTTTGGAAGTAGAGATTTTTGACGTGTGGGGGATAGACTTCATGGGACCTTTCCCATCCTCTTTCGGTAACAAATACATACTTGTGGCAGTTGACTACGTATCAAAATGGATCGAAGCTGTAGCTTCTCCAACAAATGACACCCGAGTAGTAACTAGACTCTTTAAAAATATAATATTTCCGAGATTTGGCATCCCAAGAATAGTAGTCAGTGATGGTGGATCACACTTTATATCCAAGGTACTCGAAAAACTACTATTTAAATACGGAGTGAGACATAGGATAACAACACCTTACCACCCTCAAACCAGTGGACAAGTGGAAGTATCTAACAGAGAAATCAAGCAAATACTAGAAAAAACGGTAGCCACTTCAAGGAAAGATTGGTCATTGAAATTACTAGAAGCTTTGTGGGCTTACCGAACTGCTTATAAAACCCCCATTGGGACGACCCCATTTAAGCTCATTTATGGAAAATCCTGTCACCTCCCGGTAGAATTAGAACATAAAGCCTATTGGGCTATTAGAAACCTAAATTTGAATTATAAAGCCGCCGGTGAAAAGAGAATCCTTGACATAAACGAATTAGAGGAACTCAGAAGAAACGCCTATGAAAATGCCAGAATCTATAAAGAAAGAACAAAACAATGGCATGACAAGCGTATATCAAGGAAAATCTTCAAGCAAGGCGACGCAGTACTTTTATTTAACTCTAGACTAAAGTTATTTCCGGGAAAACCACGATCCAGATGGTCAGGGCCTTTTCATATCACTAAAATCTTTCCCAGTGGAGCGGTGGAAATAAAAGGACAATCTACAGAACCGTTCACCGTAAACGGGCAACGTCTGAAACACTATCACTATGCGGAAACCAACGAGGATTCGCAAATCCTACACTTAGACGAAACGCCCCCAGGATCTATAGATTATATTTAACAGTTTCTTTGTCGAGCTTGCGACATTTAAACAAAGCGCTTAGTGGGAGACAACCCACAAACTAATTTGTTATTTTATTATTCTATTATTATCATTCCCCTATTTCTTTCTTAATTATTCTTTTAATTTCTGTTTAGTATTCATTCTTGATTTATTCAAAAAAATAAAATAAAATAAATAAATAATAATAATAATCTTTTCTTCTTTCGGCATTTGGCCAAATCCTGACTTAAACTCATGTTTTCTTTTCTCTAGCTAACACTAACCAGATGGGACATTTTGATCGTATGGGTATCAAGTTCAGAGGAATGGCTCAGAAACAAAAGTTTGAAGAACTAGCCGCTAGAGAGATGCTACCTAGTTTATATGCTGATGATTGGGCTATGACTGCCCTTGGACTGAGACAGAGTGTCCTGTATTTGCTGAATCAGATAGGATGGGAGACATCCCCTATTCTGAGACATTTCACCACCTACCGGAGACTCACACTAGAATTCCTTAGCTCACTAATCTATCTACCCAGCCATGGAAAAGGAATTAGCAGAGGTTTCATCCAGTTCAGAATGTTCAATATGGAGTACCAATTTAATATTAGAGACTTTACCAACCTTTTGGGTTTTCCTACCTCCTTTGATACATTCACTGTAAGCCAGGAAGAACTTTTTGAATATAGAGAGCTTGAACACTTTTGGGGTAAGCTGACTGGAAATGATGAGCCCGAAGAACATGAGTTTCTCTCTGGAAACATACATAACCCGGCTTTTCGCTATTTCCATAAGATCCTAACCCACACTTTATTTGGGAAGAAGCCAAATAGTACTTCAGTTTCACGTGATGAACTCTTCATCATATTCTGTGCTTCCCAGAACCGTCCAGTAAACGGTACTACTTTTTTGTTAGCCAATTTGGACCACCTTATCCAGGATGAGCGAGCACCCATTAGAATAGGCGGTTTGATAACTATGATAGGTAATGCTATTGGATTACGTCAGCCTATGCTTGACCTTAGCCCTTTTTGTGGCATTACTACTATGAGTATACCTTTCCTCTTCAACACTATGTTTATAGCAAACATAGGGTCTGATGAGTTTGAGCTTATTATTGATAACCAGGTTCTCTGCCTATTCACCATGCCCGATCCTAGGACTAGTGTTCATAACCAAAGGAACTGGCTCTATAACCTGAATGAAACCCCAACTCCTGCTGGATCCACTGAATCCATCCAGGATTATGAGATTTGTGATGACTATGAGAATTATGTTGACCAGATCTCTCATGCTGAATCTGACCCTCAGACACCATCCGGCTATCATGATATTGACCCTCCTCCTCAGCCTGTTCCGACCGAAGAATCAGCCATACCTGACCTCCGACATCATATGCCCGGAACTGATTATAACACCGTCATTGAAGCTTTGATGTCAGAACAAGACGCCCTCAGAGGAGAATTTACTAACATGAGAGACGAAGTTCTAGGATACATGAGCAGTATGACGAATCAGTTTCACGAGTTGCTACATCATGTTAACTCTTTTGCTCCACCGGCCAGAGATCGTACAGAGGGATAGAGTTTAGTTACTTTCCTAAGTTATTTAGTTTTAAATTAGATTTTTCATTAATGTTATTTGAATTCATGTTTATTTCTATTTCATTTCATTGTTTTCCTTTCCTGTATTACATTATGATCAATTTTTATTGAAGTTGTTTATTTAATTTTATTATGCAAAAGCTATTATGCTCTACTGTTGCTTCCTATGAATTATTACTATACAAGCAGATTAAGCGTGCACAATAAATTAAACTGCATACTAAACTGATCATAAGCAAAACAAAACATTAAAATACGCTACAAGTAATTCTGTGAAGCGCCACTAAGCCTTTCCAAAAAGGAATGTGTGACGAGCGTCACACTATCCATAACGGACGGCACGCTTAGTGCCTGTTACGAGCGTCACACCCCTGTGACGAGCGTAACACTCCTCAGACTAGTGAACGTTAAGGAGCCGTTGGAGACGAACGTTACACCTTTAACTTTTTACCTTCCCCATTCATTTTTCATTTAACCACACTTAATAACTTTCCAACCACTTTTTCTTTTCACCTTCCAAATTCTTCTCCTATAAATACCCACCAAACCTTCCTTCATTCACCACAAAACAATTCTCTCCTATCAAATACATTTCTTTTTCTTTCCAAATCATCCCTTCAAAATTCATCACAATGGCGGGAAATCAAAATTTCGGAAATATCATCTTCCGATCCGTAGATGACAATTATCAGAGGGAGCAATTCGAGCGTTTCCAACAGCGAGACGTCATTTCCACCAGGTACCCCGATTTACCTTGTTTACAACAATTAGGCTTACTCCAAGGTATCAAATGGATGCTCCGTCAAGTCAACCTAACCTTCCTTTGCACCCATAATCAACCCACCTACCCATCCCTAACCTTAGAAGTCTTAAGTTCCTACGACTACACCACCCCCGCCGGTGAAGACGAATTTCTAACCGGTACGGCAACCTTCCGTATGTTTAACACCGAGTACTCTCTAACCCAAAACCAATTGAGTACCATGCTACAATTTCCCACAGAAAGTCTGCTGCATGCCAGAATCCCTCTAACCTCAAACTGGAACACAGTTGGTGTTTTCGGCCTTTTTAAGAAAATCTCCGGTATAGATACCTACAACTGGGAAAAGCTCCTTCTCTCCCATATACATAACCCCACTATCCGGTACTTTATCCGCATCTTGCAAAACACAATTTTTGGAAGGCCAAACAACAGCAAGGTCAACTCAAAGGAACTATTTTTCCTCCAGTGCGTCTTCGAACCAGATACTCAGGTAAACGCCGCCTCCTTTCTATTTCATCACATCCGCACCTTATGTGCTAGAGGCCGGCAACCTTTTATAATTGGTGGATTAATAACCACCATCGCACTTGGCCTAAACCTAGGGGATAAACTCCAAACTTTAGAATCCCTACCTCCCCTATCTATGGATATCAGCTACTGTCGATCTAGCCGCTTGATTAAGAACAGAGTAGGCGGAGGATATTATCTTATGGTGAACAACCAGGCAGTCCCAAGCGTTGTTCTACCAAATACTGCCCTCACTGATGTCACAAACCCCGACCGCCACCTCTATGATCTAAACGCTCCTGAAACCACCGAGCCTTCACAAACAAACCCGCAAACAGATGAGTTTGAAGAAATGGAACAAGGTGATCATCCGCCTACACAACAGTCAGTCCCGCTCAACCCTTCCGGCAATACAACTGGCCCATCCTCCCAACGTCGTCGACGAAGAAGGCCTGCAACCAACGACGACATTATGGATGCTATCGATGGCATGCAGGCACAGAATGTCGAAATGCTGCAGATGATGCATCAAATGCAACAGCAACAGGATGCTAGGAATGCCATAACCGACCAGCGGTTTACTGAGTTGTTCAGCAGGTTCGACAACTTAGACTTACGTCAGAGATCACCAGGTCCAAGAACCAGAGGCGGAAGACAACCTTAGTTGTAGTTTCTTTTTCCTTTCCATATTGTATTTCATTTCCTTAAAACATTGGGGACAATGTTTAATTTAAGTATGGGGGGGAAAACTTGTTCTTCCTATTTCCATTTTTCAAGTATGTTATTTTCCCTTTCATTGTTATTTCCCTTTAATTATTATTTATAAAAAAAAAAAAAATTTATTATAATTTTAAGTTAAGAGTGTGAAAATTTCTATTATCTATTCCCTCAATTTTCTTGAGCCATAACAAAAAAAAAAAAAAAAATTTTTTTTAACACACCCAATAAGTATAAAGGTTGCTTACCTCATAAAACTTGAGTGAAATCAAGACAAAAAATCATTACCATAACAACGCTCTGAGAACCTCAACATGTTAGATCGGGATAAGTACCTATTATACCAATCCCTTGAACTTTTAGTTTTATAGTAACCCCGAGTAGTTTATACGAGAAGTCAGCACCATCTTAATAGCAAACTACGTGGAGAGCCGATGAATATAAGTGAATGATCCCCAAAGTAACATAAAATATATGAATATATCAGGAAATGCACTGATTAAATTAGGTGATCCTTACCAAATCATTTAATCTAAAGGTTGCAGATCATGCAAAAACACAATATGAAAAATCCATTATGAGTTGGTTCAGTAGGTATCTGGTACTGAACTCGGTAGGGCGGACTACGGTTCGATCCCCCACAATTTGCAATGGACTGAATAACGAAGTTATCCGACTTATGTACCAGAACTTCTAGCTAAAAGCGGATCATAATCACTAACCGGTTACTCCACTATGTGCGCGAAAAGATAAAGGGCTTAATGTGATTTCGCTAGAATGAAAACGGGTGAAATAAGAGTAAAGGAACTAGGATAGCTATAATAGGGTACTTGAACTGATTTGCACAAGGCAGGTTGTGACGGTAGTTGTTGATATCAAGATTTAACTCAAGTTGCTTCTAAACAAAATCCACTTGCAACCTATTACGAATTGATGTGTGTTTTGAAATTTCATCTGGCTAAAATTTTAAAACTATTTCTATACTGTATTTTGCTTGAGGACAAGCAAAGATCTAAGTATGGGGGAGTTTGATAACTTGAAATTATATCACATTTTAGGACTTAATTCAATTAGATTATATTATCATTTACTTTAATTTATCTCATTTTATCAGATATTATGCGGTATTTTCCTTTCTATTTATGTCAGGCATCCATTTTGAAGCAAAAGTGAAAAAGGGAAGAAAAGGAGGTGTAAAAAGGAATAAAAAGGAAACAAATAACAAAGACAAAGCCCAGCCCAAAGAAAGCGCACGTTATGCCTGTGACGGGCGTCACAAAGGTTGTGACGAGCGTCACACTAAGCACACTCTTGTGACGAGCGTCACACATGGTGTGACGGACGTCACACCATTCCCCTATATTTTTGGCGCTAGGAACTCAACTGACCACGTTGAAAGCTATTTCCACGCACGCTTAACCCTCGGAACGAAAAGACCGCGCATACGGAAACCCTTGGAAAGCAGTTACACCAGCAGCTGTATAAATAGCAGCTAATTGGGAAGTTCCAGCAGCTCCGGTTTTTTTTCACGCTCAGATTGCCGAAGCTCTGCCCATTTTTCTTTTCACGCTTTTGCTTATTTTTCTTTTCCAGCACTTAACATTGTTTATTTTATTTATTTCTTCTGCAAGTTCTACATTCTTTTTCCCTTGCAATTTACCTTTCCCTTTTTGGCATTTAGATATTTTTCGCATAATAGTTTCTACACCGGAAGCTATTGTGCAACTTTTTATCGGATCTAACCTTACGTTAGATTCTAGTTTTATTTCCTTGGTTTAATTTATTGTTTAATTGAAGAATCGAAGAACAAATCCTACCGGCTTGTGGTGGAGTGTTCAAGACTATTGTATTACGCATTCAGGTTCTTTAATCATTATTTAATATTTTGTTTTATTATTTATCTATATTATCTGCCTGGAATGAGTCTGTTTATGCATGATATGTATTCTTGTTTATTTAGCATGTCTGGCTAATTCGCCTAGGTATCGGTATGTAAAGTAAGCAGAATAAGGGATCAAGACTGAGTCGGTCTATCTAAACTTAAAATTAAAATCAATCTTTTTACGGTCTCAACTTACAGGTTTAATAACAAGATTTTTTACAAAAGTAAAGGACATAAAGAAGTTAAAATCAATAGAGCGAGAGTTTGAGGTTTTAACTGGACAGTGTAAGTTAGGCATTAATTCTAGATCAGGGCGAGAGCAAGTTTTAGAGTTAATTAAATTCTGACCTTTTCCAAAAAGTATTTTTAAAGATTGAATGTGAGGACGAGAGTTAAGCATTTGGATTTGATTATATAACCTAAGTCAACAGAGCGAGAGTTTGAGATAAGGGTGTTTAAAACGGTCAGTATTTTCTTAAAAAGAGTTTCTGCAACTTTATTGTTTTCAAAATATGATTTTTGACTTAATTATAAGTGACAACTACATTAATATAAAATCATGGTTTATTCAACAGAGCGAGAGTTTGAGATAAAACCTTTAACCAATAAAGTTAACCGAAACGATTTATTTTAAAACCAAGAAACCGACAAAGACTTGATTCCCTAGTTCTGACGAACTACATACCGATATCCGTTTTATTAATATTTAATCTAGATCTTAGTTTAGCTCTTAGTTTTTCCCCAAAAAATCAAACATTTTCACCTTAGATTTACGTAGTAACCTTAGATAACGGTATATCGATTCATAAGTCCCTGTGGGATCGATATCTTTTAAAACTACGCGATAGAACTGTGCACTTGCAGTTTGTATCCCATTCTCGACTCACACAGTCGAGCGATCACCAACATACAAGTATGTCATATAGAAAACCCACTTTCCCTTTGGACTTTGAATCAAGCAATAATCAGCAAGCAAATAGCAATATCCAAACATCATGAAAATCAAGGCATCAAATAAAGATAGCCACATCCAAGCAAGAAAATCCCATAGCTAGCAGTCTTCTTTGTCTTCTCATGTATCAGATGAAATGCTCATTGATCAACTCAGAATAAAGCATTAGACACCAGATCAAAACAACAATTTGCATTAAGACAATGTAGCAGATAAGTTCAAATGAATCCCAAGACTTGCATCAGATGAAAGCTCAGTTCATAATAACTCGATATCAGAATGTTGGCATTGGCCAAGTCCTTTTTGCACTGGGAATGTTGCCTAGTTCTAAGTCCAAAAGTTCAAATTAAGATCAACAGTCCACCAAATTTTTTTTAGAGTTTTTGTTGTTATTAAGTATTTTAAGGTCCTAAGACCATAAACAAAAATCAAAATACACAAACAAATATATACAATCATAATATATGGCTCAAATGAGCAAGGTGAAAATGGCATAAATTTAAACAAGTTAAATGAAATGTAGATGACAATGAATGATAAATGACTAAAAATTAAATTGCACAAAGTAAATGACTTGAAAGTAAAGCAATATTACTAAGAGTTAGTCAAGATTAATTGAATGTTAATGGTGTTTTGCTTTTTAGTTGATTAAGTCATTCTTTGGAGAACACTTAACCATCTATTCACAAGCCTGAATCCTTGAACCAAGACATCTTCCATAGGAAGGAAAAAAGGCCAAGTTTCCACACAATACCATGAAAGATGGGAGACTTACAATCTCACCTACTAGAATGTTATGTCTTTAGGGTCAAATTTAGTTATATGTTAAGCAATCATAATTGGACCTATGTAGAAGTCACAACTATCTGAGGCCGAGCAATAACAATTTAGGTGTTAATGCATGTTAGAGATTTGGTATGATAAACCAAACTCTGTGACCATATATTAGAATGTGTACTCATAAGTTGACTTTAAGTTCTAACACGGAAGTCCTCTGGTAGCCTATATTAAAAAATGAATGTTTTAAATGGTTAGTTAAGCGAATCACAACAAATTTAAGGTATATAATGTAAAAACATCTAATTTTACCAAATAGTGCCTTTTTTGAAATTCAACAATGTCATTGAGGTATTAGTTGATGTGCATATTTGTGATATTGTACGTATTCAACACAAATATATGATACCTCTCTTAATGAGTATATATACATTAAAATGAAATATACTAGACACATATTTTAAGCATATATTAAAGCCATAATTAATAAGTCTCTGCACCTTACCTTCCTCTTTTATCTTCGAAACTACTGTAATAACACAATTGTAGGATCCCGATCCTTGTTATGTTGAATGTAGTTAATGAGTTTCACGGCATATGACTCCCATAATGTAAAATTAAAAGTGTTATTCATATAATTGTTTCCATTGAACAATATTTCATAATATATAACATATAAATTTGTAACTAACTTGAAAAACTTAACAACATGAGGCAAAACATTACCACAAGTCTTTTAAAATTAGGTTGACTTGTTGTTTCGTGCTGATAGTATTCATCTGGGTATAACCGATTTCCTCAACCATGCCAATAACATCTAAAATGAAGATGGTGTTAGATACAATACATGAAATTAATATACATGTTTAATTACTTGATATTAGTTCGTATTAATAACATATAACATATTAATAAGTTTTTCTTCCATTTTCCAGAGATAATGTCATTAAAAGGTTTGAAATTTGATTTTTTTCTCAGGGATTTCATGTTTGTTAATATCAGACACAAATGTTCCACCAATAAATTTGATGATACATTTATGTTCGAAAGTTTTGAACATCAGATCATTTGATTGAGGGAGAAAGTTTGTAACAATATATGTTTTGTTTATGGCTAAAACTGAATCAAAACTTGACTTCAACGTCGAAGGTATTACAACATGAATATTAATCCCCTACAAATACATCACATAAATCAGTTCAACATGACCTGATTCCAAAAGCATTATAACTATTACAGAGCCAGTAGCAAAATGAAAACCAAGACTTACATCTACATCAACATATATGAGTTCCAAGTGCTTCTTGTTGTTTGTTATGACGTCCATTTATGATGAACTTTAACGACGAATTTCCATAGCTCTTTCCGGTCACAAGTGTCGGTGATCATCTCAAACGACCTTGCCATTTTACAATTCCTGCGATAGCGAGTCAAATAATATAGGTACTCCATAAATACATACACAAACATGGACGCAAAGATAATGTTAATTACGAAACAACAAAATCTAAAAAAAAATCAAACCTGCAACACATTGAGCAATATTCCAACTTTTATAAGCGAATGTCTTGAAAACATATTCATTCATACCTTCAAAATAGCATAAATATGGTCAGAGACATCAAAACAAATACAACCATAACAAAACATACAAAGTAACTCTAAATCTATAACCTCGAAAACAAATAAAACTCTTTATGTTGTACCATTAAGTTCACCTTCATAGTATCAAAATCAAAAACATAATAACTAATGAACAAAAAGATAATGAAAAGCAAGATATCTGCAAACACAAACAAAAATACATTAAAACATAAGCTTTGGAACAAACCATAACAATAAACTCAGAAAAAATAGATGACAATATGTGAAAGAGGAATGAGACGATGATGAAAATGAATTAGTAGAAGCAGGAAGAAGAAGCGGAAGGGAGATTCAACACCTTAAATATTTCAAAAGCAAAAAACAACAAGCATGAAAGAAGGAAGAGACGATGAATGAAGAGAGAGAATGAAGAACACGTTATTTAACAGAAAAACCAATTTGCTTCCTTTGGGGGGATTTGTTTCAAACAAATGATATGCAAAAACATTGAAAAAGGAGAAAAAAGAAGAAAAAGTTGGAATGAAATAGTTAGATTTTAATCAATAGGAGGAAAAACCAATTAAAAGGGTGTGTAAAGTGAGATAAAGTAGAAACATTTCCAACAAAATAGTTTAATTATGGTAGTTTAGTTGTAAAAAGAAAATTTTGGAAAAAAATATCCTCATTTTAATGAGATGACAAAATTAGAGAAAATGACAAAAAATAAAATTTTCAAAACATTATAAATATTCCATAGATTTTAAAATATGGAGATCCGACTAAATAAAATTAAAAATATAATAAAAAAACAATTTGAAGACTCACTCCAAATTTTTAAATTTGTCTCACATTTATAAATTTCAAAAGATACACTTCAAATTTTTTTAAATGAATATTTTAAAAACATTTGAGAAGAGAAAATATAATTTTACCTTTAATTAGCATTTGCAAATTGATAAGTGGATAAGAGAGATGTTTTTTTTTTTCAAATTTTTTCAATTATTGTACTATTAGTAGTAACTTTTTTGTTATGCATAGAAGAAAAAAGTGCGAACAAAATGGTCTAGTACATAAAAAAGTCAGCGCGTGAAACTTCGCATAGATTTGGTTTCCGAGAGCGTTTATTTTCATTGTTCGAAAATCGTAACCCTCTCTCTCTCTCTCTCTCTCTCTCTACTTCACGTCACGACACACACGCAAGCACAACCAGCAACAAAACCCCTCTTTCAATTCTTCTCCTCCACTTCTTCCCCTCTTCACTCCCTTCTTCTCTTTCAAGCGTTTCGTCTCATGAAGCTGCACGCGCATCTTTAGACGACGTCGTTTTCTTCTGCCATGGCTCCGAAACCTCACCTTCAGCTCAAGGAGCTGGGATCCAAACTCGACATTCTTCCTTCTTCAAAGGACCTTCTCATCGAACTCTTGAAGGTGCGCACTTTTTTTTTGTTGAATTGAATTTCTCGTTGCTTTGTTTCTCAATTAGTTTCATAATTGCGAGCTTTAATTATGCTAGATTTCGAATTTTTGTTTTCGGGTTAGTTATTAGTATTACGTCCGTTTTTTCAGTTTACCTAATACATACGTTTTACTTTAGCTGATTTGTCACTTGGGAAATTGAATTGAGCTTTAATGTGTAGATTGGTTTCAATTTTTGTGCTAAATAATTGTGGGTGGTTTCTGAATTCTGATTGAGGGTTTGGGTGTTTTGCTATTTAGGAGTTGAATTGTCAGATTTAGTTTGTTTGATATGAGACTTTGGTTAATTTGAAGCAAGCCTGTGGAACATTTTAAAGTCAAGTTAATTTTTTAAGTTAATGGGCTTGAAAGGTGCTACAATTTAGGGTTTTTGTTTTGTGCGAAGTTGGTATTGTTCGGTGTTGTAATTAACTTTTCATAAGCTGTACATGTTTTGGGTGCTGAGAAAACTGAGTCGAAAGTGTGTGAAGCTGTTGAGTATTTAAATTTGAATGAGAAATAATGGAGGGAAAGAAAAAAGTGGAACCAGAAGGGAAAATGATGAAATTAGTTGTTGCGAGTTCTGATCACTTGTTTGTGTCTTATTGTCTAATTTTCAACGGGTAAGTGAATTAGTTATGTTAATGAGCCCGGGAGTTTGTTGACTGACATTAACATCTGCTAGGGAGAGTGCACATATCTGGATATCTGGATGAATGTACCATTTTCAATTTTGAAATGAAGTTGAGATTGAAAGTGCTTTTTACTAGAGTTGGGTTATGATTTAATGAGATAGATTATGAGATATTTTTATTCTAAAACAACGGACATAGAAAGATGTGGGATCACACTTGCGGAATCATTGGTAAGCTTATTTGTTGAGAGATATATTGTTGCACCTACCAAGCATATTTTCTGAAGTCTCAGCACAATTTGATACTACGCATGTGGTGATAATTCATCTTTTCATTTGCAAAGGATTTCCCATCTCTTGGTCCTTTGTGTTATGTTTATTTTCTTGGAAAAATTGAAGTATCCTTTAAGGGATTGCATGGCTGAGTCGTGGCTCAATAAATGTGCTGTATGTCTATAACCAGATCTGTTGTAACTAGTACTATAATAGTTTAGTTTCATTGATCTAGATTAATGTCAATTAAGCCACTAGAAGGATGAAGAGAGAAGATTGAGAAACAATATTTGGCATTTAGGCTTTCTTTTAAAGTTTAGATATTACTGGTTAAGTTAGTCATATGGACACACTGTCATAGTTTTGTGACAGATGTTTACAATTAAAACCAGTTTACACTTTACAATTAAAATCAGTTTATAAGCATCTAATACTTGAGTCCAAATGTGTGGTATAATGGTATTATGGTTTATAATACTAGAAAGTATTTCATTTTTACTTATGTTACCATCGTGCAGTATATAATTTTTCATTTCATGTGTTGAGTTGAATTTTGATTAGAAATTGCTAACATCCCCCACACCAACTGTTTCTTGATCTGCAGCAAGCGGCAGCATGCCTTACTGACATGGATCAATCACCTTCAGCTTCAGTATTAGAGTCAATGAAGCCCTTTTTAAATTCAATTGTTAATCCAGAATTGCTAAAGCACCAAGATGGCGATGTAAAACTTCTAGTAGCAACATGTGTTTGTGAGATAACTCGGATCACTGCACCTGAAGCTCCTTACAGTGATGATGTTTTAAAGGTGCCTTCCATTTACCTTGGTTATCTGATAATACAAATTATGTCGTTATTTTAACTTAAAATGTTGATTATCCTTTTACTATCAGGCATACATAAAGAGAAATTTAAGTGGGAATCCTAATCTTTGTTAGCTCAATTTGCAGGACATCTTTCAATTGATTGTGAGCACTTTTAGTGGTCTGAGTGATATAAGTGGTCCATCCTTTGGCCAGGAAGTTGCTATGTTGGAGATTCTTGCAAAATATAGATCGTGTGTTGTAATGTTGGATCTTGAATGTGATGATCTGGTTAATGAGATGTTCAGTACTTTTTTTGCTGTTGCCAGGTTAGTTTATCATAAATCTTTTGCTTTGTTAATTGTATTTGTGTGCTCATGTTCAAGAGTTATATATTGTTCGCCTTAAATATTCTTCTTTTTGCTTCCACGGTTGCAAGTTTGATATTTTGTTGGTTTACTTGGTTCTTAAATTTGTGTTCCTTTTGCTGGTCATGATGAAACTATGTAAAAGTAAAATAAAGATAATTAGAAAATTGAAAACTATACGTATTTGTATAATTGGAATGTGATCTTTTTGGAATGGCGAGGGAAGTTCTGTGATTCTGAAACAGTAAAACTACGCTCTAGTTTCGTTGCTCTTTGTCCTGCCTATCTTGTCCTTTTGTTATTTTAAAACAATACATTTGGGGTATTGTATGTGTGATGCTTGACATATTATTGTAACCAAAACCTTGTTATGTATAACACAAGTTTTTGTGTAGTTAAGTTGAGTGCTTCTTCATTCATTGACTTATCTTGAGCGATTTGCTCATTATTTACCACTGATTTGTATTATCTAATTGAGTTATCAATTATTTGTATTGAGTAATGCATCTGTGCAGTACCAGTTTATGGGAAATAATCCTTAGTAGTACTTCTTGAATGACAAATTTTTTATGCTCCTTTTCTTTAATAAAGATCCTTTTAGTATTAATGAGTGATGCTTGTACATTTTGTTTCATGCTCAGAGATGATCATCCAGAAAGTGTTCTATCATCCATGCAAAATATTATGGCTGTTCTCTTAGAGGAGAGTGAGGATATTCATGAGACTCTTTTATCTATTCTACTGTCCACTTTAGGTCGTGAAAAAAGAGTAAGTACTTTTTCTTTTGCTTTTATCCTATAATCGGGAGATGGCTTATGCTCTTGGATGATGAATCTCATCCTTATGTCATCTCTAATCATATATAAGAACATACATTTTGCTGATACATTTTAATTGCAGGATGTTACTGCAGCCGCAAGGAAGCTTTCCCAGAATGTCATACAGCAATGCATAGGAACACTTGAACCTAGCATTAAACAATTTTTTCTAAAATCAATGTCAGGAGAAAGCAAGCCAGTGAACAGTCAAATTCAGTACCATGAAGTATTATATGATATCTGTTGCTGTGCTCCTCAGATCCTATGTGGAATTCTCCCTTATGTCACTGGGGAGCTACAGGTAGTTACTGATTTATCGGTTTTCCAAGTCCATTTAACATGATATCAGAGCCTATCCAAAATCTGTGGGCCACCTGCAATTAGGTAATTGCTATCGGGCCACTCGGGTCATGCCCGAGATGTCTAGTCTGGACGTGAGTGGAGTGTGTTATGAGTCCCACATTGGATGAGATATGGCTTGAACATGTGTTTATAAGTGGGGACAATCCTCATCTAAAAAATTCACTATGGTTTTTTAATCATTAAACCTTCATCAAATTTAGTTTACGAGTTTAAGCAAAATTGTACACTTGACTGTAATTCAAATTTGATGCATGGATTTTCATTTGGAATTTGGAAATTTACAGACCGACCAGTTGGAAACCCGTCTGAAAGCCGTGAACATGGTTGGAGATATCATTTCTCTTCCTGGAATTTCCACTGCTGAGGCATTTCAGCCAATACTTTCAGAGTTTTTAAAGAGGTTGACCGATAGAGATTTTGGGGTTCGCATGTCTGTTCTTGACCATGTAAAGAGCTTTCTTCTGTCAAATCCTCATAGGCCTGAAGCTCCTCAAATAATCTGTGAGTCCATTAATTATGTAAATTGTATTCAGTCCCAGCTTCTTTTATTGAATGTGTTACAATCTATATGTACTAATTTATTTCCGCAAATCTTTTTAGCCTCCCTTTGTGACCGGCTTCTGGATTTTGATGAAAAATTTCGAAAACAAGTGGTGGCTGTTATCTGTGATGTAGCATGTCACACCCTAAATGCAGTTCCTCTTGGAGCTGTGAATCTTGTTGCAGAACGGCTTCATGACAAATCTGTATGTATTCTTCTAATTGGCGATATTGTTTTTCTATGTTCTCTCTTATTTCCGACAATTCTGTTTTTCTACGTTCTCTCTTATTTCCGACGATTCTGTTTCAATCTCAAAGCCATGTTTTGCTTTACATTTCCAGCAACTTGTTAAAAAGTATACCATGGAGAGATTGGCTGAGATATACAGAGTTTTTTGTGAGAAAAGCTCTGATACCGTTAACCCCAGTGGATATGACTGGATTCCAGGGAAGATCCTTAGATGTTTCTACGACAAAGATTTCAGGTGAAATACTTCTGCCCCATAGTACGGCTATATATTTGACCATATTTGCACCATAGTCATTATTTTTGCACATTGATTTTATGTTTTTTCATATAATATTTGAGCACAATGGAGGCATAAACCTTTTTGCTTTATGACCATTAAATATGAACCAACCTTTCTTAATACTTATAAATGGAACACATTTGTACAAGAAATTGCTTCTATGACCAGCAAACAATAACTGTGGAATGAAGTATGTACTTTATTCATCCTCAGATTTGTTGAGAAAATAGAGGATTTTTAGTCTCAGACTCCTTCAACAACACACATAGTTATATATTATCTTCGCATCTTTTAAACTGAGGGGTTTTTCTATTTATTTATGCGAGGTGTAATATATATATATATATATATATATATATATATATATATATATATATATACATACATATGTATATGTATGTATATATGTATATGTATGTATATATATATATATATATATATATATATTGTTCCTTATGAATACCTTTTGAATTTCATTGAATGCATTTTTAGTATAGTTTACTTTTGGCACCTGCATAGATGATATGCTGGAAATTTGCAACACGGGTTTAACATCGCATGTAGCTGTTAACATAGTCAAACTCATTAAATAAGTTATCAGCACAAGATTTGTGTGTAGTGCAAATTTTTTAAACTGACTGCATAAAATTTGAAATCTCAATTTTTATTTAAAGAATAATGAGAGAATGGAGTAGTTCAAACAGTTTAAGCAACCGAACAACTAATCAGAACTTCCTACATTTTCAAGGATGAAGTTTATATTTAATTAGTTTAGTTTCTTATTTTTCATTTTTTCCCTTGAATCCCTGTCAATATAACCGGTCCCGAACCACGAGATAAAAATAGGGCTTAGTTCTGTAGTTGACACTCCATGTAAAACCTTTTAAAATTTACATGAAACAATTGGTTTAGACACAAAGTTGACGCTTCCCACAAGAAAGATGTTGTATGTTTCAGGTAGAATGTTAACTGAGTTTGCTTCTTTCTTTTCCAGTGTGGTTTGTTTTCAGTTTCTTGTTTTTCTAGGAATATAGATGTTCTAAGTATTGAGTTTCTTTTTGTTTGCTTCATTCTCCAGATCAGATACAATTGAATCTATTCTGTGCGGGTCGCTGTTTCCATCAGAGTTTTCTATCAATGATATGGTTAAACACTGGGTTGATATTTTCTCTGGATTAGATGAAGTGGAGGTCAAGGCTCTTGAAAAGATACTTGAGCAAAGACAAAGGTAAGCTTGGTTGACTTATGTGATTTCTGATAATCTTTCTGCTGTATCAAATTGGCAGTTTTCATGATACCACTTTGATGGCAGGCTACAAGAGGAGCTGCAGAAGTATCTAGCTCTGAGGCAGAATAGTCAGGTATGTGACCTTAAAAGCAGAGCATTCAAAGGGAATTTGATTTGGAAAAGGTATTGATCTCTTTGAAATGCAGGATAAAGAAAATCCGGAGGTTCAAAAGAAGATCGCGTTTTGTTTTCGAGTAATGTCCCGTTCATTTGCTAACCCAACAGAGGTGGAGGAGAGTTTCCAGATTCTTGATCAATTAAATGACACTACTATCTGGAAAATTTTGACGAATCTTGTTGATCCGAATACTAGCTTTCATCAAACTCGTATTTACAAGGTAATATAATCTGAAACAGTGTACAGCTAAGTACTGATCTATACAATAAATGTAGATTTGATTCTAACAGTTTCCAAAATCTTCATTCACACCTCTGGACCTGCTTTCCTGTTACTTACATGACTGTATTTTAAAGGCACAAATGAGATTAATTAGAGATGTTAAAATGGTAATTCGTCCAATTATTTAACCCTTGGTGCCTATCAGGAGAGTAGTATTTGAACCTACAAATTGTGCAATCTTATTGTAATTTAGACTGACCTACTATGTTTTTTTTTCTGAAGGAATGAAAGAAACTGTAATTTACAGATTGTTATTTACTGATGTTGGTTATTTTTTACTTTTTATTTGCAGGATGATTTGATTAAAATACTGGGTGAGAAACATCAGCTCAATGAATTTCTAAATACCTTATATGTCAAGTGCTCCTATTTTCTATTCAACAAGGAGCATGCAACAGCTGTTCTTTCAGAAATCATCAGATATAAATCTGCAGAGAATGATCGGCGCATGAAATCTTGCATGAATATGTTAGTGGTAAGATCATGTCATTTCAGGTGTATTAACCTACTGCCGTTGGTTCTCAAGCATTTGTATTATGCATTCTCTGGCATGATTCTTGAACAATTTCTGTCATTTTAGGTGTATTAACAGTCACACCATTACTGTGATTTAAATTAAATTAACTTGAGAGTGAGGGCGGAAAAAATACCACTTTTAGTAAAAGAGAAACTGATACCATGTCATGGACCTTATTCATAGTAATGTTAATCTCTTCGGAGAAAAGGTCTGATAATGGTTTATCAATATCTTAAACACTCATGAATTGAGTTATTGTATTTTTGCAGTGCCTTTTCCATTTATTTCATATGCCTCTGTGATTTAGATATGAAACCATGGATATTTTCAGTCATTTTGGACACCGGGTTTAAAAGTATTGTAATCACCTTTTCTAACTTCCAGTTTACTCATGAAAATGTGCAGATAATTGCTCGTTTCTGTCCGCACTTTTTTCACGGTAGCGAGAAGGAACTGGTGAAGTTACTCAAGGATAATAATAATAATGATATGATCAGAGAGGGTATTTTAACTATTTTAGCAAAGGCTGGTGGTACTATTAGAGAACAACTATCAGTTACATCAAGGTGCTACTGTCAAACTCATGAGCTCTCTTAATTTCATTTCCTTTGGTAGTATTCTTATTATTTCCTTTTGTCATGCAGTTCTGTAGACCTTATGTTAGAAAGACTAT
Organism: Lathyrus oleraceus; assembly: GCF_024323335.1. Taxonomy (NCBI): domain Eukaryota; kingdom Viridiplantae; phylum Streptophyta; class Magnoliopsida; order Fabales; family Fabaceae; genus Lathyrus; species Lathyrus oleraceus. The sequence goes on along the minus strand of NC_066579.1, from coordinate 409,086,250 downwards.
GTTTAGAAGGCAGTCGGAGACAGGCAAAGTATGCTGTGCATGCTCTAGCTGCAATAACAAAGGACGATGGCCTCAAGTCTCTCTCTGTTCTATACAAGGTTTCACCTGATTTCTTATATGGATAGTTTTATTGGCATCCCAAGCTTACTGCTATTTACAGTTGCACCTTTCTTGTTTTAAAACTCACACCGACCTCTCTTGCTTTATTATATCTTTAAGGGGACTTTACATGTGGTTGGTACATATAAGTAGGGGAGGTAGTGTAGTTTCTTTAAAAAAGTAAGCGTATCAAATCGTAAGAACAATGCATATGATGAGGGAGGTAAGTGTAATTTTCCAAACAAGAAGGTTGTAATTAGCCCTTATATCTAGTGAAACAAGTGTAATTTTCCATATATTATAATATGCGCTAGAATGTTCAATTCTGATTGTTTTCACCTTATACGCAGAGGCTTGTAGATATGCTGGAGGAGAAAACACATCTTCCCACAGTTTTGCAGTCTTTGGGTTGTATAGCACAAACTGCAATGCCTGTATTTGAAACTAGAGAGAGTGAAATTGAAGAATTTATAATAAACAAGATTCTGAAAAGTGATAGTGTAAGCCTTTTAATACCTTAGAATTAGTTATTCTTTATGGGATAAGTGTCGAAGTATTCAATTTCTATTTAAATGCTTGTTTTGTGGTTTCAGAAAGATGATCACACAAAAGCTTCTTGGGATGATAAAAGTGATATCTGTGTGTTGAAGGTAGGTAGAAAGATAATCTATTCTAATTTTTTGTACTTTAGAAAGTGTCTGCAATCTGTAATTTGATACAAATATTAACTTATTGGATAATGATTGTAAGCTAGCTGCTCTCTTCGTATCTCTTTTTTCTTTCTTTCTTTGCTGCAGATATATGGTATCAAAACTATAGTAAAAAGCTACTTGCCGGTCAAAGGTGCTCTTGTTCGTCATGGTATTGATGGTCTCTTGGATATCCTACGAAACATACTTTCTTATGGTGAAATATCAAAGGACATAAAGTCAAGGTATAATAGCTTTACAAACTATATTTTTGTAATTCATTTCTATCTGAAAATTGTCACTCTTTCTCCAGATAATTTCAAATTGGTTTTGTGGGTTCAAATATTATTTACTCATTTATGCCCTCTTGCAGTTCAGTCGATAAGGCCCATCTGAGGCTTGCTTCTGCAAAGGCAGTTCTTCGTTTGGCAAGGCTTTGGGATCATAAGATTCCTGCTGATATTTTTCACTTAACTTTGAGGACATCAGCGGTAGGTCCCCCTTCTATTTACTTTAATTTCTTGAGCATTTTTTAAATTTGTTCATCACATTATTAAGAAATTTCAGCTATTTAGAAATATGAAATATTGTTCATAATTTGGTGATGCATTTATGGGTTAGAACTTGGATATGTACATGTACGGCCTGTGATTTGAGGGATTTCTTTGCAGAATAGAGAGTACAGTTAAGTCACTCTAATTCTAGAAATATAATCTGATAGAAGAATGCTACCTAAGCCCAATCCAAGTGAGATGTGTTATGGGGGTGAACCTTGCTAGGCCCAAGGTTTGGAGAGTGTATGACAGAAAGAAGAGAGAAAATAGTAGAGTGACAGCTTTCCTGTTAATTTGAATATTCCCCTAATAAGATGGGATAGGGGGAAGGAAAGGTGGATCCAGTCATTTGCATTCTTACCTTTCGGTCAGGCAGTTGGAGAATTGTTTTCTCTGCTGAGGAACTTCTAGCTCTGGAACCCTCTTGTCTTCAGCTTTAACCGTTTTATATTAATAAAATAACTTTTTCACCTATTTCCATTCATTTTTTATTTTCCCGTCAATTGATAACTCTGCTTTATCATATTCTGTTACAAAGTATTTCCTACCACACATTATTTAGTTTTTTCCCTCCTCCTTGGGTAAAATATTCTGAAATGTGTTGGAGGATTAAAGTAGTTCATGCAGGTCGTCCCACCTGATCTTCAAATCTTCACGGTTATCTTTCATCAAAGGCGTTTGTGCAGATCTTGATGAGCAATCACTTTGAGTTCTCCCTCTGCATTAGATCTGTGCTATGACATTCTGCTGTTTGTTTACAACTCTAAGTTACAAGAATTCCCTAGAAAAAATGCAATACCCAGTGATTGATTTCCTATCAATTTGTAACATCGACAGAGCATAATCTAACATTGGTGTATGCCTCCCTCAAGTACCTCACCTCCATTTCTCTTAAATAAAATGCTTTTTCCTGGTATTGAGGTATTGTAATACTTGGTGTCCTGCTTGCACGTAAACTTCTCTTGGGTTATGCATGAATTGGGTAATCGTGCTTACAAAATGTTGTGTTCAATTTTCAATTTTTTTCGAGAACTCGGTGCCCGGACCTAGGACCGACTAATCCGAGGACCAATTCCACCGTCCACTAACAGAGGAGCCCAATTGAAGCCAAAGCAATACTCCCTATGGACTGACCCATCACAAAAATTGTTTGCACCTAGCGGGATTCGAACTTGAGACCTCGAATGAAGCACTCTTACGTCTCAAGCTTTCACCAACCGTCCAACCTCTGGGGGTTAAATGTTATGTTCAATTGTGTGTGGCATATATAAATAAGTCTTCCCAGAAGACATTGAACTGTCTATTGGATATCTTTCTTAATTCATTAGTCTCAAATTTAGATTCTTCAGGGTATTTTCTGGTTTGTATGTTATTGTACCCGTTTCTTTGAAGAGTTGTATAATACGCTTGGGGTTTCTATATTGACTAGTGACTTGTGATGTGAACAAAATAGTCCTTATAAGGCTGAAGCTATCCTCACCCTTTGAACTAGATTTTGAGATTAGTTGGTTTTGGCCTAAATTCAAAGACACGCTTATATTGGAAAATAAAAATGCCCGCCCTAGAATGGTAAAACTCAAATAAAAAAATATTTCTAATCACTAATGCTAAAGTCTCAAACTCCTTATCCAAACTACAACACAAATTTCTCCTTAGTATCATCTCTTATCATTACTATTTTTTCCCGCTTGTGGCTTCTAGGCTTATATTTTTTTTATATCTCCATCTCCATATAGTGGTTTGCTTCCTCTTTATATTAGACAAAGCCTCAAGGATATTGAGAAGACCCGAGAAGCACCAGTTAAGAAGGTTGACTAAATAGAGGGTAGTTAAATACTTAGAGATAGAAGGAGACCTGGGAACCTAACTATTATGAAGATATAATAAGTATACGATCTAACTTCAAACTTAATACATGATAAAGCATTATGACATCATTTAGTCTATGTAGCCGACCCCACCTTGTGGGAAGAGGTTTCAGTTTTGTTAGTGTTGTAAAGCCTCAAAGTCAAAGAGGGTGGTATGGATGATAATGGCTTATAGGCTTATAAAGAAGACTATGGAATGGTAAAAATTTCTTAATAGATAAGAAGCTTACTACATGGTTTAAAAAAAGAGAAGCTTACAACAGGGTATAAGGGCTGAATTGTGCACTCTCTAGTTCATTTTCCAATGACTAGGAATATTCTGTTCTTCACTATCCATATGAAATCCAGTTTCATCTTGCAATGTAAAGGAGGTTTAGGCTCAGGGACATCCATCTTCCTCCTAATATATCTTTTGGTTTTTCAAGTAGAAGGTCGACTGTGGGATCAAAAGTGGTTTTGTAGAGACAAATGAAACATAAAACATCATCCTCTTCTCTTGTTGAATTCGACCCTTGAGATAGGGTTGGTGAAATATAACCCCTCTTCACTGAATGTACTACCCCTGTAAACAAAGAAATATCTGGGCAAAGGGCAGTAAGCCAATAAGTAATTACACTTGTATCCTTTTTGGGTCAAAGGGTAGCTCACGACAACACTTTTGATAGGCACCAGATATGGTTTCTTACTGTTTTGAGTGTAACCATGAAAAAATGACACGCCTAATAATCTTAGGAACAATGTTACTTGCATTGTAGTGTGTAGATCAGGGTAGAAAGTGGAGAGTATGCCCATTGGATTCTTGTACCCCCAAGGTTCTATTAGGTAAACAAGTTATGTGTATAGGGTGAAATTGATTTGTTGATGTTTTCGTTCCAGTGTAGAAATAACTACTTCTCTTGTCTTATATTTGGTCTAATAGATTGGCTTCCCTCAAGCTAAGAAGATTTTCTTATGCAAAGTTCATCAATATATAAAAGACCGTCTTTTGGAAGCCAAATATGCATGTGCCTTTATACTCAACATATTCAGAACCAACCCAGATGAGTTTGCAGAGGTAATATTTTGATTGGTTTAATCCTTTTGCAGTTGAAAATTTCCTAGTTCTTACATCAATTGTGTCATTGTTGATGAATTGTGTTTGTTAATGTAGGATAAGCAGAACTTAACTGATATCATTCACATGCATCACCAAGAAAGGGCAGGACAGCTTTCAGGGAAATCAGATGCAAATTCCTTGATCACTTACCCTGAGTACATTCTTCCCTACCTAGTTCATGCACTTGGTAACCTATCTTGCCCCAATATTGATGAATGCAAAGATGCTGAAGCATACAATACTATATATAGGTATTATTTTACATTTTTACTTATATAGGATCTCTTTAAGTGGAAGGAGTCTTTTGTAGTAATACATTTAATGCCTTATCCATGTTTGTATGTATATTTGAAAGATATAGCATGCCACTTGCTGATTTTTTCACAAAATGGTTTGACTGTGTTCCTGACATCCAGTTTATGGAAACTTATGTACAGTCTTAGTTTTGAATAATTGATAACTTAGAATTCCAAAAAATATGTGCAGTAACTAAAGATCTTTTCTTGGAAGGGTCCCATATTAAATGAGTAGAGCATTTGCCCGGCCCTGCTCCAATGCAGTTAGGGTCTGTACGCATTGGTTTTTGTTTTGGTTGAAACACCTAAATTCATCTATTTTATTATTTTTTATACTAGGCAGATTATGTTTTTTTAACATGAATGTGGAATGCATCTTGGACTGAAAATCTATAGATTTTACTTTTGCTAGTGAGCTTTTAAAATGTTTATGTTTAAAATGTTCATTCTTACAAAATTCCTATTCTATCCTCTTGACTTTGCAGGCAGTTGTACTTGATACTATCAATGCTAGTGCAACGAGATGAAGATGTCAACTCAAAAGTAACTTCTGACAACGAGAAAGAAATTCTAGCTGCCATTACTTCTATCTTCCAGAGTATTAAACACTCGGAAGATGCAGTTGATCCATCAAAGTCAAAGGTTGGGGAATTTTTTTTTGACATTAAAAAATGCAAATTTAAAGGTGATGAGAGACTGTAATCTTACGTTTGTGATCATTGAATGACCAGAATTCTCATGCCATATGTGACCTTGGATTAGCAATCATCAAGCGCCTAGTACAGAAAGATGTTTATATGCAAGGATTGTCTCATTCAGTGTCTTTACCTCCCATACTATACAAAGCACAGGAGAAGGAAAATGATCTTATGGTATCTCCTCCCCTCTTGTCAAATTGTAGTTTTCTTCTGGTATGCTAAATTGTCAAATGTTCTTCACATGCTAGACAAAACGACTTACAAATAATTGCTACTTGATGATATTTATTATTAAATGAGGTTGATTTGTTGCATTGTCGTGATTGCATCACTTTTAATGACATTAGTATTTAATCCAGTAAGCCATTTTGAATGTCCCTAAGTGACATTAGTATTTAATCCATTAAGCCATTTTGAATGTCCATGTTTCAAGTTGTAGATTTTGTTGTTACTCTGATATTTTTAATTGATTAAACTGATGGTAAAGAACTCATAGGCAAACTTGTATAATCTAGTTACAGGAAGACCCTTCCTTGTGATTAAATGGTGATAGCATATTCTTAATGTTTGATAAAATGTTATTAGGGTTTTTTCAATTAAGTTTACAGAACATGGAGCTGAGATGGATTTGTAGTTATATTTGAGAGATTTTTAGCACTTTTATGATACTGGATTATGTTAACTATAAAATAATTAATGCCTTTTATTTTATATATGGCAGGCAAGGGAGGTGAAAACCTGGTTGGGGGATGAAAGCGTTTTGGCTTACTTTGAATCAATTCAATTAGAAATGGTAAATATCAATAGTAACTTCTAGTGAATCTTTTATCTTGAATCATGTGGTAATGTTTCTCCTGTATCAGGTCCCATCTCAATCAGCTGAAGATCATGCTTTAAAGGAAGATGAAAAAGACAGAAATGAAATGCCCCTTGGAAAAATAGTAAAGAAGATAAGATCTCAGGGAACCAAGGGGAAGAAGGTGAAAAAGGATAAAACCACGACAGCTGAAATGGAAAAAGCTGAAGATTTTGATATCTTAAATATGGTCAGAGAAATTAATTTAGATAACTTGGGGCCATCTAATAATTTCGAATCAAGTAATGGTCATGAAATTTCTCTGAGTAAGAAGGCGCAGAAAGATCTCGAGTTTGAAACATTAAAAAAACGGAAACTGGGAGAAGAAACACTTGTTCCAGTGCCTAAACGAAGGCGGTCTTCCATTACCCATAGAAAATCACGATCGGGTAGTTCTTCAAAAGCTTCTCAAAAAGTTTCAGAGGAAGTTCCTTCTGGAGTGAAATTACTGTTAGATGCAGTAATTAATCCCGATACAGGTAGCAAAAGTATGCAGAGAAAATTGATCAAAGACAAAGAGCCCTCGTCAGAACCAACAATTAAGGCCTCCAAGAGTTATCGTATTGATGAATCTGACAAATCTGAAGAACATGGCATAAAGGTGGAGTCTCACTGTCTAAACTGATATATTCTAATGTTAGGATCTTACAGTGAACTTTAACAAATGTTGTAGACTTCGGCTTATTTTCTGCATCTGTTGCAGAGTCCTGGTAAATTAAAGACAACTAATAAGACGGAAAGTGAAAATTTCAAAACGTCTGTAGTCTCTACTAAAAAGCGGAAAATAAATAGTATTGGAGGATTGGCTAAGGTAACTCCCTTTTGCTTTTGCAGTTAATTCTTTGTTGTTTTCATGTCAGTATCGCCTCTATGCATGTTATAATGTATATGTTCTAGAAAGTCTCTTGGATAGTATCCGTAGCTTGACTTATTCTTTCTTTTTTCTGTAGTGTACAACAAAGAAAGATCAAAGTGATGCTGGAGATCTGGTCGGCTGCAGAATTAAAGTTTGGTGGCCTTTGGATAAAACGTAAGTGTTTATCATAAAGAGAGATCCGCTTTAGAAGTAAAACAGTACATGGATTCCACTAACTTTATATAAAGGAAAACAATAAAAATAATGTTTTTTTCAGTGATTTCGGAATTTTTTTTACTGGATTTACTAAAGACAGTTTTTGTTGCTTGTTTGAACTTCACCTGCTTGTTTTTGGCTGGTAGAATTACTGGGATTTTAACTGCCTGTTTTTCCACTGCATTTCTAGTAGTTTGTTTTGACTTCACATCTTTTAGTTTGCATTTCTCTTAAGTTCTTCATGCTGCATCTTCTTCCTTAACCAATTTTAATTTCTGACTGGTACTGGCTTAATTATTAGTCATTTTCTAGCCTTATTCAACATTTAAATGCTAGAGGCAAATTTCTGAAGCCCTCAGTTCTATTGTTTTTCTAGGATTTATAATTCAAGTTCTCATTATGGTATATTGATGTTCTGTAGATTTTACGAAGGAACCGTTCACTCTTATGATTCTTCAAAGAGGAAGCATGTGGTAAGCTCACTCTCTAGTTCTAAAGTTATTCTGCCATCTAAGTGATACAATTCTGACACAATGTTACTCTGCCATGTTGTGTCAAAGATATTATATGATGATGGAGAAATAGAAAAACTCTGTATGGAAAAGGAACGTTGGGAGCTTATCAATGAGGGCCACAAATCTACTAAGGTCTGATTTTCTCAGACATCTTTCTCTGTAGCAGTTTAACTGTTCTGTTTTTCCCATCTCCACTAAAAGATATTAATTATCATTGAAGTTTGACTCCTTTTTTATATTATAATTTTCCAGAAGCTAAAGCCCTCAAAAACTACACCTTTAAATGATGTGTAAGTATTCTATTTGTGAATCAGTTGTAGGGTAGTTTCATATGCTTGGAAAAGTTGAATGCATGTTCATCTGCTTTATTTACTACTTGAATTTTATTTCTATTAGCTTCACTGGCCATGATCTTTTAACCACTCTGAGTTGCTTTCTTCCTTTTCTATGTTGATTTTCTTGATTGTTTATAGTTCTACTGGGAAGAAAGAGAGAAGTTCAAGTGGTTCAGCGAATAAAAAGACAACAAAAATGTTAGTAGAAAAAATGAGATTCTTTTGTACATTCGTTTGTTCAATGTTCTATCATTATATTATAACTTGTATTCTATCATTTGATTTTTAGGGTAAATGGTAAACAATCTCCTAGCAAGTATGCAAAGCATGGACCAAAAAAAGCATCAAAAACTAATTTCCATGAAGGTGTTAATGAGAGTTCTCAGCTATCAAACCCTGAAGAGACGACAATATCTGAACCTGAGACCTACTCAGGTAATGTAACTTAAGAGATATTTGAATCTGATACATATATCAATTACTCCCTCCGTTCTTAATTATAAGACGTTTTGCACCTTTTACTCAAATTAAGAAACATAATGATTGTTGTATGGGAAAGACAAATTATGCATGATTTTACAATATTGCCCTTCATTATTATAGATGAAAGAGAAATTTAAAGAATTGTAAAAAGAAATAGTAATAAATGATAAAGCGTATGTTGGGAAAAAAGTCATTAATGTTGCATTGGAATGGTAAAGTGACTTCTAATTTGGGACAAATATTTTTGGCAAAATGACTTATAATTTGGGACAAAGGGAGTATTATTTACACTTTGATTGATTGCATGTGATAATATTGTGTGCATCCTGCAATCTTTGCACCCGATTAATGCTTCCAAGTCTGCATAGAACTTGTAGTTGATTTTTATGGTTTCAATTACTTATTTCTAGTTTAGATGAATAAGCTCGTCCTTAAGAGAAAAAATTCTTATCTATTTTTGCATGGAAAGGATGGCGATTTTTACTTTTTTGGATTCCCCCTTTATATGACTTTAAGACTACTAAGCTTTAGTTAAATTTTATTGTGAAATAAAAAAAAACTGAGATAAAACTTAAATACTGCTCTAATCATCCCATAACAGGTTTATGTCTCAAGGCTTGCTAATTGTTTGATTCCGTAATATAGGTCCTACCTATAATACCGTTTCTGCATCAATCTTTGGATATCTACTACAAGCATGCTTACTATTAACCGAGGCATGCATGTTTATTTGTGTAGTTTCATAATTTTTTTGATGGACTTGCGGAGACAAAACTTAGACATATGTGTTTGCAGGAACATTGTTGTCTTGCAGACATACAGAAAATATTCATATCCATTCAGATAAGCAGATCATTTGTGTGTCATAATTCAAATATCGCCCATGATCCAAGTTCCCTCAAATGATGACAGCAATGTCATTTGATTTAGCAATCTATAAGCTATGTCAATGTAGTGGAATTGAGAAAGCTCCCAGATGATTGACTGGGACGTCTATGTCACAGTGCTCCTTCCGGATAAAAACAGCTTTAGTCCCATTAGGGTAGAGCCCGGTCATGCAAGTAAACCTTCCACCACCGTAATGTTTGACAAATGCTCATCTCTTATTCTCAATACCCATATAAAAACTTTGATCAATACAGTAATGTTTATATTTCAAAGTAGCTAATTATTGAAAACAAGTGTTAATGATTAAGAAGAGAGGAGCTTGGAAGTTGGAAGTTACCAAAATCTTTTAATTATTATGCAGCAAAGTGGGACATATATTTCACTTGTGATTTTGATATCAAATATAATATATAGGTAGACTTAGGTATGATGTCAATCTTCTCATTAGTATAGATCATGGTTATCGAGAAGTATTGCTTTCTTGAAATGGTTTAACCTATGCCAATTTGCTTTTGAAATGTGAATATTATGCCTTGCATTTCACCAGTTATGATTGGTTATAGTGACCTTTTTTGTGGTTCCTCATTATGATGTATAATTTCTACTTCATTAGTTTGTTTTGTTCTACTTTTTCCCCTTCAATTTTGTTCTATTTTTTGTTTTAGGTGGTTTTGAAGGAGAACAAGATGAAGAGTCTGGTGTTATCATAGCCAAGAAGAAGAAAATTAACAAGAAAGTAAAATCAGGTTCCCGTGGAAAGAGACCTCAGAAAAAGAAGAGCTTGAGTAATAAGAAAGAATCCAATGAAGAGAAGCAGGATTACACTGAGAGAATTTCTGGCGATAGAGAGGGTTACCCACAAGGAGCTCAAAATGATGAAGAAAGTAGTTCAAATGAAAGAGAGGTCGATGAATCAAGAGGAGCTTCGAGAGAAAATGTTAATGAAGAAGAATCAGATCCTGAAGGCAACTGGAATGAGAGTGACGGAGGAAGTAGTCCTAGTAGAGAAGAAGTGCAAACACCGCCTAATGATCAAACAAGTCCTGACAGTGCCAGATTTGCCGAGCTTCCCGATGATGAGCCACTGGTAAATAATTCATCCTCTGCATAATTCCAATTCCTATTTTTTGTTTGCTTGTTCTTGAAACAAATTGAATACATTTTATAAGCTTATCAGTAACCAATGAAAATGGTTGATGCAGATCAAATGGAAACTCCCCTCAGTGAAGAAAAGGTCATCAGGGAAAAAACAATGAGCATTTTGGCTGCTTCTGTAACATAAATCTTTGAAAGACTTGAGTAGTAGTGGTGTTGTGGAAGCATTTAATCTGTATCAGTACAAGTAGAGTATAGTGTGAATGGTGAATACCATTTATTGACACATTAATAGATGTGCTCTGCATGTTTTGTATTGTAGCCACCCTTGTGTAGAGATGTAACATTCCCACATTTGGGAGGAAAGAAAGTGACGGTGCACTAGGATTTTTAGGTTTATGTTATGCAAAATGACCTTTCATTAGTGTAGGTGATCATAGGTTTAGCATATGATTCATGTGGATGTTGTTCATCCTTGCAACATAATCAACATGTACAGCTATACGTGGTGATAAATTGTATTTGTATCTTTATTTTATTCTTCTTAATACTTTTGTAGTCAACTGGGTGAAAGATGACCTCACTATCAGTTCTTCCATGTTGTGTTTAAATATGATTTTGGCAACTTAACATATTTTATTGACTATACTTAAATATTTGACCACATTACTTTTTATATTTAATTATATTTTACATCAATTGAAATTTTGAGACTTTTTTGTTTAATGACTATCAATACTCAACGTTTTCTAATAGGTCTTCATTGGATCTCGCTCGTTATTTGATTCTTTTTTATAAATTTGAACTTAAAAAAATGACGGTGTTGCATCGGGATATTTTAAATTCAAATGATTGTTTCTTTCTTATATTTTTGTATTGAAAAATGATGACGTGTTACAACGGAAATTTTAGCATTGGTGCTTTTTCCATGGCGGAGGTTGGTAGTGAAGGTCCACTTTGTTGGCTCGGGTGTGACTTAGTAGACTAAATTGTGGCTTGGCTCAGCAGCTCGTGAATCATGTTGGGTTGCGGATTTTGGATCTGGTCCATAAGAGTTTCAAATCTATATATAAAGTTGTTCTCCATCACTTTTGTTAGGAGGAAAAACAAAGGAGAATGTATTAATCCTAATTAGAAAAACTTAGAGAGTTAAATGTATAAATTCATAGGAATCATTGTTCTTAGAAATTAGCAAACCTTTGAAGATATTAGCAAACCTTTGAAGATATTTAAGGAAAATGAAAAACACTTCTAAACATAATAGATTTATAAGGATTATATATAAAATATTGGAGAGATTGAGAAACATTTGAGTAAATCATAAATCAATTTATATTGTGATCTTTTATAAAAATTTCTAAAATATAGTGAAATACAATTATTATTTTCTTCATAATAGATCACTTTCATCAAATTAGATAAATAAATAATACATATACACGTCTTTCATCTTATTATTGTTCATCTGAAATTTTTACACTATGTGGAAGATTGACTATTTTTATTGAGGTCTTTTATTTTGATTGAAATTATTCTTCATGTCATATATCAATACGGTTAAATTTACGAGTGAGCACCATTAATTTTAAAGGTGACATTGAGAAGTTTTTTAAAATACAATCATTTTAGATAGTAGAAAGTGAAGATATACAAACATTCTTAACTCAATAAAAATGTGTAGAAGCATTAAAGGATGCAACATTTATATTTGCATGCCTAATAGAAAGATGGTTGATAAAGTCAGAAATACCGGTCTTTGTGGGAAGTCTCTAGAGATAAGATGACAACTTCGATGTGTCAAATTTGAATAATTGTACATGATCAAGTCTTTATCTCATAAGTTGCATTTGAAAAACATATGTACTCATTTTGAATGGTAGAGAACAAATCTATATTGACGAAATTAACATAATTTTACAAGATCATTGATGACTTGGAAAATATTGAGGTAAGGATTGGTGACAAGGATAATATTCTACTCTTATTAAGTTCGATAAACAGTTCTTTGAGCACTTTAAGGATATCTTTCTTTAGTTTAAGGAAGATGTTATCACTTTGGATGAAGTCTCGACGACTGTGAGGTCTAAGGAGCTTTCAATGATGAAAGATTTGAAAATTGACGGTAATGACAAAGATTTAAGTGTCCCGAGAAGAAAAAGTGAGAGTCGAAGATAATTCAAATCCAAGGGTAACGATAAGTCAATGTTAAAACATTATTTGTCATAAAACTTGTTGTTTTCGGTTTTGAAAAATTTGCCACAAAGAAAATTATCGGGACGAGTCGCGTACTAGGTCGTTTTCTTTAAGTCGTTTCACTGTACTGTCAATAATTATGCAATGCAGTAGAGTTTCGACGACGTCTTTAGGCTAAAACAACCCGTTCGATTTTACGATTATCACTTGCACTGTAATAAATCGTTCAAAGAAAGACACCTTCAGATGGTGCATAAACCACTCGTAGTAGCTGAAAAAATCCAATCGTTAATGGCACAATAAGCCATTCAAAAAATAAAGAAGAATATAAATAATTTGAGATGAAGAGAATAAAGAGGGAGAAGAGAGATTCCAAAAATTCAAAATCTGGAGTGATTTGCAACTGAACTGAAGAACCCTATTTATGGGTAAATGAATCAATTGAGTGAAGAGAAAATACTGGAAGGGAGTTACTTAGTCAAAACTAGGTTAAAACTAGATTTTGATGAGTAACACCTTATAATTATTAATTAATATTAATTAATTATTTTCCACCTAATTAACTTCCATTAATTAATACAGATTACTCTTTCAAATTCACATCAATTTTTCAAAAATTCCCCAGTTGAATTTAAAAGATGATTTTAGAAGTAACGTCAAACATTTCTAAGATTGTGCATAAGCAAAGGTGTCTACGACTTGGACCTTTGCATAACAAGTAGGATTCTGATTCAACAAGAGTGACATAATTGTCTTGAACTCTATCTCAGACATCAGACCCACACATAACCTTTTCTTAAGGTGTATTCTAATAGCCCGTGCTTTAATGGTCCTGCACGTGTATCCCGATTTAGTGAAAGGCTCTAGGAATTCTGCCCCGAAATTCCATAGGAATCGACCCAAGTTCCACAATAAAAAAAGAGAGTCTTTCAAGAGTACTCCTATAGCCTAGGTATTCCTTCATACAAAATATAGATCTCATTAAGAGCTTATAATATCTCATCCTTTTATTACTTGAGGATTCATGCTTCACTTGCATGATCATCTCATATTACTCATAACTTGTTATTATCCATTGAATTTATTTCTTGGGATCTCCAGTTATCTAGGTCGAGTTACCATCATGAGCAACTCATTTCTTTATAGGCATTAATCTCATCTTTTTAGATGTATTATGGACTTTCTATCTATCTAATTCTTTCGTCAAAGGATCTGCTAAATTTTCATCAGTGCGTACATGATACACTCTTACAGCTCCTTTAGAGATACAATCTCTGATGGTGCTGTGCTTTCTTCTTATTTGACGTCTTTTACCATTATAATAACAATTCTTCATTTTTGCAATAGCTGTAGTACTATCGCAGTGGATCAACACAACTGACATATGTTTTTCCCATAAAGGGATCTCAACTAGCAAACATCTAAATCAACTTGTTTCTTCACTAGCTATGGCTAGTGCTATCATCTCAGACTCCATTATGGCCTGAGCCAAGATAGTCTGTTTCTTTGATTTCCAAGATACTGCTCCTCCAGCTATACTAAATATAAAACCACTAGTAGCTTGGGAATCATTCGATAAGGTGTTCCAATCTGCATCACTGTACCCTTCCAGTACAACAGGAAATTTCTGATAATGTAGGCCGAGATCCATGGTCTTTTTAAGGTACCTCTTGACTCGCTCAATAGCCTTCCAATGCTCGTTATTCGGTCTAATCTTAAATCTGCACAAAAGTCCTAAGACATATGCAATGTCGGATCTAGTACAATCAGTGGCATACCTAAGACTACCAATGATGCTCGTATATTCTATTTCTCTGACACTTTCACTAATGTTCTTAAAAAATTTCACACATGGATCATATGGTGTGCACACAAGTTTACAGTCAAAGTATTTATATTTCTTTAAGATCTCCTCCATATAGTATGATTGATCAAAAGAAATTCCTTGTTCGAATCTTGTGATCTTGATACCAAGGATCACACTTGCTTTTTCGAGGTCTTTCATGTCAAAATTGTTGCACAACAATGATTTCACATCATTAATGGTTTGAATCTTTGATTTAAATATGAGTAGATCGTCAATATAGAGACATATGATAGTGCAAATGCGATTCTCAGTTTTGTAATAAACGCATTTGTCACTTTCGTTCATATTGTACCCATTCGATATCATCAAGTTATCAAACTTTTCATGCCATTGCTTATGAGCTTGTTTTAGTCCATACAGAGACGTGTCTAACTTATAGACTATTGTTTTCTTATCCATAGATCACAAACCCTTCTGGTTGTTCCATATAGATTTCTTATTCTAAGTCACCATTTTAAAAAGATATTTTAACATCCATTTGGTATACTATTAAGTTATAAATAGTATCTATTGAAATAAGTACCCTAATGGATGTAATTCTAGTGATCGAAGAAAAGGTGTCGAAGAAATCTATGTTTTCTCTTTGTCTAAAACCCTTGGCTACAAGGCGAGCCTTGTATTTATCAATAGTTCCATAGGGTTTTAGTTTCTTTTTCAAAATCCATTTACAACTATTGGTTTTCAACTAGGAGGCAAGTCTACTAAGTGCCATGTCTTGTTAGTTTATAGAGATTCTGTCTCATCATTAATAGTCTCTTGCCATAAATTTACATCTAGAGATGACAAGGCTTCTTGAAGATTTATTAGATCTTCTTCTATATTATAAGCCGTATAATCGGGCCCATAGTCTTTAGCAATTTTTACTCTTTTACTTCGTCGAAGTTCTGTTTCTATGTTGTCATTTCTTTTTGTGCTTCTAATCGCAGGAATGTGACTCGATTGAGTGCCCCTACTATTTCTCGATTTGAAAGGAAATTTGTCTTCATAGAATTAAACATCATTTGATTATATGATAACTTTTCCATTTAGGTCATAAAACCTATATGCCTTGCTGTTTGCTGCATACCCAATGAATACACACTCATAGGCTCTACTAGAGAGTTTAACTCGTTTCAGATTCGGAATTCTGACATAAGTCAGACAACCCGAAGTTCTCAAATAAGACAAGTTTGGTTGTATTTTCTTTAATATCTCATAAGGAGAGATCTTACTTTTTGACTTGGGAGCTCTATTCAGAACATAACAAACAATCAATAAAATCCCCCCCCCCCAAGTGAGGTGTACCACCAGAATTCATTATAATTACAACAATAAGTCCAGTAAGAGTTCTATTCTTTCTTTCTGCTTTACCATTCATTTCAGGAGATGGAGCAGTTGTTTCATGTATAATTCCATGTTTACTATAAAAATCATTACATAACCCAAAATTGTATTCAGTTCCCCTATCATTACGAAGTCTCTTAATCTTCTTACTAAGTTGATTCTCAATTTCAGTTACATACATCTTAAACATGTCAAGCGCTTCACTTTTACTCTTCATTAAGTACACATAAGTATAATCAGAACAATCGTCAATAAAGGTGATAAAATAACGTTTACTATTTCTAGTTAAAGTTCCATCTAATTCGCATATATCATAGTGTATAAGATCTAGGGGATCAGATTCTTTATGATTGATTTATGTGAAGTCTTAGTTATTTTAGCTTGACATAATATTTACATTTATTTGAATCATTGATATTTAATTTAAGGATTAGGCCTAAGTTGCTTGCATTAGAAATAACTCACTTATTAACATGATATAGTCTAGCATGCCAAATATTAA
This sequence comes from Lathyrus oleraceus, assembly GCF_024323335.1. NCBI lineage: Eukaryota > Viridiplantae > Streptophyta > Magnoliopsida > Fabales > Fabaceae > Lathyrus > Lathyrus oleraceus. The sequence continues at coordinate 409,069,821 of NC_066579.1, read as the reverse complement.
AATCACACAAAGAGTAAACAGAAGGAGAAATTTTATTCAACTTAAACATGCCATCAATGGCATACCCTTTCCCAACAAAAATATCATTCTTAGTTATGGTGTACAAATATGCCCCCAATAGACTGACTAAACACTGCCTTATTTAAAATAAAACCAGAAACAAGATTCTTCCTAATTTCAGGAACATGCATGACGTCCTTCAAGATCAAAGTCTTTCCTGAGATGAAGTTCAGCTCAACGTATCCAATTCCAGTAACATAAGTGGTATGAGCATCTCCCAATAACACTTTCTTATCTTCAACATTCGTGAATGTCTTGAACATAGCACAATCATAACATACATGACATGAGACGCCAATGTCTATCCACCAACCATCACTTCCACCAACCATGTTGATTTCGGTGATCATAGCAATGAATTACTCATCAGTCAGGTTAACTTGTGTATTAGAGCCAACATGTTTAGGCATGCTCTTACATTTCTTAGCCATATGACCAGGTTTTCCACAATTAAAGCAAGTGAAGATCAGAGCATCATTTCTATGAGGTGGTGGTTGTTGTCTAGCAATCGGAGTATATTGGGCCTTTGAGGGATTCCCATTCTTAATTCGGTTCACAACATTGTGATTCTGATTCTTTAATGGTTTGCTCGTAAGCTTCAGAACCACACCGAATCTCTTGTTGTTGTTCGAAACAACTAAGACTTCATCTTTCTGATCTTGTCTCCTAGCTTCCTCTTCAATTCAGAGGCGGGTGATCGGACTCTCGATTGAAATCTCTTTTGTTTTGTGTCGAAGCAAATTTTTGAAATCTTTCCAACTAGGGGGCAGTTTGTCAATTATAACAATAATCTGAAATTGTTCATCGATGGGCATACCTTCAGTTATGATTTCATGAGCAATTTTTTGAATTTTGTGGCTTTGAGCTTTCACAGAATTTTCATCCACCATCTTATAGTTCAAGTAGCGGCTAACAACATATTTCTTTGCACCTGCTTCTTCAGTATCACATTTCTTCTATAAAGCTTCACATACATGTCTAGCAGTCTTACAACTATTGTAGTAATCGTACAGATCGTCAACAAGACTGTTTAAAATGTGATTTTTAAAGAGATAGTCACTCTCATGCCATAAGCAAATTTCTTTCCTGAGCTGTAAATTACTCGCAGATTCATCAGTTTTAGCAATTCCATACGAATCCACAGAGTTCTTACCATTAGTTTGTTCGGGTGATCCAGAAGGAGCAACATGGATATCCTCAGTCAGAACATGGGTAATCTTATTTAAAGTTGAGAAAAACTTTATCTTAATTTGCCAACGTTTGAAGTGAAACCCTCAAACTTGAATGGTTTGTTAGAGACAGTAGTGACCGCAGTAGTACCGAAAATTTCCTCAGTAGTCATGGCAGTTAAAGCAACGTCTTAAAATTGTTGTTTTTGGTTTTGAAAAATTTGCCACAAAGAAAATTATCGGGACAGTCGCGTACTAGGTCGCTTTCTTTAAGACGTTTCGCCATACTAATACACATTCACATGGTGTTTAAACCACGTAGTATCTGAAAAAATAAACCACGTAGTATCTGAAAAAATTCAGTCGTTGATGACACAATAAGTCACTCAAAAAATAAAGAAGAATAGAGATAATTTGAGATGAAGAGGATAAAGAGGGAGAAAAGAGATTCCAAAAATTCAGAAATCTAGAGTCATTTCAATTGAACTAAAGAACTCTATTGATGAGTAAATGATTCAACTGAGTGGAGAAAAAATAGTGGGAGGGAGTTACTTAATCAAAATTAAATTAAAATAAGGTTTTAATAAGTAACATCTTATAATTATTAATTAATAATTAATTAATATTTATTAATTAATTTCCACATAATTAACTTCCATTAATTAATATGGATAACTCTTTCAAATTCACATCAATTTTTAAACAAAACCAATTGCTTTAAGAATGATTATCTTGAAAGGAGGAAAATAAAGATTTTATTCAAATGAGTGAAGATATATGAAAGTTGGTTTATCAATTCAAGACACTCTTCTCCAATTTTGTCTTCTATCTCAATTTGAGAAATTAGTCTTTGAAATTGTAGAAAAATAATTTTAATTAAATATAAAATATGACCGAAATTTTTTATCTCGTACCACTACATTTATTCCTACATTCCTATATTTTATAAAAATATCAATTTTATCCTTATATATCTTTAACTAATTTATTATTTTATTTTTAAATTTTTTTTTTGTAACAGAAGACTTTACAAAAGAGTTCTGGTAATCATTTTTCGAGTATTTTTTTAATATTTTTTTTTATACCGAAAGACTTTGCAAAAGAGTTCCAGTAGTCAATTTTTATGTACCAAAGGACTCTGCAAAAGAGTTTCAGTAGTCATTTTTCAAACATTCTTTAAAATATTTATTTGTGTACCGGAAGACTTTGCAAAAGAGTTCCGGTAGTCAATATTTATGTACCGGAAAACTTTGCAAAAGAGTTCCGATAGTCATCTGTCCCCACTATTTAAAAAAAAAATATTTATATATAAATATACTAGATTTATTTAAAATAATATAATCCTTCAATTAATTAAAGAATATTCTTTTTATTAAAAATTTCATATAAATATGTATTATATAAATAATTGTTTAGAGTTCCGTCAAAAATGGATATAAATATATATATATATATATATATATATATATATATATATATATATATATATATATATATATATATATATATATATATATATATATATATATATATATATATATATATATATATATATATATAATCCCTTAATTAATTGAAAGAATATTTTTGCTATAGAAGTATTATTTAAATAATTATTTAGGCCGTGAAATTCTGGTATCAGATATCAGATGTTGAAGGTAATGTCACGACACTAATATCTGAACAATATAAACAAGATAAAAGATAAAGAACAATAGTACCAGTGACACAAGCAATTGTTAACCCAGTTCGATGCAAACTCACCTACGTCTGGGGGCTACCAAGCCAGGAAGGAAATCCACTAAACAGAGTTAGTTCAAAGACTCTCAGTAAACAACTTCAAGTTACAATCTTTTCACCTAATCTCTACCCGTGTGACTTTTATCTAAGAACTCTTAGATAAGAGATCCTACTCACTCCCCCTCAATCACAATAGTGATGAAAAAACAAATATTACAATGAAAGAAAACACTCTTCAAGAACACATACTTGATCTTGCTTAAAAGCTTCAACCAAGTAAACACACACTCATGCTTCAAAGCTTAGAGTGGATAAATTACAACTCAAAAGTCAGTCCAATTCAATCATCAATGGATAAATGAATGGCTCACAATACACACGCTCACACAAGACTAAAACCCTTATTCTCTCTCACTATTTCGTTCGCTATTTCTTGTGTGTTAAAATCAGGTTTTCCATGCCCTTTATATAGAAGCGTTTGACTGAGCTTGGACATCATAAAACCCTAAAACTATTTTCCATTCGTATCTTCTTATGACAGCTGATCATATCTTGTTGGAAAATAAATCAATCTGGTTTTAATTACTGATTGAATGGCGCATTCAGTCTTCACATCAATCACACATAGATTAGCATAAAAAGCGCAATCATAAAATACATAACATTCAGACTGAATGTTCTGTAAACAGATGTCATGACATCGGGTCTGACATCTCAGCTAAATCCTGCACAACCATATTTTAAACACCCTGCAGGAATCTGTTATCTCATGTCAAGACAACACTTGTGACAACTTGTGAAAACTCTAGGTTTTACCAAAATTGATGCCAACACATAGAACCCACAAACTCCCCATTTGGAAAATTTTGGCTAAAACATACATCAGATCATTTGTTTCACAAGAGAATAATCACAATATCAGTTTAGCAGCAGAAGTAATAAAACACACATTACTAGTTGAAATAGCAACTAGTAAACACATATAAACACACATGCGCTTGTGCTCCCCCTCCCCCTCCAGCTAGCACCAGTCTGCTCAACACAGAACACTTCTCCTTCTAACCACACCTTCAACATCACCTGTAATAAACAGATTATCTCCAACATACATATGTAACATCATTTGTATCATACAGATTATCTCCAGCATCAAGGGCGGTCCTGTGGGGGTGCGAGGAGTGCTACCGCACAGGGCCTCTGACCTTTTAGGGTCCTGAATTTGATAGATATGGTCAATATAAATATAATATTAATGAATATATATCACTAATTCCATTTTAATATATGATTGTAGTGTAGCCTGGTGGTGGCCATTCTATTTTGGTAGTAATATAACTTGGGTTCGATTCCTTGTTCTTACATTTTATGTATATTTTTACTTTTATAAAAAAATGCCACCACATTGTTTTTAAATTCAATTTAATGTTGTAATTAATTTAATAAATATTTTCTTTTATTAATATATTGAAGTATATCATATCCAGCCGCCTATAATCTAAATAAATTACATTTAAATTTATTTAAAATTTAATATCGCAATTAACCTATTTAATTTTTTTTTCTTTTATTAATATATTTTATAGATTTATGAAAAATTTTGAGATGTAATTTTGAAAATATTTATATTTTTGTATCATTGTGAATCGCTACATTAATAAATTTGAAATAGTAGTTGTGAGACTTTGAAAATTTATAATTTTACATTGTTGATTGTTTATTAAATAAAACACTTCATTATTAATATTGTGGAAATTGTTCAAAGATTTTTTTTCTTTTATTAAATGGTATGCACTTTTTTTTATAAATCGAAGATGGTAAAAGAAGAAAGACGCAAATAACTAAACTTCGATAAATCAAATTTTTACATAGTATTTTTTATCATCTTTGTCTCTATATATTTAATTTTATTTAGAATTAAATAAAATATATATTTTTTAATTTGTTGTGTTTTCATCTATTAAATATCTAATTTTAAAATAGAACATGGCCTCCAAATTGATTGGGACGACCCTGTCCAGCATTAGCTACTTCTTCCCCTTTTTAGCCAAAAGAGACAAAATAAATATCTATTAGTCAAACAGAATGTCACACAGAAAGTCAAAGTAGATTGTTAAGTGATACATATCCATGAACAAACAGCTTTATACAAGCTGAGATAAAATCCAGAAAATAAAAAAAAACCAGAAAAATACATCAAGGCATCAGAACATGACTGCCAAAAGAACCACCAGAACATCCATCACAACACACCATCAGAAAAGTGGGGGACAACTTCAACAAAACTAGTCAGAGGAGCTTGCATCTTCATCAGCATCAGAACCAGAACTGCCACTTGTTTCATCTTTAGATTCAGACCTCTCACTAGAGGTTTGGGCTTCTGTTTCCTTGGTCTGTCCAACATTCTCTCTTTCAGCTTGCTCCAGGCTTGCAATCAGAGCCTACAAAGCTTCTTTCCTAGCAGTTGCTACCCTTATCCCTGTATCCAATTCTTTACAAGTTTCTTTCAGCTCAACAACAAGCCCGCCTTTTGAGTCTGGCTTTTTCACAGCAGATGTCATGACAATGTCTTCGACATGACTGCCTTCAAACAATTTGTAGTGAACTGATAGAGGAGGTTTTCTTCTACTAGGAAGATCATTTGTGCTCAGAATTCTGGGGTGCTGGCTCAGGATAATCCCACAAATCATTGAGGGAAAAGCTATGAGCAACTTTATTGCATTTGTAGAAGCATGTTTGACAATTTGTTCAAACATAAATCTACCATAATCAAATTTCAGCTTGGTTCCGACAGCAAAGATGAACCTTCCAAGGGCATTTGAAATTGTAGAGATGTGGTTGGTAGGCAACCAATTTGCTGACCCTATCTTGTGCAATATAGCATATTTCACAGTCAGCTTCCCAGCAGGGAGATGCTTCTTGCTAGGCCACTCCTTTACCTGTTTTGCAGTAATTTCTCTACAAACCTCATTGTCTGTGGCTTCCAGTTCACATGCACCTTCTGTACCTCTTCCTAGAAACTTATTAATCACAGTTGGAGAAAATGTGATACACTTCCCTCTTACAAACACTTTACAAAACTCCTTGCTGTTTTTATCAGCAATGTCTTCAGGAATGTTGACCACAAATTCTTTAACCAATCCTTCATAACACTGAGATAACCCAACAACAATTTCCATTAATCCAACATGTTTAATCAGGTCCATGACCTCTTTGTCCTCCACAACATCCTTGCCTATTTCTCTCTCCACCGCCACCCTTCTTTGGATTACAAACTTCCATTTTGCTGCTCCATCTTCAAGATGGAAAGAAATATTGTCCAGGTGTACAACAACAACTTTTATAGGGGACTTTCTAACAGTTGTCCTCTTGACAGGGGAGATGTCAGGGACATCTTCTTCAACATCTTCACCTGACTCAGAAATTTCTCTCACTTTCCTCTTCTTCACCTCAACTTTGCTCCAAGACTTTGAGGGACCTACACCAGTAGCTTTCTTAGCAGTTTTGTCTGACATCATTTCAGCCACAGACCTACCCTTTCTAGTCTTCATCCTCTTAGCCACAGTAGGCTTCAAGTGATGAAGCAAGCTATCATCTTAATCATCCGAACTATCATCTTCTAGGTCAATCACCTTCTTTGCAGAATCATGCTTCTTAAACTGTGAAGCATTGGCAGTAGATGATGCCACATGTTTCTTACCAGACACAGTTTTCCCTAAAGAGCACAAACCTTCAGCAGCCATATTCTTTTCAGACCTAGAGAAATCATCATCCTTCTCATTATGAGGTCCAACCTCAGGAGAGGGGTCCCTTATTGATATAGGAGTAGAAACTCCCTTTATAGAATATCCTTCATTGAGGATTCTAGTAACAAGGTTTCTTATGACACGATCAGTGTGATGCATGTCGTCCTTAGAACTAGGGGTATGAGTGGAGCTGGAAGGGATATTAAAACTGTTACCTTAAGTAGGGCATGCAGTGGCTGAAGCATCCATGGGATGGTTGGAGTCAGGAGCTTCGCCTGGAATGACAGACAGGTGAATCACGTCTAAAATATCTTCATCAAGAAAGTCCATTGAAGGCGTTCTATCCTTGTGAGTAGGCTTGGTAGTTTTAGAACCAGATGGTGTTGGATGTTGTGACATCTTGTTATTTTTGTGGAAAGGTTTCAGTTGCCCTAGCAGAGACGTTTGATGGAGTTGCAGGAAGTTGGAAATGTTTGAGTAGAGGTTGCGTGTGAAAAGGCAATAGATGGAATTTCCAATACTAGTTGATGATTTACCATAAATGGGGCACTTTATTTTAAGTAAGCAGACACTAATTTTATTACCTTTTCCACTCCAAATTAATTGCTACAAATTCTCATAAATACAAATATCTAATTTCCCTCTTAGATATTCAAATTGATTTGCATCCAAGGCCTTTGTAAAAATATCAGCTAACTGCATTTCAGTAGCAACATGCTCTAGGGCTATAATTTTATCTTCCACTAGTTCTCTAATAAAATGATGATGAATATCAATATGTTTGTCCTGCTGTGCTGAATAGGATTCTTGGAAATATTAATAGCACTTAGGTTGTCACAGTACATTATCATGACATCTTGCGTGACATTGTATTCAGTCAGCATCTGTTTCATCCAAACCAGTTGAGAACAACTACTTCCAGCTGCTATGTATTCAACTTCAGTAGTGGACAGAGACACACAATTTTGTTTCTTACTAAACCATGATATTAAATTTTTCCCCAAGAAGTAGCATCCTACTGATGTGCTTTTCCTATCATCAGCACTTCCAGCCCAATCAGCATCACAATATCCAGTCAGCACAAATCCAGATCCATGAGTGTATAACATCCCATAGTCACTAGTGCCATTCACATATTTCAGGATCCTTTTCACTTGGTTTATGTGACCGACTTTTGGGTCAGCTTGACATCTAGCACAAACACCTACAGCAAAAGCAATGTCAAGTCTGCTTGCTGTGAGATATAGCAGACTTCCTATCATGCTTTTGTAGAGACTTTGATCTACACTAACACCATTTTCATCTTTAGAGACTTTCAGATGAGTAGGAGCAGGTGTCCTTTTGTGACTAGCATTCTCCATCCCAAACTTCTTAACAATATTTTTTGCATATTTTCTTTGAGATAGAAAGATAGAATCTTCCATCTGCTTGACTTGTAGCCCAAGAAAATAGGTCAGTTCTCCAACAAGGCTCATTTCAAATTCAGACTGCAATTGTTTAACAAAATGTTCAACCATCTTATTTGACATCCCACCAAACACAATATCATCCACATATATCTAAGCCACCATGAGTTTTCCTCCTTCATTTTTAACAAATAAGGTCTTATCAATGCCTCCCTTCTTGTATCCATTGTCAATGAGAAACACTGTGAGTCTATCGTACCAAGCTCTAGGAGCTTATTTCAAACCATAGAGGGCTTTCCTCAACTTATACACATGCTTTGGAAGATTTTGGTCTGTAAACCCTTTAGGTTGTTCAACATACACTTCCTCATTTAAGTAACCATTCAAGAAGGCACTTTTTACATCCATTTGGAACAGTTTAAACTTCAGAATACATGCCACTCCAAGCAATAGTCTAATGGACTCAAGGCGAGCTACAGGGGAAAATGTTTCATCAAAGTCAACTCCTTCAACTTGAGTGTATCCTTGTGCTACCAATCTTGCTTTATTCTTAGTAACCACCCCTTGTTCATCAGATTTATTCTTGTAAACCCACTTTGTTCCAATAACATTTATTCCTTCAAGTCTTGGAACCAATTCCCATACTTCATTTCTCTTGAATTGGCCTAACTCTTCCTGCATGGCATTGATCCAGAATTCATCAGTTAAGGCTTCTTTGACATTCCTGGGCTCAATCTTGGACACAAAACAACCATGTGAGATCACTTCCATTGATCTAGTTGTGACCCCTTTATTTGGGTCTCCTATAATGAGATCTTTAGGATGATCCTTCTGAATTCTGATAGAGGGTCCCTTATTAATTTTGTCTGCTTCAGGTTCAGCGTGAGTGAGTTCCCTCTCATTACTTTTGTCTGGGAAATCAGCTGGGGCATCATTTAGAGATGTCTCAACATCGTCTGTGACATCAGTCTGTTGATCATCAACCACAACATTGATAGATTCCATCATTACTTTTGTTCTGGAATTAAAGACTCTAAATGCTCTACTGTTTGTTGAGTAACCCAGAAATATTCCTTCATCACTCTTGGGATCCATCTTCCTTCTTTGTTCACGATCGGTCAGGATATAACATTTACTACCAAACACATAGAAGTATTTGATAGTAGGTCTTCTTCCTTTCCAGACTTCATATAAAGTAGTAGGAGTCCCTTTCTTCAAGGTTACTCTGTTGTGAATAGCAGGTTGTGTTCATAGCTTCAGCCCAAAAGTGGTAGGGCAATTTCTTAGCATGAATCATAGCTCTAGCAGATTCTTGGAGAGTTCTATTTTTCCTTTCTACCACACCATTTTGCTGAGGGGTAATGGGAGATGAGAACTCATGACTAATTCCTTCAGATGAACAAAATCCAACAAATTTACTGTTCTCAAATTCTTTCCCATGATCACTTCTGATTCTGATAACCTGACTTTCTTTTTCTCTTTGAAGTCTTAGGCAAAGATCTTTGAATACCTCAAATACATCAGATTTTCCCTTATAAAATTGACCCAGGTGTATCTGGAGAAGTCATCCACCACCACATAAGCATACTTTTTCCCACCAAGACTTTCCATTTGCATAGGTCCCATCAAGTCCCTGTGGAGAAGTTCCAGCACTCTGGAAGTGGTGTCATGTCTGAGCTTCTGATGTGACATCTTTGTCTGTTTTCCAATCTGACACTCCCCACAAACTCTTTCTTCATCAATCTTTAAGTTTGGGATTCCTCTGACAGCTTCAACAAATATAATCCTTTTCATTCCTTTAAGATGCAGATGGCCCAATTTTTGATGCCATAGCTTCACTTCTTCTTCTTTGGCTAGAGTACACATTGATGAATAACCAGTTTCTTGAGAACTCCACATATAGCAATTGTCCTTAGACCTGACTCCTTTCATGATCACTTCATTTTATTTATTAGTAATCAGACATTCAATTTTTGTGAAGTTTACATTTAGACCTTGGTCACATAGTAGACTGATGCTGATTAGGTTTGCAGTCAGTCCTTTAACAAGTAGCACATTGTCAAGGTTAGGGACTCCAGGGCAGTTTAGCTTTCCAATCCCCTTGATTTCACCCTTTGCTCCATCACCAAAGGTTACATAGCTGGTGGCGTGGGGATGAAGGTCAATTAGCAGGTTTTTGCTTCCAGTCATGTGTCTGGAGCATCCACTGTCAAAATACCAGGCTTCTTTGGCTGCAACTCTGAAGGAAGTGTGAGTTATCAGGTTAGTAGCACCAGTCCTAGGAACCCACTGTTTTTTGTTGACAGGGATGTGGTGTTTGGGTCTAGGTTGATGATGAGAAGGACTAGGATAGCCATACAACTTAAAGCAGAATGGTTTTATGTGGCCAAATTTTCCACAGTAATGACATCTCCATCTTTGGTGTTTTCCTTTATGTTGTCTTTCCTTATGATGTTGTGACACATGATGTGACATCTTTGGTTTGCTACCAGTGTGACTACACTCAGGTTTGGATTCATTGAACCCAAGGCCAGACTTGTCTCCTGCCATTTTTCCAGTCTGGAGGATTTTGTCTAAGGTGTCAGATCCACTGTTTAGCATTCTGACATACTTTGTCATCTCATCCAGTTTGGAGTTCAAGAACACTGCTTCAGTCTTCAACTTAGATATGGTTTCTAAGTATTATGTCTTCTCATCCTCTAGTTGTGTTATCAATTTCTTCTGATTTTCCACTTGTTGACACACTTCTTCACTTCTGTAACACAATTTTCCGTAGGTAGTGGCTAACTCATCAAAGATTACTTCATCATCACTTGAGTCTTCATCAGAACCCCATCTTCTAGTCAAGGCAGTCACAAGATTGACAGACTCTCCTTTTATTTCACTTTCATCAGACCAAGTAGCAACACGACTCTTCTTCTGTTTCTTGAGGTAGGTTCCACATTCAGCTCTAATGTGTCCATACCCATCACATTCATGGCACTGAACTCCTTTTCCTTGTTTGGACTTTTCATCAGATCTTGTTCTTCTTCCAGCATCATTGGACCTACTGATGTCAAATGAGTTGTTCTTGACATTTGACTTAGACCTTACATCCATCTTTTTCAGGAGTTTGTTGAACTGTCTCCCCAGTAATGCTACATCATTTACCATATCTTCATCAGTATCTTGACCACTTTCCTCCTCTTTCTCTTCAGTGTTTGACATGAAGGCTATGCTTTTGACTTTCTTTTCAGGTCCATCACTCATTCCCAACTCAAATGTTTGGAGGGATCCAATTAGCTCATCCACTCTCATATTGCAGATGTCTTGAGATTCTTCTATGGCCGTCACTTTCATGGCAAATCTCTTGGGAAGTGACCTGAGAGTTTTCCTCACTAGTTTTTCATCTGACATCTTCTCACCCAGGGCTCCTGAGGCATTAGAAATTTCAAGGATATTCATATGAAAGTCATGAATATTTTCATCTTCTTTCATCCTCAATTTTTCAAACTTGGTAGTAAGCAGCTGCAGTCTAGACATCTTTACTCTAGAGGTACCTTCATGAGTGGTTTTGAGAATATTCTAAGCATCTTTAGCTACCTCACAATTGTTCACCAGTCTGAAGATGTTCTTATCAACCCCATTGAATATAGCATTCGATGCTTTAGAGTTTCCAAGGGCTAGTTCATCCTCCTCCTTGGTCCATTGTTCCTCAGCCTTCTTATCAGTTGTAACTTCTCCTTCCTTAGTAATAACTGGATGTTCCCAGTCTGTTAGAACAGCCTTCCAAGCCTAATTATCCAAAGATTTCAGGAAGGCTACCATTCGAGATTTCCAGTAGTCATAGTTAGATCCATCCAGAATTGGTGGTCTGTGAAAAGATCCTTCGTCTCTATCCATAGTACCAGAAAGTAACGTCCCAAGATCTCACCCAGAACCAGAGCAGGATGCCTGCTCTGATACCAATTGAAATTCTGGTATCAGATATGGGATTTCGAAGGTAATGTCACGACACTAATATCTGAACAATATAAACAGGATAAAAGATAAAGAACAATAGTACAAGTGACACAAGCAATTGTTAACCCAGTTAGGTGCAAACTCACCTACGTCTGGGGGCTACCAAGCCAGAAAGGAAATCCATTAAACAGAATTAGTTCAAAGACTCTCAGTAAACAACTTCAAGTTACAGTCTTTTCACCTAATCTCTACCCATGTGTACAAGGATTAATTAGTTATATATATAAGAATCAGATAGACCGGTGTACAAGGATCTATAGCATTACTTATTTAAGTTTGACCAAATCTCGTCTATTTAATAAAAAGTTAGACTTTAATTTTTTAAAACCATATTTAGTTAAATAGGTTAGATTAAGCTATTAAAAAAATATATGACGTCTTATAGATTCGTCCATATATGCATATTAATAATAAAATAGGTTAAATAATATATAAAAGACCTCATGATTTATGAATAAAAAAAGTAAAATTGATTATTTAAATTTTTAAATGTGAAACAGACTTTTAAGAAAGATACTACTGAAACTTTTTTTGCAAATTCTTCTTGTATATAAAATAAAATTAAAAAAATATGTAAAAATAAAATAATAAATTAATAAAAAATATATAAAAATAAAATTGATATTTTTTTATAAAAATGTAGTGTCAGATGGATAAATGTATATAAAGTAAAGTTTTGATATGACCGAGTGTGCGTGACCATGTCAATAGAAATGATTAAAATGCACGCGGTGGAAGGAATGCTGAATCGTGAAACCTGGACTCTACTCGAGTTTTTCTTAACACATAATTGAAGTTAGTTGAATTGGTGTTTACACTAAATAAAGTACACAAGTAAAAAATAACTTTATAAAAAAGAGTACACATGTTATTATTTAAGGAGAAAAACACATTTTATTAAGAAAAAGCGTTGTCAGGGTCAGGAGTTAAAAACGCGCACATTTTGAATTGAACTGACTAACGTTGATAAAGTAAAAATGCAAATTTTATATATGATGATTCCACTACTATTTTTATTTGACCAACCATTTTAGTCTTTTCAATTCAACAAATAATAAATTAGTTTATACGATCAAAGATGATTGATAAAAAATACTTAGGGCATGTTTGAAACACTTTTCAATTTTAATTCTTAAAATTTGTTTTTCAAATCTATTTTAAAAAATTATTTTTAAGAAGAAAATTAATAAAAAATTTGTTTGATAAACTAATTTTTAAAAACTGTTTTGAAAATATGAAAATGAAAAAACTTATTTGATAATCTAATCTTTTAATAGTATTTTAAGAAGAGAATAAATTTTTATGTTTTTTTTTCAAGTTTTATAATACTAAAAACTAAAAAGTAAGAAGCAAAACACAACTAATCTGTTTCACTTTTTTGCTTTTAAAAACTGAAAAATAGAAAAGAGTTTTTAAAAACACTTTTGCAAAATATTATATTCAAACAAGTTTTTAAATTTTAAATTTTCAAAAACTAAAAAAGAGTTTTTAAGATGCATTTCAAACATGCCCTTAGTCTATTAGATTAAATTTTGATATTTTACAAATTTGAGTAAAGACTTAGACGTAAATATTACTACTTAATATGTTGATATTTTAATGTATTGGTATTTTGATGACACTGATTTTATCCCTTAACATTTATTATTAACTTGGATGCCAATAGTCTGTTACAAAATTCATGTAGATTTAGATTATTTCTATGGTGTAATGAAATGGAATGAAATATATTTGTAAGTGATTTATTCTATTATTTAAATTTGTAAATAATGAATTCAATATAATAAAATATGATGAAATTCATTTTATTATATATTTTTCAATTATTTAATATTTGTAAATAATGAATTCAATATAATAAACTATGATGAAATTCATTTTATTATATATTTTTCAATTATTTAATATTCGTAAATAATGAATTCAATATAATAAAATATGATGAAATTCATTATATATTTTTCAATTATTTAATATTCGTTGCCTCTAATTTGAAGTGTATCTCAACTAATTAGTTATGTCTCATTTTATATAACAATATTTAAGTTGGAATACACTCTCCATCAAGTGTGAGTCCACAATACTCCCCCTCAAGTGAAAGTTCTTATTTCCACAAACTCTTATACCGCACATAACGTTTTAACGCCGTTGACTTTCGATACAAGTAAGCTGATCCCTTTATTCGAACCAAAGGCCGCTTATGATACTATTTGTTGGGAGAATTTTTCACTAAGGAGCATTGAACATTGTGAGACTTCTTCTTTTTAGAGTAACATCTTTGTGAGAGACACATCACATATTTACCTAAAATTTTAAGGTAATAGATGAATGAGTTTTCTCACTTATAAATGTTCAAATCTTCACATTTTAAACCAATGTGAAAATATTATTCAAACTAGTGCGACTGTTGGGCTGAATATTTGATCTATTCCACTCAATTTCAATTTGATTCCATTTAGCTATGCTCAGAACTAGTTCATCAATCAAAACATAATTTACATTATGTTATTAGTGATGTTTAATGTTTTAGGCCGTTCTTTCAAAGGATAGGGGTCCAATGCACCTGCAACTATGAGCCCATACTCGATCCTCTCCGCATGCGACTATTCATCGGTAGATATGATCTAACAAACCTCCACATTCCAAGTCTAGTAACATGAAGTGGTTATAACCGTCTTCTATATATAATGTATTCACGAAAGTTTACATACATGTTTTATTCACAATTTATTATATTACTTAAATATTTATAAATTGACTTGAACGTTGGAATATTAATATTGTAATTAGAAATAGACCTGTGCGACACGCGAGACTGAGTTGATTTTTTTAAAGAATATTTTATAATTTAGATTTTATTTTATCATTAACTTTCAAGATGTACGGTTGATTTAATTCAATTGAATTCTCATTTCTATTTCAATTATTTCAATGTAATAATACGTTATAGAACATTGTTATATAATGAATTATAAATTATAGTTAAAAATTTATGGTTTAATTTGTAATATGTATATGCAATTATAATTCAAAATAATATAATAGAAATAATTTGACATATTTGTTCGTCTATTTGAAAATTATAAATTAAATTTAAAAGAATTGTTTAATAATGTTTTTAGCATTGTAATGGGATTTAATATTTGAAGTTAAATTTTTTAACATATAACACATTTATAAATAAGAATTATATTTTAAGAAGAATATTGAAGTATTTGTCTATCTATTTAGAAGTATTGTTTGACTTATTTTAACTATTGCAATGTGATTTTTTCTGTTGTTATTATGATTTTAAAAGTGAGACAAACTATTTTATTCATAATATAATGTATTTATTTGACAAATATTGATAGAGAAAAAAAAAGATAGATACATAAAAAATAAAAATTATGATTAGTATATGAAAAATAAAATAAATTATATTTTTATAACTATTTTTTATGAGTGATTTGAATAGTAATATTGTTATAATTTTTATTAAGAGATAACGAATTAGTTTTATTTTTATAGAAGTTAAATTAGTTCTTATATTTTTTATCGAATTATTTAAAAATTGATTAATTTAATTTTTTTTATAAGAATTGAATAAATTATCTTAATATTTATCGAAGTATTTAAAAATTAATTAATTTAAATTTTTTATAAATAAATTAGAATGCACAATAGAAAATATAATGAGAGTTTAATTGTTTGAGTTTTGATGTATGGTGTGGATGAAAATTGTATAAATATACAATATTATATAAGAAACAAAAAGAAATCATACAAATAAATCAATTAATACACATGAGTTTTAGTTACAAGAATAAAAGGGGATAAGTTATAAAATATGAAATCAGAAGTATTTTAATTAATTCTTTTTATAAATCAAACGTTATATATTTTTTTTAAATAAATAAAATAAGTTTTAGAATGAATTATTTGAAAAAATATCACATCATATTTTTAATGATATGACAAATAAACAAATGACTTGTCAATAAAAATATTATGAGATTCAATTATAATATATTATAATAGATCCCTTCGATTTTATGAGTTGAAGACCTCATATCTATTATCATTTTGGTTTCTCTAATTAACATTTGAATTATTTAATTTATACTATGCTAATCTGAATGAGTAACTGTACTTTTTCTTTTGGTAATAAGGAACCAATTGACGAATATACTAAAATGAAATTCTATTTGACAAACAAAATAAATTAATTTATAGTTTAAAAATTCATATAATTCAAAAATATATTTAATAACTATTATTGTTTCACAAAATTATTACTTACTTTTATTAATTTATAATTTCTTTTTATAAATCAGTTAAAATAGTTTAATTTATTATTATCTCTCTCAATTTTCCTTCAATATAATATTAAACAAATTAAATATTAATTAAATATATTTTTTTAATATCATTTCATAGTTTATTTTAGACAATATAGTTTAAATACTAATTTTATAAAATATTATATTCAATGCATTAGCTTATTTATTATCCACCACTTTACTTCTCCGTTTCAAACTTCAATACACTGGATCAGTTTTAAAACCAATACAATATACTTAAAACTTCAATCCATGTTTTCCTTTGGATTTTTTATCTAATTAACCCACATTTTCGAAGAAATTCCCAAAATAACCCAGTTTTCAAAAAAAATTTCAATATACCCCACTTTTAGAGGGAGGCGCCAATTGGATTGGCGCCCCCTCCTAGCCAATCCAATTGGCGCCTGTGTGTAATTTTTAAGAGGGGGCGCCAATCAAATTGGCGCCTCCCTTAAAAAAGCCTCAAATGAAAAAACTTCCAACATGAAAGTTGTAGATCTTTTCAAGACAATGAATTTGGATATAAATTTTGCAACATTTGGAATTTTTTTGAGAAAGTTATGGGCAGTTGAAGTTGGACTTCTGAGTTTGTCAACTGTTATCAGACCGATAATGTTTTGTATTATTGCATGTGTTTCTTTTAGGAATATGAATTTTTGTCCAACATAACATTTGAACTAGACATCTTAAATTTTCCAATTCACTTGGTCCCACCTCAAAATAATAAAAAATGAGTGAGTTAGGTCCCTGCGAACTTGACCCAAAATTAGGGTTTATGTCAAAATGACCTATAATGTTTTGAAATTAATGATGAGCTTCCAAGTTTCAAATGGATTTTTGATGAACATGAAAGTTGTTCATATGGCGACTGTTATTAAAACTTGAATGGAGGCACCAAATGGATTGGCTAGGGCAGGTGCCCTAGCCTAGGGTAGGTGCCCTAGCCAATCCAATTGGCGTCTATGTGTATGTTTTAAAAGGAGGCGCCAACTCAATTGCCAAGTCCCTCATAAAATGCCTTTTTTGTCTTATAAATAGATGCGTAGTGTGACCTATTGTTCCACAATTCATATAATCATTTGGCTATCATGTTTGGTGTTCGTCGCCGATACGGTAAGGTGATTTATGCGAGAGACAAACCTCAATTGCTGATGCTGTTTTGGAACATCACCACGTTAGATCAACTGAAGAGGGAGCTGGTTCGATGGTTAGACGGGAAAATACCAGAAGGGGAAAAAATCAGAAGTATTGAGAGACTTGACAGTATCTTTGGTTGGGTGCGAATGAAGACTGATAAGGATGCTAGGGAAATGATGTTCGGTCGAGACGATATTAATTTGATTGTTGTAATCAGTTAGAATTATTTATGTTTTCAGATGTTTTGTACTGATGTTGGTTATGAAACTCGTTGTAACAAGAACTTAATGATATATAATGATTGATTGTTACAGAAATACAATGTTATAAAAAGCATAAGATCTAGATACAATGTTACAAATAGCTTAAGATCTAGATATCATGTTACAATAAGCTTAAGATCTAGATGATGCTCCTTGATTGGGACAGTTGTTTTTGTTGTGTCCTGGTTGACGACAGATACTACATAATCTTATCATTTTATCTGTGGAATCCATCTCTGTTCTTATACGTGTGCTGTTTGGCCTTCCTTTCTTCTTTCTACGCATCTCTTCATTGTGCCAAACAATATCTCCTTCATATGGAGGCCAGTAATCCTCCATTGGTAGTACTGAAAAGCTTTTACTATATACATTCATGATGGTGTTGGCCTTGTACACATCAGATAAATGGGTGTAAGCGTCTTGACGAGTATAAGCGCATGCTGCAATGACATGGGAGCAAGGTATGCGGAAGGCCTGAAATTTTCCACAATCGCACCAACTTCTGTGTAGTTTAACCGCGTAGGCTAAATTTGGTCTCCCCTCGCTGTTGCCCATTGTTTCCTGGACGCTGAAATTTTGTCTATGACGGTCAAACACTGTTACAACGTGTGTCGTAGCTTTGATGCTCTCCTCTTTCATGACCTTCATGCAACATTCACTGAATACTTGTCCGGACATTAACACTGCACTCCATCTTTCACCTTTGCTTGCGAACATAGAAGCCAACCTATAATAGGTTGATCTTACCAAGGCGGTTATGGGCAGGTTTCGAATTCCTTTGAAAACCCCGTTCATGCATTCCACAATGTTTGTTGTCATGTGGCCCCATCGACAACCACCGTCAAATGCTCTTGTCCACTGCTCTACCGGGATGTTATTTATCCATCTCCCCGCGTCTTCATTAGACAGTCGAATCTCATCACGATAATATTGAAAAGACGGTTGAGTTAAAGCATACCCAACATTCACCACCTTCTTGCGAAGATTCTTATCTTTTATAGCACGCATGAAGTTTTGTGCAATGTGTCTGATATAGTAGACATGTGTAGAAGGAGGATCATGCCATCCGTTGTCATGGTTGTTGTAGGCACTTTCGATGGCAGCATGTCTATCAGAAATCAGACATAGATTGGCTTGTGGAGCGACATGCGTTCTGAGATGTCGAAGAAAGAAACCCCATCCAGCAGCCGTTTCACCTTCAACAAGAGCAAAGGCAATGGGAAATACATTGTTGTTACCGTCTTGTGCAACTGCCATGAGCAACGTACCCTTGTATTTTCCGTATAACCAAGTGCCATCAATTTGCAGGAGAGGTTTACAGAAAGCGAAACCTTTGATGCACGGGTCAAATGCCCAAAAGAGACGGTGAAATATTCTATTACCTGTAGCACAGGTTCCGTCTGGCATCATTGCTGGCACTGTTTCCAGAATTGCCACAGTTCCTGGGACATAAGTTTTTAGTGCCCATAAAAACCGTGGTAATTCCTTGAATGAGTCCTCCCAGTTGCCGAAAACCTGCTCAACAGCCTTTGTCCTCGCAATCCATGCTTTCTTGTAAGATGAAGTATAATTATATGTTGTTCGGATATGGGATATAATTATACTCACCTTCACAGATGGGTCTTTATTTACCAATGGCAGAATGTCTCGACATATCAAAGTTGTGCTCAGTTTACGGTGATCTTGTTGAACGGTTGTTGCGACGCAACTGTGTGGTGGGTCTATTGAAGCGATCTCCCAAGAGTCATTTTTCTTCTTGTAAGATGCAGCCAAACGAAACTTACAAAGCATGTTACGACATTCGATAACATACCTTCTAGAATCAGTGCGTTTCACCGTAAAGTCAGCAAAGTTGTTCATGTGGTATTTTTTGATTGCCAAGACACATTCCTCTTTGGTACGAAACATGTCTCCAACCTTTAATTCGCCTACTGGTCTCGGATACGGATTATAGAAGACACTGTCGGACATTTCATCGTCGTGAAGATCCATATTTGTCATATGTTGAGGAGGAATATAGGCATGAGTAGGAGGTATTGGTGGTTGTTGAGCCTCATCTTCATCGTCGTTATTCAGGATGTGATCAACCTGTATCTCAGTCTCCTCTTCTTCTTCATCAACAACATCGACCTCTACTTCTGCTTCTGGGTTGAGTTCATCTGACCATTGTGCATCATCTGCAGCATCTCCACCAGCTGGATCCTGATCTGTTAGTTGAGACTGTTGAGACGGTATACATGGTTGTAGAGTAATGTACAACTCGATACAATCCATGCCTGAATGTTCATGACTAAGAAACATGCTTTCAACATCTTCATCGTCTCGTATCTTTAGGGGGAAAAACTTGCATTGACCATTCTCAAAAAATATAGGATTCTGATATGTCATCTTTGACACAATACCTGATGCTATAAAGGATTGTATTCTTTTTTTGAAATGCAAAAAGGTTGCATTTCTCTTCATCGTGACTCTAATGGTATCAGTGTTTCTAAAACAAAAACCATGAAGCTCAGACTCAAAAGTTTCACCGTTGCAGTGAACGTTGATACTGTATAATGATGAAGATGACATTTTGGAGATGAAAACTATTTTGCAAGTGCAGATGAATGTGAGTGAAGATGAAAAGTATTTTGCAGATGATAAGTATTAATGTGAGTGAAGATGAATGTGAGTGAAGATGAAAAGTATTTTGGAGATGAAAAGTATTTTGCAAGTGCAGATTAATGTGATAGTAAGACACTTAAATAGATGGTATCAGTGTCTCACATTGAAGCTAGTCTGAGATACCTTGTCAAGCATGCAAGTAATTTCTGAGATGAGGTGTCTGTCATGCAAGACAGTGTGAGTTGATGTGTCAAGCATGCTAGCTAGTCAAGAGTTGATGTGTCTGTCATGCAAGACAGTGTGAGTTGATGTGTCAAGCATGCTAGCTAGTCAAGAGTTGATGTGTCTGTCATGCAAGACAAAAGTGAGTATTCAGCATGCAGGATACTAGAGAGCCACGTGTCAGAGATGACGTGTCAATCTTGCAAGACAGTGTGAGTTGATGTGTCAACCAGGCAAGGTATCAAGAAGCTAGTCATCAGCATGCAGGAGACAAGACAGACACGTGTCGGACACCTAAGATGGTCAAAGATGATGTGTCAACCAGGCAAGGTATCAAGAAGCTAGTCATCAACATGCAGGAGACAAGACAGACACGTGTCGGACACCTAAGATGGTCAGAGATGATGTGTCAATCATGCAAGCCATCAAGAAGCTAGTCATCAGCATGCAGGAGACAAGACAGACACGTGTCGGACACCTAAGATGGTCAGAGATGATGTGTCAATCATGCAAGCCATCAAGAAGCTAGTCATCAGCATGCAGGAGACAAGACAGACACGTGTCGGACACCTAAGATGGTCAGAGATGATGTGTCAATCATGCAAGCCATCCATAAGTCATTTGTTCAACATGCAGGAGACAACAATGCCACTTGTCAGACATGCAGAAGGTGGCGCCAATTGGTTTGGCGCCTACCTTTAAGGCTTGTACATGGTTGCCAATTTGAATGGCGCCCCCATGGAGTCAGTCCTCGAAACCAAGCATTCAGAACTAGCCTTGCATGCATGTGCCCTAGGGTGTCGCCAATTTGAATGGCGCCCCCACTATAATATTGCACATGGTCGCCAAATGAGGTGGAGACACCATACAAACACAATTTTTCATGCACTCCTCCATTTGCCTATAAATTGATCCACTCCTTCAACAATTCTTCCACACCAACATTCTCACTACTTCATCTACATTTCTCACTACTTCTTTTACAATTTCATCTTCAACAAAATCTTCCATTTTCATCTACACCAACTCCCCAACAATATGTCTTTACTCACAATGGGCGAAGCACACAGAGGAACAGTTGCAAACATCGCGACATACGTAAGTTTTTTCTTATACTTCTTTTTTATGTTTCATCTCCACCAACCCCATTTTATTTTTAAATACCGACTTAGTCAAGTGTTACATTATTTCTATTATAGGAGGTCTCAAGGTTTCGAACTCGAGTCCACGAATTTGTCCCAATGGACCCGATGATTCAACCTTATGTTGAACTCGCCGGTTTTGGTCACCTTAGCAAAATTATATCTTGGTCTATAGATAACAAGTTCATTCTAGCCTTATGCGAAAGATGGAGGCCAGAGACACACACATTTTGGTTTCCAACCGGTGAGTGTACCGTGACGTTAGAAGACGTCTACATGCTTTTAGGACTACGAATTGAAGGCAAAGCTGTTAATGGTAAGACCAACTATGCAAATTCAATTTGCATGGAGCTTTTAAACACTGATTTGTTATATGATAATGCTAGGGGACAAGGTATACTACTTTCACGCCTAAAGTCATATTATAATAGTTTTTATTTAGATGAGCATTCTACCGAAGATGCTCGAATCATCAAAACTAGGTGTTACATTATGTTGTTACTAGGATCCTTTTTATTTCCCGAAGGTAGTGGTTCTAGCATGCATATTATGTACTTACCTTTACTTAGACATATAGATAGAATAGGTAGTTATAGTTGGGGATCTGCATGTCTAACCTATCTCTATAGTTCTTTGTGCAAAAACTCCCACAAAGATACTTCTACATTTTCTGGATGTGCTGTTTTGCTACAAGCATGGGGATGGTCAAGACTACCGTCTCTAGCACCGGTCAATAGCAACCCCTTCACTTTTCCATATGCAAAAAAGTAAGTTGTTTAAATTGCTATATCTTTACTTCCTTCCTTACAGTTTATTACCCATAACTAATTTATTTTAACTTTTTGGTGTAGATGGTCGACACGCGGTATGAATTACAGCAGATGTCCGAGACATTGTATTACTCAATATCGCAACCTGTTGGATCACCTTCGACCGGCAGACGTAAGCAAAATAATTTCATTATTTCTTCATATTATGTTGACTTTTTCTACATTCATTTAAATCCTATCGTCTTTAACATTTCAGTTCATTTGGCGTCCATACCTTAATATGGATCATGAGCATCAGATCAACCCTGAAGACGCAGCCGTATGGACAACATGCACACCGATAATACGGTTCACAACAGTGGAGCTGCACAACACCGACCGTGTGAAGCTGCAGTTTGGTATGGTCCAGAATATCCCAGATCCCCCAGCTAGCCTAGGAGAATGGCATATGCGTAAAGTGAACGACCAATGGAACTACAACCCTTGGCAAACCTTCGCAAGATCAGAGTGTCGCAAGTGGAAGCACCGTCATGACCATGTCTTAACTGATGCAGTCATGCCAAATGAGGTAAAACCAAGTCGTACTTATATGGCTTGGTATAGATCAGTTGGATTTCAATTCATCACCGATGATATGTACCTCTACGACCCACGCCAGACAAGTTACACACAAGAAGGATCAACATCTAACCCCCAACAACATTCTCAGCCCGGTTACTCACAACCACCTATCCGACAAACTTTCTGTTCCACAAACACACAAACATACAACCAAAACATGCCATTCACCCAACCCCAAAACCAAGAACATCCCCCATACCACCACCAACAAATGGACCATCAACCTTCGACCGAACATCGCTTCGCACCCACACCATCACCCTACCAAAGTCGCCTTACCCAAAACACTAACCGCCCCATCACCTACCGTAGCCAAGAACCCCAAACATCACAATACCAAAACATCCCACAACCATATCTCTTCCAAACACCCCAACAACCTTTCCAACCTTTCCTAGACCCATCATTGTCACCCATGTCCCCCTTCAACCGTCCCGGTCGCCCATCCATGAGTCAACCACACCCCAACTTCTCTGGCATGGGTCATGAGCTCAGCTACGCCGGTACACCATCATTGAATACTGAAGACTATGCTGAGTTGGCTGAATACCTCAACGGATCTTCTCCTGTAGGAGGTAATGACGCTCCTGGACCATCAGATGAACAAACACCGGTGCAGAATCGTCAACGTGGGTTAGGGCCAAGGGTTAGGGTAGCTAGGGGATGTGGGACCGGAGGTCGGTTAGGTGATCCCGGTCATCACCATTAGGATTCTTTGTGTAAAATCCAAATTTTATTAATATCAATTCGTATTATGTCAAATTTATCTTTGTGTAAACTCCAAACATTAGGTTTCTTTCATAATTCTAAAATAAACACATATCATAATACACAAATTTATAGGTCAGAAACCCTAATTCAAGGACTTGTTATTGTTATGTTGAAGGGCTTGAATTTGGTCCCTTTTGGCAAAATTCACATACACATATTTTGACAGAAACCCTAATTTTGGGTCAAGTTCGCAAGGACCTACCTCACTCATTTTTAATTATTTTAAGGTGGGACCAAGTGCATTGGAAACTTTAAGGTGTCTACTTCACTTCTTATGTTGGACAAAAATTCATAACTCTAACACAAACACATGCAATAATACAAAACATTATAGGTCAGATAACAGATAAAATGTCAAAGAGTCCAACTTCAGGTGCCCATACCTAACTCATAAAAATTGCAAATGATGCAAAACTTTAGTCCAAATTCATTATCTTGAAAAGATCTACAACTTTTATGTTGAAGGTTTTGTCATTTCAGGCTTTTATCATTCAAACTAACGGGCTTGAATTTGTCCCTTTTGGCAAATTTCACATACACTTGTTTTGACATAAACCCTAATTTTGGGTCAAGTTCGCAGGGACCTAACTCACTCATTTTTTATTATTTTGAGGTGGGACCAAGTGAATTGGAAAATTTAAGATGTCTAGTTCAAATGTTATGTTGGACAAAAATTCATATTCCTAAAAGAAACACATGCAATAATACAAAACATTATCGGTCAGATAATAGTTGAAAAACTCATAAGTCCAACTTCAACTGCCCATAACTTTCTCATAAAAAATCCAAATGATGCAAAATTTATATTCAAATTCATTGTCTTGAAAAGATCTACAACTTTCATGTTGGAAGTTTTTTCATTTGAGGCTTTTTTAAGGGAGGCGCCAATTGGATTGGCGTCCCCTCTTAAAAATTACACACAGGCGCCAATTGGATTGGCTAGGGCAGGTGCCCTAGCCAATCCAATTGGCGCCTCCTTGCAATTTTTAAGAGGGGGCGCCAATCCAATTGGCGCCTCCTTCTAAAGGTGGGGTATATTGGGATTTTTTTTGAAAACTGGGTTATTTTGGGAATTTCTTCGAAAATGTGGGTTATCTCGGTAAATTTGCCTTTTCCTTTATCATATTATTATCCTAACATTTTTCCTTCGATGTATTAGCTTATATAACATATATTTCCCGATTAAAAAAAAAATCGTATCTTTTTTATAATCATATAAACTTTTTAAATTTTATTATTCCGTTATAATTTTTCTTTCAACCACATTTCATCATCATCACGCCGTTTTTTTCAAACATAATCACGCTGTGTAATTCAATATTATTTGTCGTTCAAATCAATATTATTTGTTGTTGTCAATTATGATTTATTTTTCGTAGTTCAATTTAAATTTGATATTTATTGTTTAATTAAGGATATTATATTATTTATTTTTGATATTTTATCTTATTTAATTTAGATATTTTTAATTTTTTAATTTTATTTAATTATTTATTCTATTATTTTAATTTTGATTTGAATTAGTTTAATTTATTTTATTATAATTTTTTTTTTAATTTGTACGAATTATTCTTAAATGATGATTGAAATGAAGTCAACATTTATATTCTCTTATTATATCCACTATCGATATTATTGTATTAAATTTATAATAAATTTTTAAAATATTTATTTTATTAAATAATAAACTTATAATTATGCGTGATATATTGATGAAATTTAATTTTATATTATTAGTTTATTTAATAAACGATTTAATCGGATATTTAATTAGTTGAATCTGAAAGTATCAGTCATTTTTAAAACATTAATTTATTCAACCACCCATTAAATTGATTTAAGGCAACTCAAATCATTCATCTCTAACAACAATTAACTAAGAGTTCACTATTATTTTAAAATTACTCAGATTTTAAAACTTAAATTTCTAAAAAGAAAAAGTAAGTTAGATAGAAAAATAAAAAAGTGGTAAGGGAATCAAACAAGAATAAGACTGGTCAAACCTACAGCCAACACAACAGAAGACAAAACAAGTACACACAGTCCATATTCAGAATAATGACTTTGACCGACACGTGTCTGTTTCACATCTACAATCACACATTCACTATACTAAAAACACACACCTGTCCTTTGACCACCTGTTACTGCCGGTGAAAGAACAAGGTTGTTCTTGTTCCACCAATCCTTTCATCCATAAATTCTCATGATGCTGATTGCTCAATCACATAAACCATACACATATTATTCATTCATTGGTGAGTTCTTCTTCCTTTACTCAATCTCTTTTTTTTGTTTAGTAAAACTTGAATCAATGTTGCTAAATGCCAAAACTAGTTCATCTTTTCACTACTTAGTGTTTGGATCTTGTGGTTTATTTAGTATTATTTACCATATCCATTCTTCAACTCAATTATTAATGGTTTTTTATTATTGTCTGTAGTTCTTGTCTTTCTCTGATTTGTAATTGCTGGTTTCTAGGTTTATTTAGTTTATAAGAAACTCATTTTTTTGTTAGGAGGTGTATAATGAGTGAACAATTGGGGGTGCTAAAAGTCATAGTTGTGCAAGGAAGAAGGTTGGTGATTAGGGATTTCAAGACAAGTGATCCTTATGTTGTTCTCAAACTAGGGAATCAGGTAACTATGATTTATATTCCATTTTCATCTTTACTTTGTTTATGCATCAACACTGGACTCGACACTGATATGTAATGGACACACAATTATGCTTAAGTGTTGGTGCTACATATAGCTCTTGACATAACATATTTGGATAAACAGTTCAAGTAATTGCTTATTGAATGAGCTATTTTGGAGAGGTGAAATGCTTATGATCAGAAGCTGTTTTTGGCAGCTAGTAGTTAAACACACTTATAGGCATGTTGTATATTTACAAGTGTATTCATAATACTATATTAGTACTCATGTCATTAGATAAAGTCCTTATAAAATTTGTTTGAAGATGCATGATCTTCTAAATGGACCTTAACATTGCCTAGCAGTATATTATATGGTTTAATACCTTTTGATCCCTTAAGATCTTGGGGTTCATTTTAGTCCCTTACCATGTTTGTCTTTTTCGTGTAATTAACGACAAATTTAGGGATTGATTTCTGCTGAATGAACCCCGAGGTTAACGTACGAGACCAAAAATGATATTAAGCTTTAATATCTATGAAGCACAGACATCAGAAACATAACACCGACATTGACATGTCGACACTGTTAATAATAAAAAATAAACACATTAAACGTGATCGTAAGTGTTAGTGTTAGTTTCGGACGTCAGACACTAACAAAGACACGCATTTTTTCAGAAGTGTCGGTTTTATATATCTTATTATTATATCATAATATTAAATGATTTCATTGATTAAACTGTACCAGACTGCAAAGACCAAGGTCATTAATAGCTGCTTGAATCCTGTTTGGAATGAAGAGCTGAATTTCATTCTGACAGAACCCTTGGGAGTTCTCAATTTGGTGAGAGTTTCTTCATACTTACAATGCCTACTTTAGTACTCCATTTCGCTTGGAAGGTACTCTAGTTGGTGTATTTTACTATAGCTGTGATGCACATTGATCAATTTTCTTAACAAAGTTGCATTGTAATATAGGAAGTATTTGATAAAGATCTTTTGAAAGCTGATGACAAGATGGGAAATGCATTTATCAACCTTCAACCATTAGTCTCTGCAGCAAGATTAAGAGATATTTTAAAAGTCTCTTCTGGCGAGACAACATTACGAAAGGTGATACCTGATACTGATAACTGTCTTGTACGCGAAAGCAGTATCAATTGCGTTAATGGCGCGGTTG
The DNA here is from genome assembly GCF_024323335.1 of Lathyrus oleraceus. Classification (NCBI taxonomy): domain Eukaryota; kingdom Viridiplantae; phylum Streptophyta; class Magnoliopsida; order Fabales; family Fabaceae; genus Lathyrus; species Lathyrus oleraceus. The sequence goes on along the minus strand of NC_066579.1, from coordinate 409,042,028 downwards.
TGCAGAATGTTTGGTTAAGGCTTCGTGAAGTTGAATCCGGGGAACTAGAATTGACACTCAAGTTGACCAAACCTGTTGCAACTTCAAAATAGTATTGCAAGAGAGTAGATTTCTAACTAGATTATAGTTGTAACATTTTATATGTTGTTGTGGCTTGGTTTTGATTAATTGTTTTATAAGTGTATCTATCTATGAAAAAAATGCATATTCTAATGCAGTTTAGTGTTTGGTTAGATAAGAGATATTTGAAGCTGCATTTCCAAATGAACAAGCTGTGATTTATGGCTTCTTTGGCCTTTTAGGGTGTGTGTTGTGCTTATTATACTTTTTTTCAAGAGAGAAAAAAAGCAGTAGAAAATTGAATGAGTATATTCTTAACTCTCTTAGGCTAGCTTTTATATTTATATTTCAGTATACTTATAATTTTGCACAACAGTCTAAAGACTATGCACGTACAATTGTTCAATCATATCTCAATGTGATCTCACTGTGACCTAGTTATTTCAAGGACAAGAATATTACTTTTCCCCTTTGCAAAAAGTATATTCTCAAAGTGACTTTGGAGATGAAGAAAAGCCAGTGACTTTGGAGATGAAAAGAAAACTCCCAAGAGCCCTGATGGTTAATGTTAAGAAATGGGGTTGATCGGGTGTGGATATCTCTTGAGTGTGAATATAGAAGTAGAAAAACGGTTTAGAGGGGTGAATAGACCTTTATAAAAAAAATTCAACCGTTTTTTCAAAAACTGAATATCAGAGATTTTCAAAAGTTGCGCGCGGAAGGTTTGAAGCGAAAATGTAAAAATTATACTTTTCGAAATTTGATCACGTTAATACTAAATCGATTCACAAACTCCAAAGATGAATATGTGATGATATATAAAGTATTCAATTGATTCAGTTGTATAATCCACGAGATGTGTTTATACAACTATTCAATGTTAATGAATTCTAACCTCAATTATTTCTCAGAATTTAATCACCAATTCAGCCCGATAAGGTATTAAATTCTAATAAAATCTAAGCTTAGGTGATAAATTGCTACCAATAGAATAAATGATATACTACGCTAGAATTGAAATACCTAAGCATGCAAATACTACGAAAATTAAATGCAAGAGTAAGGGAGATGGATGACACCGAGATTTATAGTGCTTCAGCGTTCGTCCTCGCTTTGCCTATGTGGACTCTTTAATGGCTTCCCATTGGAACCTGCACTATCATCTTTTATTTGACAAATATTTGAAAGAGTTCATACAATCACCAATCCACAATAATGTTGAGAAATGTAAATTCTCCTATCTGAATCTTGACTTATATACTACGTAATTTCAAACTCTTATGCATAATCTTTATTCGATTAACGCTTCTTGAATCTTCCATTATCATCAATCTGCTTCAAGCCTTCATGTGTAGCAACCCTTTGATCCTACCAATTCTTTTAGTGATGAATTGTCCGAAGATTTGAGAGGAACTTCTCCTTGTCCGTAGTCTTCCACACAATCACTATCAAGGAAATCTGGAGAGAAAAACCTTCTTCTTTTCACTGAAATTTTTCAACACCAATGACAACAACCTCAATCTTGAAAGCTACCTGAAATTCTCAACAATATTCAAGAACAATTAGTTTCAAGACAACGTTTCTTTCAATCAAATTACAGATCTCTCATGATCATGATCTGAAATAAAAAAGTATTTGAAGAGGAAAGAAAAATGGTTGCAAGAGTGTTTGAACTTTCAAAAGTGAGAGGGAGTTGGTTTTCATAGAAAATCACAATGTTGATTATAAGATTCACAAAATTGTTATATTGGAAATGAGATGACAAAAAACTTTTATATGTGCTTCAGATTAAGCACAAAAATGGACGGAAAAGTTAGTTAGATTCTAGTCAAGTGTATTTCATGATTTGAATTAAGTGAGCAAGTAGTGTGAAACAAGATCTCATAATGAAATCCCGTGATTTGACTGTGATATGAGTCACACATGTTCATGATTCGAATAATGTGTTAAGCCTGATTCAAATCAGACATTGCAGTGACAACTAAAAAGTTTGTGATATGAATCATGTACAAATTGTGATTCGGATCACAAAGTAACATGATTCAAATAAGGTCCATTCTTGTGATTTGAATCACAGACACCCAAATTTTCTTGTTTTGCATCCCATCTTGTTGATTCAAATCATGGATTGTGAGTGATTCGAATCACACACAAGAAATCTCAAATTTTCAAAATTGTTTAAGATTTCACTTTCCACATGACTTGAGTTGATATCACCTATGGTTCTTTTTCACCAACTCATACAAATTACTTAAACCATCACGATAAAAACTCGAATATAACAATTGGTTTATGCATACTAAAAAAAATGAATCGATTCAAACTTGATTTAGATGTGCAATTATGAAGGAGACTTAATAATCGAAAGTAAATGAGAATGAAATCGATAAGACAAGTAACAAAATCACTGTATTGGGATACTCCCCCTGAATGTATTAGGGACATGCAACTATATTCTCCCTCTTTTTGATGCTTGACAAGCTTTCATTTGGAATTGAGTCGACCTTGAGCAAAAAGCAAAAACACTTGTGCTCCCCCTGAAACATTGTGCACAAACCACAACATAAAACACATAAAGCAATGCTAGACTCACATTACAATTTCTACCCCTTGGACAACATCAAAAAGAGATAGATCAAAATGCATCTAAAAAATAATTAACCAACTACAAACAAATAATTCCCAATGAACACATGAGCTAAACATCTAAGAAGAATATATAACAACAAAGATCAGATACAAAACACGAAGATAATCATGCTACATTCAACAAAATCCAAATAGACATGCAACACCAACATTTAACAACAAACAATTAAGTGATCACAAACTAATATGTAAAGGAATGCATTAATAATCATAAATAATGCATGAAAAAATATACAGATGCTCAAATGCACATAATTAGTAACACATATTTAAAAAAACTTAAATACAAAGAAGAACAATCAAAACATATGCTGGAGATGAATGAGTAAAGTAAGGACAAAATAAGTAAACCAAAGCACAACTCTAGAACAAACATATACAATATTATAAAGTCGGATACAAGAGTTATAGAGACATACCAATATAGTCGGTAATAACTATGTTTTGCTATAAGATAGTGTTAGTGAAAACAAAAAAATATAGCAAATGAAACTAAACAAAATCTTCCCATTAACACCTGTAAGTTTACCCCAGTCTACGCCTAGGAAAGCTGCCTTAGATAAGCATGAGGGAATCACCCTAGGTACACTTGAGGGACTCACCAAATGAGAAGAGGTGATTAGGCTAAATCACTTTGACCTTTCCAAACGTCCGTGTTTGAAGGACTATGTATTGGTGTATTTGTAAAAAGATGTACAAGAGGCATATGGAGGTCTCTAAGGAGAGGTGATGTAATACTTTGTCCCTGCCAGCTTCCTAGCCGTCCATTTATTGGAACGACCACCCGTCATTTAGTTGTGGTACCCATTTCCTATATCATCTACCTTCTATGAAAACACAAGGTGATGTGTCCCTATATCCATAATTGTACGAGATCGAAATTTAAAAAATGGGAAACCATGTTCTCCTGAACAATATAGAGAGTTGACTACTCACATCTCATTATCTTGAGAGTGGGTATTACTCTCTTTGAGCTTAATAGCTAGGCCCAAGAGATTCTTATAAGTATCTTAAGTTAGAGGTTGAGGGTACTAAAGAACCATATCAAGAGTACTAAAAAACAACTTATTCTATTTTTTTGAAGAAGTCATTTTAACGTTTGTTTTTATAATTTTTCTATAAACAAGTTATCTAGTACCCCAATCTCAAGCTTTATAGGTTGCTAGTTCTAAGAGCAAACCCAAAATTAAGCATTTACAATAACAAGGAAAAATATTTTTTTTATCTAACTCTAAATAGGGTGGAAAAATTAATATTTCAAGTCAATAGGCTTATAATGTGGCTATATCATCCAACACAAATGTTATAAGGCTCAAAAGGGGTTTAACAACAGACAATTTCAATATAAGGTGGCTTGAAAAAGCTTAGAGTGCCAAAAAACTATGCCTCTGTGTGTATAACAAATATGACCATTTAACAAATATGACCACAGTTCCATAAGATGATACCTCTTTGACTACAAACAAACATGACCATTTAGATTTGAGTTTCCCAGAGAATAACTTCAACCTTGAATTGAGCAACAAAACAAGTTGTCCCAAATGAAATTCTTACGTCACCAAATTATTGTCATGGTACCATTACATAATTTATTTGTAAAGAACCACATTCTCATATGCTTGCAGCCTCATCTCTTCCAACTCATTCAATTTCAACAACCTCTTCCTTCCAGCAAGAATTTTCAGTAAAATTTAAGAACTTGACTGCCTAATAGGCCTTATGCTCAAGCTCCACTATAAATGTCATACTTTATCATAAACCAACTGATATGATGACAACCCCAAATGAGTTTTAAAATTTGTTCTATATGCCCAAAGAGCTTCATTAAATTCTTTGTTTAATCATTCTTTTAAGTGGCCACAATCTTCTCTAAGATTTGTTTCAGTTGTCGATTAGACACTTCAACCTTTCCATAAGTTTGAGGGTGATAGGGAGTTGACACATTGTGTTTCATGTTGTATTTTTTCCAACACACTTTCAAGATATTTTAATTGAAAAAATATTTCCCTCATCGATGGTCACAATTAGCCATTCAAACTATAACTTCAACATACTTGGTGACATAATCAACATAAAATAAAATGTAAAGGTTATAGTAAGATGAAGGAAAAAGACCCATGAAGTCGATGCATGGTTAGTCACCATTTTACTATATTTTATCCTTAAGTTTACATTAAATTTGTTAATCTTTTAGTGTTTATGAGTAACAAACTTAGTAAGTTTTACAAGTTTATCAACAAATGAGATTTATGAGAATTCAGGAATATCTTCTTAATAATATGATATTTTGGAAAAGGATTAACATGTGTTTTAGGTCAGAGGAAGTCAAAGAAATGGCTGAAAAAGGGAACGCGCCGAATTTTTATAAGGATTCACAAAGTCAATTTTCAGCACATTAAAATCTATTTTTATAAGGAAACCAAACATATATTTTTCTTGTGCGAGCTCTTTATACTTCTAATGAATCCTCGTGAAAATTTATTTTTGATATGATGAAGATTAAAATCTAAAGATGTGAGAGCTCTTTATACTATCCTAAATGTGCAAGAAGAAGTGTTTACCTGACGGCGCTTGTCAACCCTGATGGATTTAATCAAGACATTGATTGTATTTTTCAACGAAATTACCTATTGTTCAACGACTATGACCACGAAAAGTTAAAATGGTAAATTTGTAATGGATTTATCAGTCATATAGTTAGAAAAGCTCTCATAAAAATGATTCGTAGAGAAGGAAAATTGACGGCGGTTTTTGGTTCCCTAAAAAGGGAAGCTTCTCAAGTTACCTTGAGACTTTGAGGTAGTACACTTAATAGAGATTTAAAAATTGGAAAACTCTAATTGATTCTCTGGTAAGTGATTTATTAATTGCTTATTCAATTTATTACTAACTTTGGGGGTGAGATTTTAAGTGTTTGTGAAGCAAAGTGATGCCATGCATCTAGATCCCAATACTAGTCTAAGGTGTAAGGAGACTAAAAAAAGGTTGTTCAAAACACTCCTAAGGGAAAATAATTATCTCTTGGAGAAATCTGAGCAAAAACTAACTACACAACAAAATTCTCTCTCGGTTTAGAAAGGTTCAAAGACTTTTGAGTTCTGTTCGAGAAAGAATCAAAGGGAAGAAGTTCTCTAAAGCTTACCAATCAGTTGATTTTAAATACTCTCTACTTAATTGAGGGGGAGTTTAACCACTCCAAATGTATTTATTTTACCACCTCCCCTGAGAGATGCGTTGTCATCATCAAAAAGAGGGAGAATGTGGATGTGTGTTTGCAAGTATCCTCTATAAAGTTTTGATGATAACAACGATGATGATCAAGTTAGTGACAATAGCGTTAAACACTCAAATGGTGGTGAAGAAACTAGAAAAACAAATTAAAACCTCATAAAAAAAGAGACTCAAGATTGAAGTGTTTATAAGATCGATGCATGTGACAAAGAATCTTGAAGCCTTAAATAAAGTGCGAAAGCTCGTTAAGTTATGTTTGTCTGAGTGACCAAAGTTTTATAAATGTAAAGAAGTAACTTCTAAATACTAAGAAAAATCACACACACTTTGCACCATATTTGTAAAGAAGAATCTTCAAGTCTTATATAAAGTTGATCCGTCTCCTCTTAATTTCACGCCACTTTCCAAAACTTTACATTTTCTTTGGAATTTATCTCTCTATTTTCTCTCTTTCTCTCTCTAAGATTTTTTTTCCACTTAAAGTCGCCATAGTTCTTTCGAGTGATACTTTGCTTGTGAGGAAAAGTTTATAAGTGGGCGTGCTATTTGTTAAAATCTTGAGAGTGTGATACTCTTAGATTGAGTTTGGTTCATGAGATAAATCAGTCATAAAATCTCTGTTTTGGTTTATTAAGCTTTGTCGAAAAAAGTTTTGTTTTTGGTTTTTAAGATCAGCCTGAAAATGTCTAAGAAGGTTTGTTAGCTTAGCCTGCGGTAAAGCTATCTTTGTTTGGGGGATAAACCTCTAAAAATCTCAAGATCTGATTGTATAAAAGTTTGTCGGCATAACCTTCAAAACTTCAAAGTTTATAGTCAAACTCTCAAAAAGACCTCTTGGGGACATAACTAGGTCAATATTCGGTCAAACTTGTATAAATCTCTGGTGCAATCTTTCAATTCATATCCTTTTAATTTCTTCTTTTTATTGTTTTAATTTCCAGTGCTATTTACTCTTAAGAAATTATTAACACAAGTTTAAGTTTAATCAAGAAAAATTTAAAAATAATCACGAATTTTAACTACTACAATTCACCCACTTCTTGTGCTTAAAGTCACTTGTACAACAATCATTAAAACCACAATTGTCATTAAGAAATCCATATGATACTTATACATGCACAACACATAGATCCACATCAACGTCCATGACTATCACATGATAAGTTACAAGTCTAAATGTAGGACTAGTGCTTCATAATCAAGCATAGATTATGCATGACTTCATAGAAGGAAATAATCGACGAATTTTAACATATGAATAGATAAAATCACCCAATCAACAATTTTTCACAGCAATTGACTCTTACGAGTTCAGCTATATGAAAGCACTAACTCTGAAAAATAATTCTCAAAGCACTAGTTCAAAACAGATATACTAAGATCTATAGCACCTAAAGATTATAAACTCGTCAATTCATAGATACAAATATGGTGCTTCCTTTGAATTCAATTTGCATACAAGAGTATAAAATCTTAATCTATGCATCCTGAATCATTAATCTATGCATACTTAACCACATAAGTCTCAATTAGCATACAACTGTTAATTTTGTAGTTCATAGTGCATTTTGATCAAGAGAAGAAAAGCCAAAGCTCTAGCACTTGTACAAACTAGAATTCTAATCACACATTTTTATACTATGCAGTTTAGCTGAAATAGTAAAAGAAACAGAAAGAGACGCATATTACATCCATAGAGAAGAAGTTACTTGCCCAAAGTACAACTTAAAGATGTGCATCTTTGACTACCTTGTTAAACTAATTCCAAGAGTTCAATTAACACCAAGACTTAACTCCAAGCAATTAAATACCAAGAATTCAATTAACATCAAGAATTCAATTGACACCAAGAATTAACTCCAAAAAATTAACACCAAAAATTCAATTTTTCATATCATTTTCACACGGCTGAAATGAAATTAATATTTTACTCTAACACATTATATTTTCTTTTCAACCAAGGTAGTGTCTTGTTACAATTCAAAGTTTCATTCTGTCTGCACCAACCAATTCAACTTCCTTATGCTAAACTAAAATTATATTATAGATTCATTATTCATAATTTAAAATTACTCCAATAAACTAATAGAAACACATTCATAAATTGTTTAGACAATTAATAGTTGAATACAAAGGCTTACAGTTAAATTGGTCCTTCTCTAACACTTTATCCATGCCTATTTGACCGCTACTTTGACCATGATCTATGTATCCAAATCACAAGAATAAATCAGAAAGATGTCAGATTCGATTCAAAGAAAATCACAAGAGAAAAAGCAATACAGAACAAAAGTAATCCAAAAAAGTCTTCAAACTTTTACCTCTCCCTATCACAAAAAAAATGACAACCCTATCACCAAAAAGATTGCAACTTTGGTAAGAAACAAATAGAAAACACAAATCACAAAATCATATAGAACAAATCGATTCAAAGAAAGTTTTCGAACCTTTAGCTGAAAACAATGTCACATTCGATTCAAACTTCCAAAAGTCTTCGAACCTTCCCAAGAAACCACAAAGATATGAGTTAAAAGAGAAGTGAAAGAGATAGCTGGGAGATATGAGTCAAATATGTGAGTTAGAACCTCAGCAGGACTGACCCAATACTACATGAGACTTAAAGTGAACTTTTGAGCTATTTTAGATATAAAATAATTTGTTAAACAATTATAATCAATTTCAATTAACATTTCTTTTTCAATCGATAATAAAGTAAAATCCATTTAATCTTTATTGAAACATTGTTGATCTTAGATAGGATTTTATTAATTTTAATTTTGAAAGACTTCTTTTTGCTGATGCATTCGGAAAGAAGTTTAGTCTTATTTTATAATTAAGTATATTAATTGGTGTATCATTTTCGACATGATTTCTCTTGATAGTTTCAATTTTTAAAATAAATCTAATCCATCAATATCAGAGTTGTCGTTATGTTTTAACGAATATTCAAGGTTAAGACAATATTTTTTTAAATTTTTATTTTCAATGACCATAATTTCTCAATACTAAATAGAAAATAAAAAATATCTTGATATATTTTAAATTGTTCAAATCTATTTTGAAATGATGTAATTGCATGATCTAATATGTAAAAAAAAAGTAGTCATATTTAAATGATTCTTCAAGAGTTTTTAAAACTTCATTGTCAATAATATCTTCAAATTGTTTCTTTATATGAATAATATGTTTTTCACGAAACTTAGATTCTATATCCATTTCGATGGCAATTTCATTTGCAGAAATTATGACATTTTCAAAACCATCTTTCCTATAATTAAAAAAAAAAGTCATTTCAATTGCTCTATAGCAACATCGATGCGCATATCATTTGATTGAAAGTGTTTACTAATTGAGTTTACTGCGAACAATATTTCATACCAAATATTCATGCTTAACAAAATTTCAAAATTTTCAAGCTCATAAGTTGTTTAACATTCAACTTCACTTTTTATTTTAAGTTCATCATTTATTTCACCTAATTTTAATAAAACATCTCTTATTTGTGAAGTTTAGAATCTTATAGCTTTTACACTTTCTATACAACTTTCCCAATCTATTTGCGACAATGATTTGAAAGTAAGACTAGGTATATGGTCTAGTAGAATTTTCCATCTTTTAGTAAAAGAAGAAATTATTGTATAAATACGTTGCACCACCCTAAAAAATGATGTAGCTTTGGAACAACACTTTGTCATATCACAAAGTACCAAGTTTAGAGTATGACAATCATATAGTGTATAAAATGATCTAGGATTAAAATCTAAAAATATTTTTTGAACACCTTGATGTATTCCTTTCATATTATAACCATTATCATAACCTTGTCCTCTTAAGTTACTAATATCAAAACCAAGTATATTTAGTTCATTCATAATAACATCAAAAATACATTTTTCAGTTGTATCATCTACTACAATTTTTTTTTAAAATACTCAACTACTTGTATTGGGGTTGAAGAAAAATCCACACATCTTAATACAATAGACATTTGTTCTTGATGACTTATATCATGAGTACAATCAAGTATCATTGAAAAATACTGAGTCCATAATTTTTTTTATAATTTTTGTTTTAATTTTATTTGCTAGCAAATATATTAATTCATTATATATTCTATGTCCAAGATAATGGTTATGAAGTAACATCATATTTTATTCGATGAACGTGCTCTTGCACTATAGGATCAAATTCTGCAATCATTTCAATTAGACATACAAAAATTTCTATTATTTTCTTGATAAATCTTTTCGTTTGTTCCAAGAAATGTTTAGTTAATTTTTTCAAGAGTTTTAACAACCGTTGATAAATTTTTCTAGTGTTCTCTTTCTCTATTAATTCTTTCTTGAACATGCTTGTCAATTATTTTATATCTCATGACTCTTCAACTTAGCACTAATATTTCTTCAATCATTACTACATTCATGTGGTAACTTACTTGTACTAGAAAGAGAATGAAATAATTTACAAAATAAAACAAAACAAAACACCTTATCCAAATTTTGAGAATAAACCAACCATCTTCTTTCATGATTTTCTCCGTTGGACAATTGTTGTATGTAAAGTGATGAAGAAACGTGTCTTGCATGTGCATCCTTAGGAAAACCTATATCGATAACTTTTATAGGACCGTTCTCTCCTAATAAATCTCTCAAATTTGCGTAGTTATCCATTGACTTGGGTCATATATATTTTTATGAGATGATTCTTCTAATACTTCTTCTCGATTTTCATTGTGAGTGTTAGAATCAATACAATCTTGCCTAGTTATAGTTTTATTTTCACCAGTTATTTCTTCTCTATTTTCATTAACACCTATATTGTTAACTTGTTCATCAACTACCTCTTCTCGATTTTCATTTTAATTATGGTTTACATTATTAACTTGTTCGTTCACTGAGCAATCACCGGTATTTTCAATTTTACTTTTTTGGTTTGTCTTAACATATTTGTCTAAAGCCCTTTTTGTGTTCAATCAAAAGCTTCAACTTTTTTATTTTTGAGTTTCGAATAGCCCGATTCATATTTTTGAGTTGACATTTATATATTTTAAAACAAGTAAACGATTCAATCAAATTTTGAAAGTAAGCAAGCAAATACAATAAAAATAAAATAAACAACTAAAATAGAACCAAAATAAAACAAATAGAATAAAAGATGTTTGCCAATAAAATTAGACAAGAGAATAAACAAATAGATACAAACAAGACAATAATCAAACAGTAACCAAACAAGATAATAATTAAACAATAACAAAGAAATATAGATTAAAAAAATAGTGACAACAAAAATATTCAACAAGAGAATAAAAGAACCTATTTGCCACCAAAAGAGAATAAAAGAAAGAACAACTTGTTTGTCGTCAACCAAAACAACAAAACAAACCAACGATTAGAGATGGAGAATAAGAAAGAACTCAAGAAGTCAGGTAATAGGAAGTCGTCTTTGTCTCTGTAGAAGTGACTATAATGTGATATGTCAGCGCTACAATATCACAAACATAGATTCAGAGTTCGTAAAATCAGTAAATCACAAATATAAATCCGCAGAATTGCTGCAATTGCAGTTTCAAAGTTTTTTGCTTTTGAGGAAATGTTCAATTGCAGTTTGACAACGAACATGTGAAGAGCTATGGTGAAAATTGGAAGGCATCCCATTCTTTTAAAGTGGAAAGTTTGATGCAAAAATTAAATGATAGGAGAAATTTTTGAAGAAATTGATGGATTTACTGATATGAGGGCGTTACTGAGTTATTATGGGAACATTGGAAAGAAGAAAAGTTACGATTCAAGAACGACATAACATTGAATACTCCTTTTATGTTTTCATGCTGCGTAAATATATTTACTGATAGGAGGAATTTGCCCTTTTTTGTAGGTCATAATTGTTTTGATAAAAAAAATATATATTTGGGGGCCTAAAGCCTTAGTCTTAATGGCTTGGCCCAGTGGCCGATCCTGAACCTCATAAGCGAAACAGTGAGGGGCAATGGTGATTGATGAGAATAGGGTGAGAGACCGTGGTGAATGATGAGAAGAATGGTGGTAGAGGGTGGTGATTGATGAGAATATGGTGAGGAACAGTGGTGATTGGTGAGAAGAGGGTGAGGGATGGTGGATGCTATGCTAAGGTTTCCCTTTCATGTTAGAGAGCAAGAGAGAAACAAACTAAAAGTGAAATATGGGGAAATGAATATTGGCTATTACCCTTCCCCTATTGCTAAAATGACAGTGTTTACCCTTCCATTCAGGCAGGTCAGGATGCTCTCATGTCAGCTTTTGGCACCCAACCCGCCCATATCAACCCCCTTAAAACTGAATCTTTCAACCGTTTGACCTGTTGTGGCGATTCAACCCGCCCAGTTTCCCTTTTTTGTTTCAATTGGGTTGGACCGGTAGGCAGTTCCTGTCCACCCCTATAAATAGGGACAATTGAGTATTATGGGTGACAAACATGCATGCCTACTCCATTTCAGTCCGTTAAAAAAACGCGACGGATCTTGACACCCCACATATTTTGATAATATCAAAAATACTCATCTAATTTTTTATATGTCTCTAAAAGTTTACGGATTTTTCTAAAAAATCTCTCTAAAAGCCAAGAAAAAGACGAAAAATTTAATAGTTATAATTAAAAATCTAGTTGAAAATGTTTTTTACAAGATTTTTTAAAAGTCCGATAAAATACATAAAACTCATAATCTAAAATGTGTAAAAAAATTCAAAAGTAATGAATTTTCGCAACAAATTCTCCAATAAATTCCATAGATAAAGGTCATAAACTTATATTATAAAAAATGATTTTTTATCGGATATTTAAAATTTTTTAGTACACTTCACATATATTATGAGATATTTAAAAAAATCAAACAAAAATGTATAAACTTACCTATGAATCTTTTTAAAAATCGCTAAAAAATCATAAAATGCATATATTTCAAAATATGCAATTAATGTACTTTTGCAATAAATTTCATAATAAAAAATAAATACTTAAAATATTATAAAAGTATTTATTATTTTTTTTATACATTGTATAGAATATCAGTTTTAGTTCTTTAACTTTACCTCAGAGATCAATTTTGATTTCTTAAGTTTTAAAAGTATCAATGTAGTATTTGTCTTCAAACAACGTCATTTGAGTCCTTTCCATTAAATTTTCACAAACGACGTCTATTTTTGTACGAATCTGACGTGACAACCTTGATTGAGGTACAATATGATTTACCATTAAATCAATTATCTTTGATGATTTAATTTACAAATAAGATATATATTTATATTTCTGTTTTTCTTAAACCCACTCTTCTTTTTTCCATTCCCAAACATTAAATTTGTTATTCCTATTTTCTTTTTTTTAGACCAACATAACACAATAAAATACTAAATTCTTCAAATCAGAATATTATAATATTATATGTGAGCTGTAGGATATACTAAAAGGTTGTCAAGGTAAAATTCCCCTCAAAAAGAGTACTCTCCTTTTGTAACTATTTATAAAAAAAAAATACTTATTTTTTTTAACAAATTATAATTAAAAAAATATCAACTTAATGCTATCTTCGGCCCCTTAAAGATATAAATTAAAAAATCCACTTATAAAAGGTTGGTATTAAAAAATAATTAAATTACTAATTATATATTTTTATTAAAATTAATATATAATTTTCAAAAATAATATTTTATCATTTAATTCTTAATTTGTAGTTCTAGGATATAAACTACCATTATCTTTATTTCATTTAACCATATTTAAAAAAAAATTGATAAAATTAAATACTTGCATATCTTCATAAATTATCAATCAAAATTATTTTTTCATCTTTTCCATAAAACATATTTAAAAAACACAAAAGTTTAAGTTTTCGAATTTTCTTCTTCTTCTTATAAATAGTTATATGCGCTAATTTATGAATAACCCTTCAAAGAAAAGGCATTTTTTAACAATTTTATTTTGTTGTAAAAAAACGTTTTCCAAATATTGTCCTCCTCGTCGTCATCATCAATGAGCGCCTTGAAGCTAAAGACGGTGTCAGAAGCAAACCCTAACGACACCACGAAGAAGGCTGAGACGGTGGATCTCGGAAACGGAAGCGACGTCGTTTTCATTCAGAGGTTAATACCTTCCGAACAATCATGGAAATGGTTCCATTACCTCGACAACCACATCCCATGGACCAGACCCACCATTCGCGTCTTCGGTAAATCGTTCCTCCAGGTTTCCCTCTCGTCATTTCAACCCTCCCCAAATTCTGGGTTCCCTACAAACTTTCATCTTTCTCTTCATTCACCTTTCAAATCAATGCTCCTAATTATTAATCCCAATTTGTAAATTTTGTTGTCATGTAATTATATGCAGCCTCGAGACACATGTTATGTTGCAACTTCAGGATTGACTAAGTTGAGTTACAGTGGATACCAGCCACATGCATATTCATGGGATGATTATCCACCGCTTAAAGACATCTTGGATGCTGTAAGGATTATTTATAATCTGCATTAATTGTTTGTTAATGAGTTTTTTACTTGTGTTTGTTGATGCTACTTTGGTACCAGTTTGGATTAGTTTTTAGCTTATAGAATTTTCTCAATCAAAATAAGTTTTATGGTTTTTTGCATAGAGATAAGTTCTTCTGAGCCTGTTGAAGTTTATAGAGAAGCTAAGTAAAAGTGCATTTGAAAGTGAGATGTAGAAGCTAACTTTAGTAAAAGCCTCTTTGGTTGACCCCATGGGATAAGGCTTTTTTATTGTTGTTGTTATAAAATTAGTTTATATATAAGCGCTTATGCAATAAGTTTTATACTATAAGCACTTACTGTTGTTGTAAGATTTTTTTATTTAATTAGTTTTTTTTTATACTTTTTCTTAAGTGTTTATTCAAACAAACTCTTTAATATTTCCAGGTACATAAAGCTCTACCTGGAAGCAGTTTTAATAGCTTACTCTTGAATAGGTATAAGGGTGGTAATGACTATGTTGGTTGGCATGCTGATGATGAGAAGCTCTATGGACCAACTCCCGAAATTGCTTCTCTTTCTCTCGGATGTGACCGTGACTTTGTTTTGAAGAAGAAGCCATCTAAAAAATCCCGTGGTATGGTTCCTTCCGTAACTAGAGTTTAGTTATCACTGCACTTCTTCGAAATATGGTTACAGAGTCTCTCTTTCTATGTCGATGTGTAATTCGACAGTGTTCTTGAACATACCATCATTTGATGTGGATTTTCAGATGGAAGTGATGAACCTGCGAGCAAGCGGTTAAAGAAGAGTGTCCATGATGATCAACATACTTTTAGGCTTAAGCATGGATCTCTTTTGGTGATGAGAGGCTATACACAGCGAGATTGGATTCACTCTGTACCAAAGCGTGCAAAAGTGGAAGCAACGCGCATTAATCTCACCTTTAGGCGAGTTTTTTGATTGGCTTGGGATAAAGGCCGGTTTTTAGAAGATGCTTATGCATTGTTGTAATCTGCATCTTGCATTATATGTGGAATGCCTGTCTTGTTTCTATCAAGTATATATGGAACAGTTTAAGAAGTTCGGAACACAATTTCTATCTATGGTGAAGATATTACCGTGTAGACGTGCGATTGCATAGGAGTGAGAAATTTTAGCTTCACAAAACCACAATTTTGATCTAGTGAAGATTCATGGCAGCGATAATTTGTACTGAAACATGGAATCAAACATGATAGTAGCTTTTGTGGTAAAAGTGAATCGGTTGACGTGATCTTCAACTTCTCCATAAAAATGGAGGTAGGTTTGTTTTTTTATTAGTATATTGAAGTGAAGAATGTTAAGTTCACGATCATCTCAATGGAGTGTGGATTGGTAGCTTCAAGTTAAGAAGCCATTTGGCTTTGTTTGCTAGAAGTGATCAATCTAATCCTAGGTGGGAAAATCGTTCTATATCTTTAAGGCGGAGGTCGGTGTGTCTTTCAAAGATGTGGTTAGGTTTAGAGGAGGTTGGTCCTGCAACCTCGATCCCTTCTCGTCCCTCAAAAGTTCAGCACCATGTAGTTGTAGAAGAAGATCACCACTTTAAAGCTTGGTTCTATAAAAAAAACTTGAGTCCTTTGAGTTGTGGATTCAAGATGGAAAAGAGGTTTCTTTACACCGAAAGAAGGCAGTATGTTAATCACGTCATCCTTCGATTAATAAATTGAGGCCATAAATGAAAAATATAAATAATATTTTGTTGATCAGACTTCAAACATAAGTGGATAAGTGGATGGTGAATTGTGATATTTAAAATTCGTGATTAATTTTATAAAATCTTTTTACTTTTTAAAACATTTATGTTAGTGATCAAGAATAAGATAAAAGAATGAAGGAGATGAAGAGAGAAACGCAATGAAAAATGTATGGACTCAAGAAAAATTCACTGGCCAAAAAGGTCATATTACTTTAAATAAAAGATCAGATACATTTCTATTTTTTTTCTATTTTTGTGTAATAGTCTAATAATAAAAAATATATCCCTTACGTAGTCGGAAACACTACAAGCACTAGATATAGGATGAAAGCATAGGTTTGCAAACGACAAACCTATCAGATAAAACTCTAGAATCCATCCGATAGAGAAAAACACTGAATATTATTATGATAAGAGATAATCCTGAAAGTCACTCTCAAGAGTGTTTAAATACATAAAAAAAAGAAACACTAATCTGGTTTTAATCCAAATCAGAAATAAAACAAAAAACTGTGTAAAATATTAAAATGATTTCTGACGCGCGACTTCTTCTTCGATACGCACATCCATCATTCCTACATCAGTCTCACCACCTCTGAAGAAATCGACCCCGAGTTCTCTTCTTGATAAAGAGTCGTATCTGCTTGATATTCATGAATCTCAACAACATTGAAATTATTGAATATATATTCATGGAGTCCGAGAGAACCACTGTAACACCCTTCTAAAATACCCCAATAATTAATTAATTCAACAAAATATAAATCAGAGTAGATGTGCAATTTAAGGGTGTCACACTTGACACTTCACACCATTCACCATAATAACTTGTCATGCTCATTTATTAATCAAAATAAAACATTGCACAATTCGCAGCGGATAGAGATCTAATCAATCATGCAAACCATGTAACACATTACATGTAAAGTTGTTCAACAACCAAAATGAAAACAAAGTAAAACATCCCGTCCCGATGTTACATCTACCAGAGCATGACCCACTAAGGAACTACACTAGACTCCAAGCACTAGCTTCTACTCAATCACTGCTCGTTACCTGAAACATAGTTGTAAGGGTGAGTTCCTCAATCGATATAATAAGCATTATAAAATATCATGTAATGCTAAGTAATTTAACACATTTCATCACCCAAATCAGATCACACATTCAGCAATGGCAACATCAACTCAAAATCATAATCATACTCAACCCAACACAAAACACACGTATAATATTGGAATACATCCATTCATATTATACGCCATACATACATTATGCAATGAGACTCCATGCATGCGGTACCGATTATTCGTGAACACATAGTTCAACCTCACCGATTAAATCCAGATACGGCTACCAAGCTCACTAGTCCCACTCATTTGAGACCTAGTGACTCACTCACTAATTCCTCACCATGGAAATTAGCTACCACCCCAAGGGCTATGCTATGCACGCTAAATCACCTAGCATGCAAACATCAACAACAATCCACAATAACTCACTCACTAATTCCTCACCATGGGAATTAGCTACCACCATAAAGGCCATACTATGCACGCTAAATCACCTAGCTTGCAACCATCAACAACAATCCACAATGGACATATGCTCACACTCTAAGCCATAAACAGTCCATCCACAATTGCATACATAACAGATACATTCACAGCATTATGCATACCATCATACATCATCAGCATATTTATCACAGAATCATATTCATATCATGCCAAATAATAAATCACAGTATTAACACACTCTACTAATACCTATACTGCTCAAAACAACGGGAAATGATCCCTACTATATCATACACCAATATAGGCCAAACGTCAAATATGTACACAATATTTGAATATCAATTTTCCACTTTCTAAACAGTGTTAACCGGTTAACGCCCTGGGTTAACCGGTTAACGCAACACAGAACACGCTTCCTGGCACATTTTAACAGTGTTAACCGGTTAACACCCTGGGTTAACCGGTTAACGCAAGACAGACATCAATTTCTCATAATTCATAACAATGTTAACCGGTTAACACCCTGGGTTAACCGGTTAACGCAAGACAGAAAGTTGTTCCTGCGCTAACACGAACAAAATGCAGAATCCCCCGCATTTTTCGCCGTCGGAGGACTTCCGGACCTCCGATTTCAATTCCGTAAAAAGCTACACGTCCAGAAATTTACGATTCACCCACATATAGATTCAATTACAGTTTTAACATAACTTATTCATCACCATTTACAGCATTCCTCATCCCAATTAGGGTCAATTCAATGGCTTATTACTACCCATTACATGTTAACCCATAATACCCATTAAACGACGATAAACCCCCCTTACCTGAGTTAATCCGACAATCCTTTAGCTTCAAGCTTTTTCCTTCTTCAACCCTTGTTCTCTTGCTCTTCCTCTTTGCCCTTTTCTCACTTTCTGTCGCTTCTCTGGTTTTCACGTGAAAAACCCTTTTTACCAAATGGAACTCTTTATATATATTCCAACTTATAATTCCAATAATAATAATCCAATAATATTCCAATTATTTAATTAAATTAATAAATATACTAATAATAATATATATGAATGGTTTATCTAAATAATACCTTCTCATTCATATTATCATCATAATATACTATTAAACTTAAATTAAATAATTATCATATTTTATCGGGGTGTTACAACTCTCCCCCACTAAAAGAGTTTTCGTCCTCGAAAACATACCTCAAGCGAATAACTCTGGATAAGACTCCTTCATCTGATTCTCAAGTTCCCAAGTCACATTGCCACCTGCTGGTCCTCCCCAAGCTACCTTTACCAAAGAAATCTCTTTACCCCGCAACTGCTTCAACTCTCGATCCTCGATCCTCATAGGTGATGTTTCAACAGTCAGGTTATCTCTCACCTGTACATCATCTACTTGGACCACATGCGACGGATCAGGAATGTACCTCCTCAACTGAGACACATGAAAAACCTCATGCAAATTCGCAAGTGACGGCGGTAAAGCGATACGATAAGCTACCTCCCCTATCCTCTCCAAAATCTGATAAGGACCAATAAATCGAGGTGTCAACTTCTTCGATTTCAAAGCTCGACCAACCCCAGTTATCGGAGTAACACGAAGAAACACATGATCTCCCTCTTGAAACTCAAGTGACTTCCTACTCTTGTCGTGATAACTCTTCTGACGACTCTGAGCAATCCTCATCTTCTCCTGAATCATCTTAATCTTTTCCGTAGTTTGTTGCACAATCTCCGGTCCAACCACAACACTCTCACCGGACTCATACCAACATAAAGGTGTCCGACATCTCCTACCATACAAAGCTTCAAACGGTGCCATACCAATGCTCGAATGAAAACTATTGTTGTAGGTAAACTCAATCAAAGGTAAATAGCAATCCCAAGCACCTCCCTTTTCCAAAACACAAGCCCTCAAAAGATCCTCTAGTGACTGAATCGTCCTCTCAGTCTGACCATCAGTCTGCGAATGATATGCAGAACTCAATCTCAGCTTAGTTCCCAAAGCCCTCTGCAAACCTTCCCAGAACTTCGATGTAAATCTAGGATCTCTGTCCGAAACAATACTCGACGGAATACCATGCAAACTTACAATTTTCTCAATATACAACTCAGCTAATCTCTCTAACGGATAATCCATTCTGATCGGAATGAAATGAGCCGATTTTGTCAATCTGTCAACAATCACCCAAATAGCTTCAAAATTCTTAATTGTCCTCGGTAAACCAGAAACAAAATCCATACTGATACTATCCCACTTCCACTCTGGAATAGCCAACGGTTGCATTAGCCCAGACGGCTTCTGATGCTCAATCTTTGACTTCTGACAAGTCAAACAGGAATAAACAAAACTCGCAATTTCTCTTTTCATTCCCGGCCACCAAAATAACCTTTTCAAATCATGATACATCTTCGTAGCCCCAGGATGAATACTCAGGCCACTACGATGTCCTTCCTCAAGAATACTCTTCTTAAGTTCGGTAACATCCGGAATACACATCCGATTACCAAATTTCAAAATACCATTCTCATCAACTCTGAATTCACCACCTTGACCTTGATTCACTAGAGTCAACTTATCAACCAAAAGCACATCGGATTTCTGACCCTCTCTAATCTCATCCAGAATACCACTCGTTAACTTCAACATTCCCAATTTAACACTATTGTGAGTACTCTCACACACCAAACTCAAGTCTCTAAACTGCTCAATTAAATCCAATTCCTTAACCATTAACATAGACATATGCAATAATTTCCGACTCAATGCATCAGCCACTACGTTTGCTTTACCCGGATGGTAATTCAAACCAAAGTCATAATCCTTCAGAAACTCTAACCATCTCCTCTGTCTCATATTCAGCTCTTTCTGATCAAACAAATACTTTAAACTTTTATGGTCACTGAAAACCTCAAATCTTGACCCGTACAAGTAATGCCTCCATAACTTCAGAACAAATACCATAGCTGCCAACTCTACATCGTGTGTCGGATAGTTCCTCTCATGAACCCTCAGTTGTCTCGAAGCCTAAGCTACAACCTGCTTATTCTGCATCAAAACACCACCCAAACCCAACAATGAAGCATCACAGTAAACCTCAAATGGTTCCGATGGACTTGGTAATATCAGAATAGGAGCAGTAGTTAACCTTCTCTTTAACTCTTGGAAACCTTCTTCACATTTTGAGTCCCAAACAAACGCTTGCCCCTTTCTAGTCAACATCGTCAACGGTAACGCCAACTTAGAAAATCCCTCAATGAATTTCCTATAATAACCTGCAAGTCCAAGAAAACTCCTTATCTCAGGAACCGACTTCGGAGCTTCCCACTTAGATACTGCTTCTATCTTAGAAGGATCAACAACAATACCACCTCTTGAAACCACATGACCAAGAAAACTAACCTCTTCTAACCAAAATTCACACTTGGACAGTTTAGCAAATAACTTCTTTTCTCGTAGAACTCCTAAAACCACTCTCAAATGTTCAGCATGCTCTTCTTCAGATTTCGAATACACCAAAATATCGTCAATAAACACCACAACAAACTTGTCTAGGTACGGATGGAAAATCCTATTCATATACTCCATAAATACCCCAGGCGCATTCGTTACACCAAAAGGCATTACAGAATACTCAAAATGTCCATACCTGGTTCTGAAAGCAGTCTTCTGAATATCCTCAGTTTTCACACGTATCTGATGATACCCCGATCTCAAATCTATTTTGCTGAACACACTCGCACCAACCAACTGATCCATCAAATCATCAATCCTCGGCAAAGGATACCGATTCTTGATCGTCACTTTATTCAGTTGCCTGTAGTCCACACACAACCTCATAGTACCTTCTTTCTTCTTAACCAATAACACTGGTGCGCCCTACGGCGACACACTCGGACGAATAAATTTCTTATCCAACAGATCTTCCAATTGACTCTTCAATTCAGTTAACTCAACAGCAGACATACGGTACGGAGCCATCGACACCGGCCTAGTACCAGGTACCAAATCAATCGTGAACTCAACTTCACGCTCTGGCGGTAATTCATTCACTTCTTCAGGAAACACATCAGGAAAATCACACACCACAGCTAGATCGCAAATCACCTGTTTATCTTTAGCCTCCAAAGTCGCTAACAGCATAAACAACTCTGCCCCATCTGCTACTGCCTCATTCACCTGCCTTGCTGATAGAAACAAACTCTTTCCTTCCTCAATCTCAGGAAAAATCATAGTCTTATCAAAACAGTTGATATAAACTCGGTTAAACACCAACCAGTTCATACCCAGGATAACATCAATCTGCACTAGTGGAAGACACACGAGGTCCATCCCAAAGTCTCTACCAAAAATACTCAAAGGGCAATTTAAACAAACTGAAGTAGTAGTCACTGAACCCTTCGCAGGAGTATCAATCACCATACTCCCATGCATCTCAGATATCTCTAATTTAAGTTTCACAGCACAATCCAAAGATATAAAGGAATGAGTCGCACCTGTGTCAATAATAGCTATAAGAGGAAAGCCATTAATATAACACGTACCTCGGATCAAACGATCATCTGCAGAAGTCTCAGAACCCGATAAAGCAAAGACCTTGCCTCCCGACTGGTTCTCTTTCTTCGGCTTAGGACATTGTGGACTGATATGACCCACCTCTCCACAGTTGAAACAAGTCATAGTCTTCAACCGGCACTCTGCAGCCAAGTGACCACCTTTTCCACACTTGAAACACTTCTTCTCAGCACTGGTACACTCATGGATACGATGTCCAGCCTGGCCACATCTGTAACACTTAGCAGGGGCACTGGAGTCTCCCCCACTAGGTCTCTTCATCCCACTCTGTCTCTGGAAACCTTTGCCAGCTGCATACGGTTTCCCACGATCATTCTGATTCTTGCCTTTCCTATCAACCCTCTGCTGATAGCTCTCTGCTCTGGCCTTGGTATCCTGTTCAAAAATCCTGCAACAGTCAACCAAGTCAGAAAACACTCTAATCCGCTGATACCCAATAGCCTCCTTGATCTCGGGACGTAACCCATTCTCAAACTTCACACATTTTGAAAATTCCCCAGTAGCCTCATCATAGGGAGTGTAATACTTCGACAGCTCTGTGAACTTAGCAGCATACTCAGTAACAGACCGGTTGCCCTGCTTCAATTCTAAGAACTCTATCTCTTTCTTTCCTCTGACATCCTCTGGAAAGTACTTCCTCAGGAATCTCTCTCTGAACACCGCCCAAGTGATCTCAGCACTCCCAGCAGCTTCCAACTCAGTGCGGGTAGCAACCCACCAATCATCTGCTTCCTCTGACAGCATATGCGTACCGAACCTGACCTTCTGGTTATCGGCACACTCAGTCACTCGGAAGATCCTCTCGATCTCCTTCAACCACTTCTGAGCACCATCTGGATCGTATGCTCCCTTAAACATTGGAGGATTGTTCTTCTGGAACTCACTCAGTTGACGAGCAGCTCCCAATCCCACAACATTCGGATTCCCTCCAAGTACTCCAGCTAGCATACCCAGAGCCTCAGCAATCGCAGCATCGTCTCTACCTCTTCCAGCCATCTCTATTCTGAAAACCCAACAAGCTAAAACAATAAGTACTGATAGGGTTACACAACACCTATCACGTACAGGGAAACAGAATAATTACGACTCGACTCGACCGACCATGCTCTAATACCACTAATGTAACACCCTTCTAAAATACCCCAATAATTAATTAATTCAACAAAATATAAATCAGAGTAGATGTGCAATTTAAGGGTGTCACACTTGACACTTCACACCATTCACCATAATAACTTGTCATGCTCATTTATTAATCAAAATAAAACATTGCACAATTCGCAGCGGATAGAGATCTAATCAATCATGCAAACCATGTAACACATTACATGTAAAGTTGTTCAACAACCAAAATGAAAACAAAGTAAAACATCCTGTCCCGATGTTACATCTACCAGAGCATGACCCACTAAGGAACTACACTAGACTCCAAGCACTAGCTTCTACTCAATCACTGCTCGTTACCTGAAACATAGTTGTAAGGGTGAGTTCCTCAATCGATATAATAAGCATTATAAAATATCATGTAATGCTAAGTAATTTAACACATTTCATCACCCAAATCAGATCACACATTCAGCAATGGCAACATCAACTCAAAATCATAATCATACTCAACCCAACACAAAACACACGTATAATATTGGAATACGTCCATTCATATTATACGCCATACATACATTATGCAATGAGACTCCATGCATGCGGTACCGATTATTCGTGAACACATAGTTCAACCTCACCGATCAAATCCAGATACGGCTACCAAGCTCACTAGTCCCACTCATTTGAGACCTAGTGACTCACTCACTAATTCCTCACCATGGGAATTAGCTACCACCCCAAGGGCTATGCTATGCACGCTAAATCACCTAGCATGCAAACATCAACAACAATCCACAATAACTCACTCACTAATTCCTCACCATGGGAATTAGCTACCACCATAAAGGCCATACTATGCACGCTAAATCACCTAGCTTGCAACCATCAACAACAATCCACAATGGACATATGCTCACACTCTAAGCCATAAACAGTCCATCCACAATTGCATACATAACAGATACATTCACAGCATTATGCATACCATCATACATCATCAGCATATTTATCACAGAATCATATTCATATCATGCCAAATAATAAATCACAGTATTAGCACACTCTACTAATACCTATACTGCTCAAAACAACGGGAAATGATCCCTACTATATCATACACCAATATAGGCCAAACGTCAAATATGTACACAATATTTGAATATCAATTTTCCACTTTCCAAACAGTGTTAACCGGTTAACGCCCTGGGTTAACCGGTTAACGCAACACAGAACACGCTTCCTGGCACATTTTAACAGTGTTAACCGGTTAACACCCTGGGTTAACCGGTTAACGCAAGACAGACATCAATTTCTCATAATTCATAACAGTATTAACCGGTTAACACCCTGGGTTAACCGGTTAACGCAAGACAGAAAGCTGTTCCTGCGCTAACACGAACAAAATGCAGAATCCCCCGCATTTTTCGCCGTCGGAGGACTTCCGGACCTCCGATTTCAATTCCGTAAAAAGCTACACGTCCAGAAATTTACGATTCACCCACATATAGATTCAATTACAGTTTTAACATAACTTATTCATCACCATTTACAGCATTCCTCATCCCAATTAGGGTCAATTCAATGGCTTATTACTACCCATTACATGTTAACCCATAATACCCATTAAACGACGATAAACCCCCTTACCTGAGTTAATCCGGCAATCCTTTAGCTTCAAGCTTTTCCCTTCTTCAACCCTTGTTCTCTTGCTCTTCCTCTTTGCCCTTTTCTCACTTTCTGTCGCTTCTCTGGTTTTCACGTGAAAAACCCTTTTTACCAAATGGAACTCTTTATATATATTCCAACTTATAATTCCAATAATAATAATCCAATAATATTCCAATTATTTAATTAAATTAATAAATATACTAATAATAATATATATGAATGGTTTATCTAAATAATACCTTCTCATTCATATTATCATCATAATATACTATTAAACTTAAATTAAATAATTATCATATTTTATCGGGGTGTTACAACCACCACATAAACATTAACATTGATTTTTTGGGTCACTTTGAACGAGTCATACTTGCGTGGTTGCAGATCGCTGTAAGTACTAACCAGAAACCTCTCGTTACGTAAAAACACCTTCACCGTCTCCTACATTGAAAGCTTTAATCCTTCTGCATTTATCAGCAGTTGTCTTATTCTGCCCAATAGCCTTTAACTTAGCCTTGACAACTTCTTTAATAGTTACCATCTCCTCAACCATATTCTCAGCAGCCACACTAACTCCAGTCACCTTAGGCAACTTAACCTAATCAATCACATGTTTAGGAACAAAAGTATAATCCAGAGAAAATGGTGATTTCCATGTAGCTGAATGCACAACGTTGTTGTAAGAAAATTCGACATGAGGCAAAACTAAATCCCATTATTTTGGCTTGTCCCCGCAAACACTTCGAATCATATTCCCCAAAGTTCTATTAGTTACCTTAGTTTATCCATTTGTTTGAGGATGAGTTATAAAACTCCTGTTCAGCGCAGTTTTAAACAATCTCCAGAGAGTAATCCATAAATGATTGAGAAATTTGATGTCCTTGTCTGAAGTAATTAATGTAGGAGCCACGTGAAGACGCACAACCTCCATGAAAAATAGTTTGGTTATGTTGGACGCATTAACATTCTTCTTATAAGTAATGAAGTGTATCATCTTGGAGAATCTTTTTAATATAACAAACACAAAATCTACACCTCTATGTGTAAGAGGTAAGCCCAACATAAAATCCATGGCTAAATCTTGCCAAATATCATTAGTAATATGTAAAGGCATATAAAGATCAATATTTTGATATTGACAAGTATAACATCTCCTGATTATAACAGTGGCACCCCTCCTTAAGTGTGGTCAATAATATCTTTCCTCTAGGCTAACAATGGTCTTATCTCTACCCAGATGATTGCTAAGATCACCACCATGCAGATCTCATATTAACTTCTCTTTTAAGGACGAGCAAGGAATGCATAATCGACCCCCTTTAAAAAAGATAACCATCTCGAATATGAAAATTTGCACAAGAATGCTCTCCACTGCACTTGGCCCATAAATTCTTGAATTCAACATCACTTTCATACGACTCTTTCAGGCACTTAAAGCCTACTATTTCTTGCGCTAAGGTAATTAGTAAGGAGGCCTTGCTACTTAATGTGCCAGCTACCTTGTTAAGAGCTCTTGACTTATGCTGAATAATAAAAGGAAATTTATGCAAAAAACTTACCCATTGAGCATTCATCTCACCTTCTGGATGTCAAGAAACTTCAAAGCTTGATGGTCAGTAAACAAAATGAACTCCTTCTAAACCAGATAATGTTCCCACTGGCATAGAGCTCTAAAGACTGCATAAAATTCATGATCATAAGTACTTTATTTCTAGCGAACATCACTTAATTTCTTGCTAGAAAAAGGCCTCTGGTTTCTTATCTTGAGACAACATGACTCCGATTCCCACTCCACTAGCATCACATTCAACTTGGAACACCTTGTCAAAATTAGGAAGTGTTAATACTGGGGAGGTACATAGCTTCTCCTTAATCAATGTGAAACTCTGCTTCTGCTCAAACCCCCAATTGAACTTCCCTTTTTTTAAACATTTAGTAATAGGTGCAGTGATAACCCTTAAGTCCTTGATAAACCTCCTATAAAAGGTAGTCATACCACGAAAGTTATGAACCTCAGTCACTGATTTAGGCGAAGGCTAATCCCTGATAGCACTAACCTTATCTTCATTATCCTGAATCCTTTCTTCACCAATAACAAAGCCTAGGAAGAGTAATTTGTTGGTGTTGAATGTACACTTTTTTAGATTAATGTACAACCGTTTCTCCTGTAATACTTGCAACGCCTGATTCAAATGCTCCAAATCAATGTTTTAACATCCGGACCGGAAATCGAACCGATGAAACTTGAGGTTTAAGGTTTAATTAGTTCAACCGGTTAAACCTACGGTCAAAACGTTTATTAAATAACTAATAATATGAAATTAAAATAGATATGTCACACATAATCATACGTTCACAACTTGATAAAATAAATATTTCAAAAATCTATTACAAAGTTAATACAACAATATCGATAATATATATAATAACATAACATAGTTCTACACTTCATTTCAACTTTCATTTAATAATAATTTGACCAAATTAAAGAATTACTATAAAATAAGTTAAACTAATTCAAACCAATATTAAAATAATAGAATATAATAACTAAAATAAAATTCAAATAATTAAGAATATCTATATTAAATAAGATAGACTACTAAAAATAAATAATACATTATACTTCATTAAACAGCAAAAAAATGAATTTGAGTTGAACTACGACAAACAAGTCTTAGTTGGCAACAACATACAATATTGACTTGAACGACAATCAATATTATGTTTGATATCACTACGTTTAAAAGAGACAACGTGATGATGATGGAATATGGTTGAAAGAAAAACTATAATTGAGTGACAAAATATAGAAGTTTGTATGGGGAATGTATGTTAAGTTTTAATATTGACATATTGAATTTTAAAAAAAAAATAAAAAATGTTAATTTGATGCATTTTTTTAACCAAGCGGTTCTACAAAACCGGCTTCGGTTCTTTGATTCGAATGGTTTTGGATGATTCAATTCAGTTTTTTTTATTTTACTTCGATTTTGATCCATTAACAGTTTTGAAAGGTTGACCCAACCAGATTCATCTCCGGTTCTCGGTCCAACCAGTTGAATCGGCCGGTTCGGTCCAGTTTTTAAAACATTGCTTCAAACGCTCTTTCTTTGTCTTACTATAAATTAGAATATCATCAAAATAAACCGCTACGAAAGAATCAGTAAATGAACTCAGAACCTGATTCATCAATCTCATAAAGGTGCTAGGGGCGTTTGACAACCCAAAAGGAATCACCAACCACTCATACAATTCATCTTTTCTCTTGAAAGTTGTTTTCCATTCGTCCTCGGGTCTGATTCTGATATGATGATATCCACTACATAGATCTATCTTGGATAACACCTTAGAACATGTCAACTCGTCAAGCATGTCTTCCAAACATGAAATTGGGAATCGATACTTGATAGTTATCTTATTAACGGATCTACTATCAATACACATTCACCACTGATTTCCCTTCCTAAGAACTAGAAGGGCTGGTACTGCATATGGACTCATGATCTCACAAATGAATTCTTTCTTCAACAAATCCTTAATCTTATCCCTTAGAGTTTAATTCTCCTTAGGGCTTAACCGATGGTGTATGGCTTTTCATGGGCTCTATCAATTTCCACGACATCAAGTTCTCTGTGCTGCCATTATCCACGACCAGATTACACACTTTGTTCTTGATAGAATAATGTGTTTTGAACAAACTCTTGTGTTTCCCTTCATCTTTGAATGCTAGTAAAATTCTCTATAATACAAAATTTACACCACTCATCAGATTCTTTCTCTGCAAACTCAACCTCTGCATATTCATCGTTCTCAACTGTAGTTCCTTCTATTTCATCCTTCTCTACCCTTTCTTCCACAACAACATTGACTCTCCTTATTGGATAAACATTTGATAAGTGACATTTTCCATTACAACGATAACACATGTCTTCAGTGGGTTTAGTATGTGGATTATTCTGCCTTTGGACTAGTGTTTTACCCTACTACACACTGCTAGAGCTGCTAGCTCCCTTATTTCCACGGTTGAAATTCTTGGTTGTTTCACTCTTTTCCTTGTCACCTTCTGATTCAGAGTTATTTTGGGGGTGAATACCTTCTAAAAGATGAGAAATTTATAGGGGATTTATCCATAAATTCCGCCTTCAAAGCTAGGCTAGATGCCTCAACCATGGTTCATACAACCTATAAACCTATATTCTCCTACATGGATCCCTATAAGCCACTGATGTATCGAGCCACTTTCTGGCACTCTGATTCTCCCAATTCATTGCGCTTAGAAAACATAGGAACTCAACTGTGTATTATGTCACAATTATCTTGCCCTGACAATAATCAATATACATCTTATAAAGGATTTGTTCATAATCCCCTGGTAAAAACCACTCCAACATCAATTGCTTCATTCTTCGTCAAGTTCTGACTAGCCCCTTCCTTTGCCTCTGCCTCTGGACAACAAGTTTATCCCACCAGACAGCAGCAATACTCTTCAGTATGATCGCCACCATTTTAACTTGCTTATTCTCAAGGACGCCCATAACGTCAAAGAATCTATGAACATCGATCTGCCAATTGAAAAACTCTTCCACTCCTATCGTTCCGTAGAACAATGGAATATCAACCTTCACTCGATAGTTATAGTTATACTATTGATTCCCAAGATCAATTGCCTCCTTGTATGATTCTTCTTCTTCAGAACTCAAATTTTCAGCAATAACGACACAATTGTTTCCACCTCGTGGAACCCTAATATGTTATCCTCCCTTGTCTCTTCGTTGATTCCCGTTTTTGTTCGCATTGTTCACTTGATTTGCTAAAGTCGTTATTTGTCCAGTTAAAGTAGTTAGAGTCATGGTAAAAGCTGTTGTAATTTTCCCAAGATCTGTTCTAGTCACTGGTTGATCTTCCATGGTTGATCAAACTACGAAAAGAAACAGGAGAAAACCTGCTCTGATGCCACCTGATGGATTAGCAAACGCTAAACCTAGGATGAAAGCTAAGGTTTGCAAGCGACAAATATGCTAGTTGAAACTTTGGAATCCACCGGATAGAGAAAAGTATTGATATTATTATGATAAAAGATAATCATGATAGTCACTTCCAAAAGTGTTTAAATACAAGGAAAAAACCATAATGGGCTTAAAGAAACCTTAATCGACTTTTAGTCCAAAACAAAAATAATAGAAATCTGCGTAAAATATTAAAATGTTTTCCGACCCATGACTTCTTTTTCAATACACGCAACTAGCCTTCCTACACCATAAAGGTGAATAAGTAAGGTTTCATGGATTCAAATTCGTACTCATTTTGCAATTAAATTAAATGTCTCTACATAACTATCAATTGAACTGACTTAACAATTTTTTTTTTAAATTTCTTCCATTACTATATATATATTTTTAAATATACATATAATATTGTGACATTAATGAATCTTAAATATTTTGTTATACATATCAAATAAAAACTATAGTAATAGAGAGTGAGAAAAAGTTGAGAGGATCCACTTAATAAAAGAGAATGTGTTGGAACGTGTGTTTTAGAAAATGTGTTGTTAGTATTACTTTTGCTAAATGTTTATATCTTGATACACACTTCTTACCATAAACAAAGACAGAAAACCCATTTCCTTTTACAAAGAAAAAAACATGTAGTATTGGTACTTGGAAAGCACAACCTCACCTTGGATCTTAAGACCTCTCCTTTTCTTAATACTTGTGTCTAAAAATGATGCTATGTTAAGACCAATACCTCTTTGGTGGTTATAGGTTTATATCATTAAATGAGTAGTTGTTATGATGACATGATCAAACCTTAACCTTATTGAACACAATTAATTGTATTAATAATAATCATGGATCTAGATCTAGAAGCTTTAATCAAAATTAGGTCACATCCCATTTTTGGAATCCTAATATATATGGAGAGTTGTAACAATTTAATAATGATATATCATATCAACCGCATTACAAAATCATTTAAATTTATTTATTTCTCCGTAGAAAAAGAGCTACTAACTAACAGAAACTCACAGTTGTGTCAAATGCATGTGATTTTATGACATGACAACATACTATACCAACTAACCGTTTGTTAAAATTGTTCTAAAAATCTTGTCAAGTTATATTTACTATGGAATCTTCCATTATACTGTTTTCCAAATACAGATATGGAAGAGTTTTTTTTATTACAACACTGTGAGGTTGGCATTTATTGTTAAAACAGCCACAAAGCTCTATACACTTCTCAACCTACAAATAGCATATTTTCTATTATATTTTACATCAAATCAAATTTAACCAACCATATTTTAGCCTGTTTTCTTTGTTTTTCAACGGTCTCAAAAGGGTAAATAAAAGTTCAAATTAAAAGGAATCAAATTCTTCATCTTGGTTCTTTTGAATTCCAACACCTTTGCAAAAATATTCTTAAATCTATCTCATCAAAAGAATTTTCTTGTAGCATCATACATACATTAAGGTAAACATATATTTTATTTTATCATAGGTAACATGTTATGTCATGCAATTATAGAATCTTGTGTAACAAGATTTATGTTAACAATGCTCATTGCTATTTATCTTGCAGAGATATAAATTTTGAAAGTAACAAAAAATATACATATAATGAGTTTCCGTACCCGAGAAACTTCTCCGAAGGATACAGGTTCTCCGGTTGGGGAGAGGGAGATCGACACGCGAGCACCGTTTCAATCTGTCAAAGCTGCTGTTAGTTTGTTTGGTGAAGTTTGTGTCAACAAGGACAAACGTAATTCTATCAAGAGAAGATCTTCAGAGGTAAACATCATCGTTTTTGTATTAGGAATCGAGATTTTGATATCAGATGCGATCTTTATTATTGTGATCAGAATTGCAGTTGTAGATGATTTCTTTTTAAACCTTATAGAAATAGTTTATGTATAAGCATTTGCATAGAAAGCGCTTAAGTTGTAAATGCTTAATTAAGTTGTTTATGCAAAGAGCGTCTTAATACATGACACACGCACAATATGAGAAGTTTTTCAAGTTTACATGATTTAGCGATTAAACGTGATTAAGTGATTTTGTGATTTTTATAACAATGTGATTATTTGTTTGATTGACAGAATGTATTGGAAAAGGAGACTCAGCTTATGTTGGCTCAAAGAGAATTGAACAAAATAAAGAAACAGCTCGAAAGCGCTGAAAATACAAAAATCAAAGCGCTTTCCGAGCTCGATAAGGCCAATGTGACCCTTCTAGAATTGACAAAGAAACTCAACAATGTGAGAGAATCAAAACAATCTGCTATAGAAGAAAGCGAGGTTGTAAGGAATCAAGCCAAAGAACTTGAAAAAGCGTTATCGCAAAAAGCGATAGGATACGAAGCTTGGAAACAAGAACTAGAGCATGCAAGAAAAGAGTACACTACAACTGTTAAAGAACTTGATGCTTCCAAGCAAGAACTCAACAAGATCAGACAAGATTTCGATGCTGCTTTGGAGGCGAAGTTGGCTGCGTTTCAGGCAGCAGGCGAAGCGCAGCGTTCAGCGAAGTTGAACTCGGAGAAGATCAATGAACTCTCAAAGGAAATTGCAACCATGAAAGCATCAACTGAACAATTCAAGCTAGCAACTGCGCAAGCACAAGAAGAACAGATAAAAGCGGTTGGAGAGAAAGAAGAAAAGTTAAACTCGTACAAAGCTTCAAAGGAAGAAATTGAGAAGAAACTGATGGAAATAAGGAACGAGTATGATGCTGAAGACACGCAAAGCCTCGAGGCGAAACTCGTGGAGGCGAGCGATGAGATTCAAGTTCTTCAAGAGAAAATGAAAGAGTTTCATGATTCTGAGATGGATTCTGTTGAGTTAATAACTTTGGAGATCAAAGAAGCCACAAAGACATTACAGGAAATTTCTGAAGAAGAAACTTTACTGAGAAACATAGTGGATTCGCTAAAGACGGAATTAGAACAAGTGAAGAAAGAACAAGATGAGCTTAGGGAGAAAGAAAAAGCATCAGAAGCACTTGCCGCGAACCTAACCGGTTCACTACAAAGTAGCAAAGAAGAAGAAGATTCTTTTGAGAGCAAAGAATCTAATGAGAGACACTGTCGTGAGACAGAAATGAAAATCAAGCAGTTATCGTTCGAGACGGAGAATGCAAGAAAAGAAGAAGAAGAGATGAGAATAAAAACTCAGGAACTGTCACAAGAAATCGCGAAATCCAAAGCTTTGTCCGAGGAAATAGAAAGGAAACTAGAGCTTTTATTGAAACAGGCTGAAGAAGCAAAAGCAGAAGAGAAAAGAGCTGTTGCGGAAATGAAGTTGTTATCTGACTCACAAGGTAGAGTCTCGGTTTCAGATACGAGTGGTAAGATCATATTGACAGTTGCCGAATTTGCTGCCTTGAGCGGTAAGATTAAGGAATCAGAAGATTTGATTGAGAGGACGGAAACGACTGCAATGGCTCAGGTCGAAGCGATCAACACGAGAAGAAACGAAGTTGAGAAAAAAGTTGAAGCTAATCGTAAAGCAATTGAAGAAATAAAAGCAGCAACAGATTTGGCATTGAGGAATGCAGAGATGGCGGATTCAGCAAAACTCGCGGTTGAAGGTGAGTTAAAGAGAAAGCGCAGCGAAGAACAAAAAGGGATTTCTGATTCAGATCATTCTTCGAGACCGATCTCACTACAAAGCTAGAACTTAAGGCATTTCAAGCTCAGAATTGATAAAGTGAATCCCTCACAAAAGAGCATTGGTTATAGCATTGGATTTCTTGTCTTTCTATTGAGAATTGGGAGGTTGCTTGCAATACAAGAATCACTTTTGTCACCAACTCTACCAGTTGAATTTGAAGATTTTTCAATGTTTCTATCATCATCCAGAAAATATTGTGCAAATGTCTAGGCTCATATTGTCAACATTCTGGTTTCTGAGACCTTAAGCAGACAAGTTATTCCACAGTCCAAAGAAGAAATATAGATGCAGTTGTTCTATGTATAGATTTAAGCTTTTCAATACCAAACAAAATGTTTTTAAAAAAATTCTACCTGTATCTAAATTATTATGTGAATTAAATGTTTGATCTACCGTGTAAATAAAATAATGAATACTAAAAGATTTTCTAGCATATTTTATGTATCATCTAAGATGGTGACAGGTTTAGTAGGTTGTTTAAGTTAATGGTAAACATTAATTTTTCAGTGGCTAAGATGTATGGGTTTGGATGGAGTTTTGACGGTGGTGGTTGGAGGTGGCACGGGTGCCTTTTTGCTTGGGAGAAGGATAAAGTTAGGGAGCATTGTGCTACTCTGAATAAAGTTAGGGAGCATTGTTAGGTATTATAATCATTATCACACTCAAACTACTTCTTGATCATTCACTGATTTGAGCGTTGGAGTGCTAACTTTGCATGTCCATTTCGCTCCACCGCATCAGAAACTTACTCCACCGCACTTGAACCTTATTTCACTTTGTTATCAACTATTTATGGTTCTTGAAGGAATAGTGGCGCCATCTATGGAAATCTAACAGTTAATTCCCGCAAATTTTCACGAGAAACCAATGTCTTTTCACCGCAATTTAGAAAACATTTGATTTCCTTCCTGTTTGAATCATCGATAAAACTCGTGAAACCATGACAACAACGAAAGCTACTCGATCAGCCTCTCAATGCAATGCCTCCCATGTGTCCGCTGCAATGATCAATGCTCGTGATCACACGAGGCAGAATTAACTTCCTTCTATAGTCGATGATGATCCTGTTCTAGTGACTTCTCTCTATATTCCTCCTCTACAAAATCCAATCCTTTCTACAATCGACCAAGGAATATTCCAAGTCACTACGATTTTCCAATCTTTTCAATAACCACTTCAAGGTCAGACCTCGAGGCAACTTCCTCCGCAACCGTTGATTCTCGGGCATGAGATGTTGCAAATCATCTAACATCTACAAGCCAAGCTAACGACCTGCTCAACAATGTCTATAACCTAGTACACAAATATAATTTAGACTCTTTGACTGAAAGAGTAATATGAATAAAATAAAATTTACATTATGCTCCTCCCAGTAGGGGTGGCAAACGGGCATGCCCGCCCCGTTTAGGCCCGCCCCGCAAAAGCCCACAAAAAAACGGGGCGGGGCGGGACGGTCATAGTTGAGGATGTGGGCCTAAAACTTAGACCCGTCCCGCAAAAAAGTGAGGGTGGAGCGTGGAAAGCCTGCGGACACTGCACTTTTTAAGCCTAAAAATGCAAAAATTTATGTAAATACACGTGCCCGCAAAAGCCCGCGAAAAAAACGGGGCGGGGCGGGGCGGACACATTTGAGGGTGAGGGCCTAAATCATTGGCCCGCCCCGCACAAAAGTGCGGGCAAAACGGGCATGCCCAGCGGGCCGAGCCCGTTTTGCCACCCCTACCTCCCAGGGACCATTCTGTACGCAAGTCAGACTCACATAACGATCAAGGAGTTGAGCTAGAACTTGTCTGTGTTGACACCATCTCTCCAAGCAGAGAAGTCCCAAAATATGCAAATCGTACATGGTGTCGAAAACACCATATACCACCATGCGAGTCCAAGGGAATAGGAAGTAGTCACACCCCACCAGAGATTAGCCATCCCCACAACTCATTGTCACGCCACTCTCGAAGAGGCGAAAGGCACGACGTCAAAACATAGGCTTCCTAGAGGAAGAGGAATTTGTTTTCAAAGTGCATTCTTGATATTAGGAACCCAAAATCTCTCAAGAAACCTCCAAACTTGGATAACTATGACAAATAGGAGACCCAAATGAGCATATCAAACATGTCAACATCTGACTTGACTACTACCAATCCCATGGGACATAAAATGCAAACTATTTATGCTAACCCTTAAAGGAACTACAATGACATGGTTTAAGGCCCTCCCAAACGGGAGTATAAACTCCTAGAAAGAACTTTGTGATTTTTTTACTACTTAATTCATTGCTCGAAAGCAACAATCCACCATGATATTTGTACTCAATGTACCCCAAGGACAGTTTACTGTGTTGTTGGAGGCTTGTGGATCGGATCCTTCATAGGGCCATAACTTATCATTTTCAACCCCATTTTCTAAAAAATATCCGAGTACACGATGTCATAGGAATTTTCGCCATTGATAAGCACTGAAGAGACATCTAATTTGGTGATTGTATCCGTAATCACCAAAGGAAATAACTCGTTTATGATCCCTTCTTGAAACAAATTTGACAATTTTCTTTGGGGAATTGTTACCTCTAGGGGAATGTTTTTTCTTTGGTGAGCTTTCACTTCCTATTTTGTTATCTCTGGTGTACTCCACAATCCTCCTTTTTTGTACCAATCCTTCTATAGCATCTTTCATCTAGATGTAATTGTTAGTGTTATGGTTGTGGCTTTTACGGAACGATAGTACTTGGATTTATCTGTTCGGAAAGATTCTTTAACCAGGTACGATTTTCAGATATCGACTTCCTTGAATTCTATATTTGTGCACTCTTTCCAAAATTTTCCCTCGGGGTATTCAAGTGAGTGTAAGCGTAAAATCTGAATTATGGGTCAGGTTCTCCTTCTTCTTTTTGTCGGCCAATGTCTATCTCTGGTGTCCGGTTGGGTCAAGTGCTTCCCACTCCTCGATTGACTCCCATGGCCAAGAGTTTCTCTTCGTATTTGATGTAAGGTTGTGCCCTGCTTAATAAATATTTTAGGCTATGGGCCTCCTTGAGCCCTAGTTTCTCTCGAAAAATGCAGTCTGGCCTCTAGTGCCTTTCAAAAATCCATCACTTAAATTTGTCATCAGTGCCTCCCAGGCAACTGCCACTTTGGTAAAGTCGTTAATGTATTCGTGTAGGACTTCCTTTTTATCTTAAAGTATCCTATTGAGTATGGACATTGTTATGGTTTTCCTCTTCAAAGAGTTTATGCTACCATTCGGGAGGGATTTATACCAAGGCATTTTCGATCCAATCAAATTTAATGTAAATAAGTTGCACTTTACAACCCTGTGGGTGAGTTAGTAATCTAATCAACCATCCAAGTGCTCTATGTTTCGTCTCGATCCCTGGTCCCATCGTAGCTTTGAAGTTTGAGAGGTTTCTGTAATGACCTCAAAAAAATTTATATCGAGGATGTGCGTAGATAAGGGATTTCTTTTTTGTTCCGGAGCCGAGGCAGGTGTGTAAGTGAGAATGAATTTGAATCCCTAAAAAATGGTGTGTCTTTCCTCTTATATAGAAGAAACGGTTAACAACAGAAAGTGTGAAGTGATGTGTGAATTACGGTCGGCCGTCAAATTGATCTAAATTGTTCGCAAAGCTCTAATGGACAAAATTATATGCTTTTAAAGAAGAAATGGTATACATATTCTGCGGACGTTTTGTCTCGGGTATTGTGAACGGTATGGAACAATTTTTGAATAGCCAACCTATTTTCATGTCTAATAATTCAAATATATACTTTTATATTTGAATTTAGGAGTTTAATATGATGATATAACCACTACAGATTTCAGTTTAGGGTAAAATTATGGGAGTTAAAATTGAATTTTAATATGTACTTCGTTTAATTTTATATTTTTAGATATAGATTTTGAGATAAATCGCTTGTAAAGTTGAATTTGGATAAATCTAAAGTTGAATAGTCGTGGCAATACGAAGTAAACTCACATGAATAAGATAATTGAAAGTAAAGATGGAGAAAGCAAATAACATAAATTTTATTTGATTTTAAGAAGAAAAAAAATAACTCTGGTTTTTGTCTGTGAGAAACTGAATATTCGTCCAAGTCTTACGTGAAATAGTGGATAGAAAAAGAAATAAAATATTATTATAAATAAAAAAAGTTAAATAAAAGTAACAAGAGAAAAAAATAGTTAGGTGAAAGGTTTTACGATTTTTAACATAAAAATTATAGTTGAATGGGTTGTAATTATTACATAAAAAATTATATTTAAAAGAGTTTGTTGTTTTTTCGTTTGATATTTTTTTAAATTGTACGAGATAGTAGTATTGTCGCCTTCGTAAAAATTACAATAAATTATCAATTTTATTAATTTCTTCTTTTTTATCTAGCTTTCTCAATAGGTTTATTGAATAATTTTAACTTTTAAAATATTATAAAACATTTTAAAAAAATATTTTTATGATATAATTTATGTAAATTAATATTTATGAATATGACCTGATGATTTGATTTGTTTTTTTAATAAAGGTGAATTATTAATTTAAAAAATAAACGAGAGAACATCAAACTTAAACCATCAAACAACTATCAAAAATGACAATTTGACATGTCCAACGTATTCTTAAAAAAATTCAAAAACGTAAATAGGAAGTAAATTTAACTAAGTGTCGTAATCAACAAAATAACATTCATTGACTAATTTATCTGCACATGCATTTCCCTCTCTAACAATGTGAGATATCTTGAATCTAAAGAAATATATAATCTTAAAAGTATTATTCCATTTAATTAACTAAGAAATGAGGTACAAACTCCAATATTAACTAAGAAAACTCTCAAAAGTATTCATAAATTATCTCTAAATATGCTATCTTAAGTTGATATTCCAGTCTTCACTCTTAAAACTCTAACGGGGTTGCACTTGATCTAATTATAACTAGAAAATAACCAATTAACTTATAAGATTTTAGGTGCAAAAGAATTTTGACAGACATTTAATAATTTTAAACTCGTAAATTGATGGATAAATGTGTCTCTTGAAATAAGTAAATGTCATATATATATATATATATATATATATATATATATATATATATATATATATATATATATATATATATATATATATATATATATATATATATATATATATAACATGAATAATGTATCTATCAATGTCAATTTTATCATTTTGAAGTTTGATATCATTTTTTTGCCAAGTTTTCTAAAGATTTATTAAGACGGGAGTCATGAATGAGTTTAAATGTGAGAGCTCTAACTTCTATCTACAAGTATGAATAAGCTTTTATAACTACTTCTATCAATGTTTTTTCCAAACAAGCATTGTATCTATTTCTAGAAGGTGTACCTACATCTAAGAAATAAATGGTGTGTAGTTTTCACATCATGATTACAGAGAGATCACTTCGAAACCATATACAACCCCATTTGAATCAGGTTGTCTTCTGTTGCAATAACATTGTGCATTAGCTTCCAAGTCACTAATTACTTAGAAGGAGGTATGCAGGCATGTCAAATGAATTTTGTTCAAGAAGTCTCGATGTGATCCCTTTTGATAGAGTTGTAGGCATCTCTGTAGATGTTTGATTGACTGCATTTTATGTTAAAACACTAGCTGGACTCTAATGTCTTGACTGATGTCATGACATGCTGTGGAGATGTTTGATTGACTGCATTGTGTGTTAGAACATCTAACTGTACTCTGATGTCTTGACTGATGTCATGACACACTTGAGTAGTATGCTGCAGGTTTAGCTAATACAGGATTTACTGAATGTCAAACTAGATGTTATGATATTCATCCCTGACAGCAGATACTGAGGTATAGAGCAGTTGGTTGTCTGCTATAACTCAGTATTTAATTTCAGTCTGTTTATCAAGGGAATAGTAGACCTGGCATAAGGCCTACTGTCTGAATGTCAAACTGGATGTTATGACATTCATCATTGACAGCATATACTGAATAATAGGCAGGTTGGTTTTCTGCTACAGTTCAGTATGTATCTCAGTCTGTTTATCAGGAGGATAACAGGCCTGGCATAAGGCCCATTCTGTAAATGTCAAATTGGATGTTTTGATATTTATTACTGTAAGCTGGTACTGAAGTATAGACTGGTTGGTCTTTTACAGTACAACATTTTGTACAGTCTGTTTTCAGAAAAATAACAGACTTAGCATATGGTCTATGTTCTGGACGTCAAACTGAATGTTGTGACATTCATTCTTGACAGCATATGCTAAATTGTAGGATGGTTAGTTTTTCTGTTTCAGTATTTTTCTCAGGCTATTTTTCAGGAATCCAACAGCTGAGCTAAAATCTAGGAAACTAACAACTGAGCTACAATTAATGAACCTAACAAATAGCCTATTTGTTAGTACCCTAATATGCGGAAATTAGGTTAACTAGCTTGACCTTAATTTTAGGAAATACAAGTACAAGGCCCAAGTGCTGCAATATAAAAGGATGACAATCCTTCATTCAGAACTCGAGGATTTTCGGCGTGAAGATTTTATTGTTCCATCATACTTCACTGCTGTATTTTTTGTGTGTCTTGTATTAGGTGTATCTTGTGAGCCAAGCAATTATCACCTAGATGATTGCATTGGACTAGGGTGTTCATTGAGTTGTAAGTGTTGTGTCACTCTAAGCTTTTAAGCGTGAATGCTGTGTATCTTGATTAAAGCTGTTAAGCACAATCAAGAGTTGTTTGAAGTGTGACTTCACTATTATCTTTAAACTTAATTAAAGGTTGTAATCACTGAGGTGATTAAGGGGGAGTGAGTAGGAACTCTGATCTTAGTGTAAGATTGAAATTGCATTGGGTAGGTATTAAGTGATAGGATTAAACAGTTGGTTTAAAGTCTGAATTAATACTACTAATAGTGGATTTCCTCCCTGGCTTGGTAGCCCCCAGACGTGGGTGTGTGTGACACCGAACTGGGTAAACAATTCCTTGTGTTATTTACTGCACTTACTTTTAAGTTCTGCATAATTCTTGTCTGCGCAGAATTGGATGTCATAACATCCCGTGTGACATCGAAAGTCTGTTAACTAGAATTTCAATTGGCATCAGAGCAAACACCCTGCCTGTTAATTTCTGGGTGAGATCTAGGGAAGTTACTTTCTAGTACCATGGACAAGGATGTAGGATACTCAAATAGACCACCCATGTTGGATGGTTCTAACTATGATAACTGGAAGCCTCGTATGATAGCCTTCTTGAGGTCTCTAGATTGCAAAGTCTGGAGAGCGGTCAACAAAGGATGGGAACATCCAACGAAGACAGGTAAAGATGGAGTCAGTATGCAAATTCCTGAAGAAGAGTGGGACAAGGAGCAAGAGGCATTAGCCCTTGGAAATTCTAAGGCCTTGAATGCATTGTTCAGTGGAATAAGTAAGAACATCTTCAGACTGGTGCATCACTGTGAGCTGGCTAAGGAAGTTTGGGATACCCTCAAGATAACTCATGAAGGTACCTCCAAGGTGAGAATGTCTAAACTTCAGATGCTGACCACCAAGTTTGAAAATCTGAGGATGAAAGAGGATGAGACTATTCATGACTTCCACATGAATATTCTTGAAATTGCCAACACTTCTGGTGGCTTAGGTGAGAAAATGGCTGAAGAGAAACTTGTAAGAAAGATTCTCAGATCATTGCCAAAGAGATTTGCCATGAAGGTCACAACCATAGAAGAGGCTCAAGATATCAGCAATATGAAGGTTGATGAGCTTATTGGTTCACTCCAAACCTTTGAAATGGGCTTATGTGAGGATGTTGAAAAGAAGAACAAAAGCATAACTTTTGTATCAAATACTGAAGGGGATTCAGAAGAAGGAAATATTGGAGGGAATGAAAGCATTTCAGAAGCCATAGCCATGCTTGGAAGACAGTTCAACAAGTTCATAAAGAAGGTTGATCAACAGGGTAGACCTAATGTCAAGAACTCTTCATCTGACATCAGTAGAAGGTCAAAATATGAAGAAAAGGTCACTCAAGGCAAGTGAATCCAGTGCCATGGATGTGAAGGTTATGGTCATATTAAAGTTGAATGCCCTACCTTCCTCAAGATGCAAAAGAAAGGGCTATCTGTCACCTGGTCCGAAGGAGATTCTGAGAGTGAATCTGAAGGAGAATCTGCTAAACATGTCACTGCTCTAACCAGTGTCTGTGCCTCTGATGATGACTCAAGTGGAGATGAACTTACCTTTGATGAACTTGCTGCTTCATATAAAGAACTATGTGTTAAAAATGCAGAAGTGTGTATCCAAGGAGAAAAGCAGAAGAAACTCATCAAAGAGCTGGAAGGTGAGAAACAGAAGCAGCTGACTGTCATAGATGGTCTGAATGGTGAGATATCTTTGTTGACATCTAAGCTAGAACAAATGACTAAATCCATCAAAATGCTGAATAAAGGAACTGACACCTTGGAAGAGATTCTAAAGGTGGGATAAAAGTCAGGAACCATGTCTGGTTTAGGCTTTGCTAAGAAATCCTCAACTGAACTCAAAAGATCAAAGGCTGAAGTTCAGAAACTCAAGCAGAAGTCACAACCGATGTCTCAACATCAGGGAACCAAGATGAGTAACCATCAGAAGAAGAAATTTCAGAGATGGAGATGTCACTACTGTGGTAGATTTGGTCACATAAAACCTTTCTGCTACAGGCTGCATGGTTATCCTAACCAGACTACTCAAGTCAGACCTAAGCAGAAGGCATCTAAGCATAATACCCCCATTAAGAAACAAAAATGGGTTGCTAATCAGACACCTTAAGTCAGACCGAAGCAGCAGGCATCTAAGCATAACATCCCCATTGAGAAACAACAATGGGTTGCTAAACTAGCTCACACATCTCCAAGGGCATCTACCAGACAAGACTGGTATTTTGATAGTGGCTGCTCAAGACATATGACTGGGATGAGCAACTTATTGGTGGATCTACAACCTCATGCTACCAGGTATGTGACATTTGGTGATGGAGCTAAAGGAGAAATCAAGGGTGTTGGTAAGCTGGATTGTCTTGGAGTTCCAAAACTGAGTAATGTGCTGTTAGTAAAAGGACTAACTGCTAATCTCATCAGCATAAGCCAGCTATGTGATCAAGGCTTCAATGTACAGTTCACTAAGGAAGGATGTGTGGTGATGAATGGCTGCAATCAGGAAGTTATGAGAGGAGCCAGATCCAAAGATAACTATTATCTATGGGAATCTAAAGTCTCACACTACACCTCAAAGTGCCCCTTGGCCAAGGAAGAGCAGGAAGTGAAGTTGTGGCATGGAAGACTTGGACAACTTCATTTAAGAGGAATGAAGAAGATCATATCCAAGGAAGCAATTAGAGGAATCCCAAATCTGCTCATGGATGAAAGAAAAGGCTGTGGAAAATGTCAGATTGAAAGCCATGAGTCATCCTCACCTATTGGACCTCATCAAAATGGTGTAGTAGCAAGGGAGAAACAGAAGTGTGTATCATTGTCCACTGCAGAAGCTAAGTACCTAGCTTCTGGTAGCAGGTGTTCACCACTGGTATGGATGAACCAGATGCAGACTGAGTACAATGTCACTCAGAATGTTATGACATTGGATGCTACTCAGTTTGACAAAGTTAGGGGCAAAGAGGGAATGTGCGCTTCTGAGAAATTATAGCAACTAATGATGTTAGTTATTTACTGTTTAGTAAGTCAACATATTAAACAATTGATAGTGCACTCTGATTGGTCAACAAATAATAGACATTGCTCGTGCAACAAGCGTTTCCTATTCCATCGTTTCAACTTTCAGTCTTGCAAACTTTCTCTCAAAGAAACTATTCATCTCTCCTCCGAGATATTCATCATGTCGCACCAATCTGACTCAACTTCCTACACAACCATGTCTGATTTCTCCAGCTCTGAGTCTTGCAACCCTAACCGGGAAGATCCTGTGGCTGACGCTGCAAAGACGTCTCATGCAAGAAGACCTAAAGAAACGGTCTCCGGATTCTCCTCAGCAATCGCACTTGATGAACAAACCAGGGAAGGCTCCAGGTATGTGCACAATGCCATTGCAACTATGGTGACTGGGATTCTATTTGGTAATCATAAGGTTCCTGGGGTCTCCGTTCTCTTAAACACTATCATACCTGATAATGTGGCATGTCAAGAAAACGCAGTAGTCTTAAGAAAGAATGCCTCTGACGAGGCTGAGCAAAATGATGCTCATGAGGGGTCAAATACTGACAAACCCTTAGAGAAAGTGGGTAGTGAGGCAGTCCGTGTCACTCATGATGTCAGTGACAACCCTAAAGCTGACACAGTTAATCTGGAAGAGTTCTCAAATAATGAACTGTTGACCTCAGTTGTCCCTAGCATAGCCAAAAAGGTTAGGACTAGGAGAGAAAAGAAGACTGTGGTACAGAGGTC
Organism: Lathyrus oleraceus; assembly: GCF_024323335.1. NCBI lineage: Eukaryota > Viridiplantae > Streptophyta > Magnoliopsida > Fabales > Fabaceae > Lathyrus > Lathyrus oleraceus. Next base: position 408,997,938 of record NC_066579.1, on the reverse strand, counting down.
CCCAAAAGGGAAGATTGATGTGGCAACTTCTTCCAATCCAGAGGTGACAGAGAGTTCCCTCAAGAGGAAAGGGCATGGACCTACGAAATCTTGGAGCAAAGAGGTGCCCAAGAAAATGAAGACCAAGTCTGCTGTTGTGGAGTCTGATTCAGATGTCCCATGTGATGTCACAACATCTCTGTCAAAGAAGAAGCCAACCGTTAGCAAGCTGATTGCTAGTGTCCCTGAGGTACCTATTGACAACGTGTCATTCCATTTTGCTTCTAGTGTGAACAAGTGGAAGTATGTCTATCACAAGAGGCTGGCCTTGGAGAGGGAACTGGCTCAGAATGCCCTGGAGTGTAAGGAGATTGTAGACCTTATTCAAGAGGCAGGGTTAATGAAAACTATGACTCAACTCCCAAAGTGCTATGAGACTTTAGTAAAGGAGTTTATTGTCAATGTGTCTGAGGAATATGCAGATGGAAAGTCCAGAGAATTCAGAAAAGTATATGTGCGAGGCAAGTGTGTGAACTTCTCTCCCTCAGTTATCAACCTATATTTGGGAAGACCTGATGTAGCTCAACCTGAGCTTGAAGTGACTGACGACAGAATCTATCAAGTCATCACTGCAAATCAAGTCAGGAAGTGGCCTCTTAAAGGTAAGTTGGTGGCTAGCAAACTCAGTGTGAAGTATGTTATGCTACACAAAATTGGAGCTGCCAACTGGGTGCCTACAAATCACAAATCCATTGTGGCTCTGATGCTTGGAAAGTTCATCTATGCTGTTGGAACCAAAGAAAAGTTTGACTATGGAACCTACATTTTTTATCAAACCATGAAACTTGCTGGGAGCTTCAGTGTGAAGGGGCATATAGCCTTTCCTTCCCTCATATGTGGCATTGTGTTGAATCAATTTCCAAACATATTGACAGAGAATGACTTTGTGAAAAGAAGAGAGAGTCTGTTGGCCTTCAATTATAAACTGTTCCTGGGTAAGCATGTCCCTGACATTGCCATGACAACAGGAGAGACATCAAGTGTTGGCAATCAACCAGATAAAGTTGTTGTCATTGCCATACTCAGAGAGACTTGCAAAGAGCTAGAGGCAAGGAAGCTCACTTTGGAAAAGTTGATTATCAAATTAGAGATGTCTGATGATGGTGTGCTTGGTGAAGCTGCTGAGGCTACAGAAGGAGCTGCAAGGCAAAGTGCAGAAGGTGAAGAGGATGCCAGTCCTGATGATGGCACTGATGTTGAGGCTGACTCTGAGTCAGATGATTAAATCATTTCCTGTATTTCTGTCATTTGTGTGTAATTCTGTTTATTTTGGTCTGTAATTTATGGTGTTGCTTTGGCAACATTTTTGACAAAAAGGGGGAGTAACACCTGTGATGCCCCAGGACAACAGATTAATTAAACAGATATTGAAGATCCTCTAATCCAGAGGTTATGCTGCAGCTGATGTTCCACTTCTATGTGTGATGAGTGTGAGTGTGTTATATGTATGTGTGCTGCTGTTAGAAGTTTTTATTTAACTTCTGTGTGTGTGCTACTGTTAGAAGTGTGTGTTGCTGTTAGAAGTTTTTATTTAACTTCTATATGTGTTGAGTGTGCAGCTGCTCTGAGTGTATTAGCTAGTTTTTTTCCCTGCTAGATGTGTGTTTTCCGTTGTTGTGAACTTTGTTGTGATGCCAAGTTGTTTTAGCCAAAAATTTGCCAAAGGGGGAGTTTGTAGATGTTTGATTGGCTGCATTTTATGTTAAAACACTAGCTGGACTCTAATGTCTTGACTAATGTCATGACATGCTGTGGAGATGTTTGATTGACTGCATTGTGTGTTAGAACATCTAACTGTACTCTGATGTCATGACACACTTGAGTAGTTTGCTGCAGGTTTAGCTAATATAGGATTTACTGAATGTCAAACTAGATGTTATGATATTCATCCCTGACAGCAGATACTGAAGTATAGAGCAGTTGGTTGTCTGCTATAACTCAGTATTTAATTTCAGTCTGTTTATCAAGGGAATAACAGACCTGGCATAAGGCCTACTGTCTGAATGTCAAACTGGATGTTATGACATTCATCATTGACAGCATATACTAAATAATAGGCAGGTTGGTTTTCTGCTACAGTTCAGTATGTATCTCAGTCTGTTTATCAGGAGGATAACAGACCTGGCATAAGGCCCATTCTGTAAATGTCAAATTGGATGTTTTGACATTTATTACTGTAAGCTGGTACTGAAGTATAGACTGGTTGGTCTTTTACAGTACAACATTTTGTACAGTCTGTTTTCAGAAAAATAACAGACTTAGCATATGGTCTATGTTCTGGACGTCAAACTGAATGTTGTGACATTCATTCCTAACAGCATATGCTAAATTGTAGGATGGTTAGTTTTTCTGTTTCAGTATTTTTCTCAGGCTATTTTTCAGGAATCCAACAGCTAAGCTAAAATCCAGGAAACTAACAACTGAGCTACAATTAATGAACCTAACAAATAGGCTATTTGTTAGTACCCTAATATGCGGAAATTAGGTTAACTAGCTTGACCTTAATTTTAGGAAATACAAGTACAAGGCCCAAGTGCTGCAATATAAAAGGATGGCAATCCTTCATTCAGAACTCGAGGATTTTAGGCGTGAAGATTTTATTGTTCCATCATACTTCACTGCTGTATTTTTTGTGTGTCTTGTATTAGGTGTATCTTGTGAGCCAAACAATTATCACCTAGATGATTGCATTGGACTAGGGTGTTCATTGAGTTGTAAGTGTTGTGTCACTCTAAGCTTTTAAGCGTGAGTGCTGTGTATCTTGATTAAAGCTGTTAAGCACAATCAAGAGTTGTTTGAAGTGTGACTTCACTATTATCTTTAAACTTAATTAAAGGTTGTAATCACTGAGGTGATTGAGGGGGAGTGAGTAGGAACTCTGATCTTAGTGTAAGATTGAAATTGCATTGGGTAGGTATTAAGTGATAGGATTAAACAGTTGGTTTAAGGTCTGAATTAATACTACTAATAGTGGATTTCCTCCCTGGCTTGGTAGCCCCCAGACGTAGGTGTGTGTGACACCGAACTGGGTAAACAATTCCTTGTGTTATTTACTGCACTTACTTTTAAGTTCTGCATAATTCTTGTCTGCGCAGAATTGGATGTCATAACATCCCGTGTGACATCGAAAGTCTGTTAACTAGAATTTCAATCTCTAAAATACATATAACCATTTGAAGATCCTATTCAAATGAGTTCATCAGTAGTAGTATTATCAAATGACAAGTTAATATTCAAAATATTTTCAATAATTTGAGGAGGCAAAATGGATAAGACATGAGGAATATTCCAATTGATGTCTTGGATAATTGAATTGACTTCAACAATTTGTATAAATTGAATATCCACTAGAAATACCAAGTACAAGTCTTTAGTTTTGCATCCCAACCAATTGGTAGTCCATAAATCAATGTCCTTTTCATTATCGACCTGTCATCTCCTATGTTTCTCCAGAAAGGAAAAGGAATGCTTATTTCCAAGTCATATTGAAAAAGAAATATAATGCATGATTGATTTTTGTGTGCCTATAATACCTACTAATAAACATACAAGACCATTGATTATTGGTAGTCAAAAACTTCCAGCAAAGAGATAAATAACCAACTTTATTTATTATTTTAATATCTCTTTCCTTCAGACAAAGTTGAGAAATGATCTTTCAAGATATTGTAATCAATTTCATACTATCAATGCTACATGTCCACACAAAATTTATGATGCAAGAATCCAGCTTAACAAGAAGATTGATTGATTATTCATAAATCATAAGATAATTGTTTACTAAAATCATCTATAAAATAAAGTGTGTTTAGAAATGGTTGTCTTACCAACCTATATACATATCAACTTACATTCAACATAGATAATTTTCTACTAAGTGTCTCTTCAGCAACACATAAGATAAAATGAGACATATGATCTCCTTGCCTCACTCCTCTAGAACAAACAAAAATCTTGCAACTTTTCGATGTATCATGATTGATATTTTGGCTGAGTGGAGAATGGTAAGATTGCAATCATAAAACTTTTTATCAAAGCCAAGTTGAACAAAAACGTTAATAAGATAATGTCAATTTAAAGTATCAAAAGCTTTTTGTGATATATATATTCAAATCCATACTACCCCAAAAGGATTTTTTGTCCAATAAATTAATGACTTCTGAAGTAATTCTAATGCACTCATAAATATGCCTGCCCCCTAATGAAGCCTCTTTGGTTTTGTGAAACAACTTTAGGAGTTAAGATCGTCAACCAGTATGCAATGATTTTAATGATGATTTTGAATTAAAAATTTATAAGTGCAAGAGGTTTATACTTCTCAATAGAATTTTCTCTATGATGTTTAAGTATCAAAGTCACACTTACTAATTTAAGATTAGGAAGGATCCAATATTTTTCAAAATATTAATTCACTGAAATGATCACATTTTCCCTACTATATCCCATTAGGCTTGGAAAAACATCAGCCATCAAAGTCTGGAGCAGAATTATCATTCATATTATGCACTACGTTCTTAATGTCTTATGGTTGAGACATTCTAGTGAGATATTTATTATCCGCATGAGTTATAAGTTATGGGACAGTTCTATCCACCAGATCACCATAACTGCAATTGTTTTTTGAGCTAAATAAATGTTTGTAGATATTGTCATGACTCAGTCTAGTGATTTTGTTACTATCATATCTAATTCAATTCCCTACTCCAAAAAAATAGACATGTCTCATTGTACTAATTTTGTTACTGGCGTGTCTCAACTTGATTGTGAAATCATGTTCTTCGGATGACAAGATGTCAGACACAATGAGGGAACAATGTGTATGAAAATTTAAATGCATAACAGATAAAATAAAGAAAAATATAAATAACACAAGAATTGGTAACCCGCTTCGGTGAAAAATCACCTACGCCTGTAGGTCATTAACCTAGTGAAAGGAAATTCACTTTTAATAGTCAAAAATAAAAATTGGTCAGATTTGAACTCACCAAATTCAATTCCTCTTTTCCTAATACAACCCATGAATTTCTATTCATGACTTTTTCTTAAAGGAACTTCACTCCTGATAGGCAGAAGTGAAATTGGTCTTATTTCAACTCACTTCGTCCAATTCCATTTTCCTAATACTGTATGTGAAGATTCGATCAGGACTCCCCATGAATCTGAGACACCTTTCACTTTAACTTGGGCACTCTCCCAAGTGTTTATTAATTTACAAAGATGAAAGATAAACTCTAATACAACTCAAAACCCTATTAGGAGGATTTAAAATTAATGCCCAAGAATAGAGCGTACAAACTATAAGTATAAAACTCAACTAAAATTCTCCTGTATAGTAGATATTTTTCCTTGAGGTCTAAATCTTCACAAAGGAGATTGCATCCTTAAATAGCCACCACGATCCATCTAGAAAGACCACTAGGATTTTGTCAAGAATTTTTGTTACTATCTCAAAAGCACAAACAATCAAATCTTCATTATGATGATTGAGATCTTTGATTGATACAAATCTTGAACAAATCAGAACACCAAATGCGCTCTTGCTAAAAATAGATTTAGGATAAATCTTTTCCAAATTCAAACACATGTTAACACACTCATATCTCTAATTTGGACAGAAAAGGAAACAAATCTCGAAAGCGCAAGATATACTTCAATCAAGCTTGCACGTCAAGAAAATAGTTCGAGAGAGGACGTCACACAAAATATCATCGAACGTTTTGCTTAACATGTTGCTTTCAGCGTATTTTCATAAAGGAAATTTTGAATCTTAATTAAAACAAATTCAATAATAACTTTACTTGATATAGTTAAGAATTCCAAACCCTCAAATAAATGATTCGGAATAAAATATCTTTCAAAACATAAACGTGTTATAAATCATATTTAATAAAAGGATCGAGATCTTTAAATGCAAATCTCAATCTTGTAATTAATGCAAATTCAAATCTCTTCTTTAAACCATATACAAATAAAATATTCTCCAAATAGATATATATTTTAATGGAATCTTCTTCAACTTGTTTGGATTAAAATAATTCTTTTAAACACAATCTTGGATGACTTCTGGAAGAATTAAAATTGAAAAAATCTTGAATAAAATCTAAAGTGAATCAGAATCCAATTCGAGTAGCACACTCACCATGATGTCTCACAACAAGTCAAGACATAAACGTGTAATAAATCATCTTTAATAAAATGAGGGAGGTCTTCTCATTAAATACAAATCTCAATCTTGTAATTAATGCAAATTCAGATCTCTTTTTTTAACCATATACAAATAAAATATTTTCCAAATAGATATATATTTTAATGAAATCTTCTTCAACCTATTTGGATTAAAATATTTCTTTTAAACACATTCTTGGATGGCTTCTGAAATAATTAAAATTGAAAAAAATCTTGAATAAAATCTTGAATAAAATCTAAAGTGAATCAGAATCCAATTCGAGTAGCACGCTCACCATGATGTCTCACAACAAGTCAAGACATTTTGTTAAACAAGTTGTTTACACAAATTTGGCAATCAAGTATTTCTTTCAAAGCAACTTCAGCAGAACCTTGGACTGATCAATACTAGACCAAATCTTGTAATAAACTCTAGAATCAAACACATGATCGAATTTGATGATTTAGTCTGACAATCTGAATCAGATGTTGAGGTCATTGCAGTCCCAGACAAAAACTCTTATCTCTATTCTGATCAAACTTTTGTTCAGACTAACATTCGTCATACACCTTTGGATGAACTGTTTACTCAGTTTGAAGGAGAGGTCGAGGCAAGATGTGCTCAACAACTTTTGAAACATCTTACTTGTCATTTTGCCTATAAAAATAAGTCAATTCAAATGTAATAAAATACAGTGTTATGAAAAAACTTTGTATTCCTATATCCATCGTTAAACCACTTATTTCTTAAATTGTTCCTTCAAAAATGGTCTAATAGAAGTTAGGCATTATTTTATTCAATCCAAAATCATCATTGTAACATACATCATTAACCAAACCTTGTATCATGTTAATTTCAACAGTAGTTTGAGTGACTTTAAGATGCATATTGTCAAATTATCTTTGTTCCATTTCTTAATAATAATTTTAAGAGATCTCCCTTTAACAAATAAAACAAACAAAGGCAATCAACCCCATTAGTATTTCAATTATCAACAATCACTTTTCTGCAACTATCATCCAGAGTCCAAACCGTCAGAAATTTGAATGACTTAGTCGAATCAAACCTACTTTTGTCACAATGGAGAAGAATAAGATAATAATATGAGTGATTCTTCATGAAAGTGAAACAATTGACTGTGTTCCAATTATCTAATATTTTCTGATTACAAATGGCTCTTTCAAGCATAACAAAAGAGAAAGCACCACATTTTCTCACATTGATATATTTTTTATTTATAATTAAGCTAAATTTTAAAATATTGATAAATTTATAATATTAAATAAATAAAGAGAAATCTTAACTAATGCCCCAAGGACACTCTTTAAGTGCTTAAAGTGGTAAGATTTTTTGGAAATGATATAAATCATATTGTGCGATATTGGATCGAACTCTAGTATGGTCGAAGAATAGTTTCTTGGTTCGACAATCCGACATGATCATTAGCATGTCGTCGAAGTCTGTCTACATGTTGTAGTAGAATTATGCTAGGATTGTTAGTATGTCGAATTGGGCATGTTTGTTATGGCCAATTGTTTAAGTTAACATGTTCTTTAAGTTAGCTTGTGTAATGCGTTTGTGTGTAAAAGTCCATTAATTTAGTGTGTTAGTTTTCTTATAAATAGCATATTACTCTCTCATCATTGTATAATGCAAATCCTAATTACGGTGAGAGAGGTTATTTGCTATTATGTAATACTTGTAATCTTGTTTCAAAGAGAAAGTAAGGAATAACAATTTATAACCCATTTCATTGTGTTCTTATTGTTTTCTTCTTTTTTACCCTTGTGGGTTTCTTACCGATAAAGAAACCAATTATACTTTGTAATTCCGACGTCGTTTTCACAACAAATTGGTGCGGTGAGCATGGAGAAGATGTCGTCAACAAAGTATGAGATTGAAAAGTTCACCGGAATGAACGATTTCGGTCTGTGGCGCTTGAAGATGAAAGTTCTACTGGTTCAACATAGTTGTTTAGAAGCGCTGAAGGGAGCCGCAGTCATGGACGTTGCGTTAAAGGATAAAGAAAATTTGACTATGCGGTTGATAAAGTTGCATGAAGATTAGTTTGTTTCCTTGATGTTATAGAGTTTGATCCAAGATGGAGATTTGTGAGATACTTGATTGAACTCTAGTATGGCAGAAGGGTAATTTCTTGGTTCGACAATCCGATAGAATCATTAGCATGTCGCCGAAGTCTGTTCACATGTTGTAGTCGAAGTATGCTAGGATTGTTAGCATGTTAAATTAGGCTTGTTTGTTATACTTAATTGTTTAAGTTAGCTTGTGTAATAGACATATGTATAAAAACTCATTAGTTTAGTGAGTTAGTTTTCTTATAAATAACATATTTGTCTCTCATTATTGTATAATGCAAATCCTAATCCTAATTAGAGTGAGAGAGATTATTTGCTATTATGTAACATTAGTAATCTTGTTTCAAAGAGAAAGTAAAGAATAGTAGTTTATAACCAATATCATTGTATTCTTATTGTTTTCTTCTTTTCTATCCTTGTGGGTTTCTTATCGATCAAAAAATCTATTATATTTTATAATTCCGACATCATTTTCACACATATAAAAAATCAATTTAATATGAGCTAAATTCGTATAAATAAAACACATTGATGTCATAACTCTAGTTTGAAAACCTTACATAAAACTTTTCACAATCCACAATACCACTTCATACACATTAAAAAAAAATAACATGAATTTTCAATGTTATGACATCTAAAAATACACTACCAAAAACAAGTAAAGTTTTTCTTTAAAATGGTATCATAGCTCATTGCAAAAAGATTGAACTATAGTCGAACATAGAAGAAACCACATATAGTAAATAATATATTTTACATTAATTTATACCTAGCATTATGACACAATGCAAAGTTCTTGTAAGTTTTATTTCAACTATTCTCTAACCTTATAGATCTAACTACTATTACATAATCCTGATAAATGTGAAGGAACCTTTTGTACTACTACTACTACACTGGTTTGGTTCAAATGATAACATGTATAGGACTAACAACAACAACAAAAAAACCAGATTTGCGAAGACACCGATGATATTTAACTCGTAAATTGTTAACCATCATCAATCAACAATCTCAAGATTGTTCTCAAACTTGTGTATCTCTGACTCTATAGTCTTGGCAATATCTGCTTCTTCCTCAGCAGCAGGTTCCGGAAATTCTACATGAAAAGATCCCTGCTTCATTGGTCCCCTAGCTTCGATTCTTGATTGTTCCTTGATGTAGTTGTAGAGTTCTTGATGGAAGGGATGATCCAAGGAATAACAATTTTCACTCCCACTTCCTGAATGTTTCGATGATCCCGAGCCTTCTTTTCTACAGAAATGCGGTAGAGATGCATAATCCATGATCTACATAACAAAATTCAAAGTTAATTAAATTGAACAAAGAACAATATATTAAGGCATTTCAGAGATTGGTCTACAAAGTTTTATGCAATAAGGACTTTCAAGAATAAGCATATTCCAAAGTTTTATGCAATAAGGACTTTCAAGAATAAGTATATGCCGATGTCTCGCGTCTTGCGTTAAAAATTGCCATCGAAGCATCTTTTTGCAATTCTCTTCTATTATGATGACACTATAAGGATCCATGTGTAGTGTTATATACTCAAATAGTCGTCTGAAAATAATCGAAAATTTAAAATAAGTAAATAGATTACCTTCAACAGCTCATCTCGCCCACAACCTTGTAAGACTTGCACTTTTTTTCTAGTCCTCTCTTGTAAAAGCGGCTTCACAACCTGCAAACGCAACGTGTTTAACATTATCGTGAGGTTTCAATAGGTGCTCAACCGAAACCGATATAATAACTAGAAAATATCATAAAAAATCTGAGTCACAATGAATACTAATATCTTCTTACCTTCCAACAACCTGAAAATATGTACGGTGCGTTTACAATGTAATAAGTATTTGTCTTCTCGGGGTAGTTCAGATCATCAATGGATGAAATTATGGTTAACAGCTGCAACAACGCCAAAGACACCTCAGTGATGCAGAAAGTATTCGAAAAAGACCTTAGTCTGATTCAACTAAAAAATACCTTAATCTGATTCAGAGCTGATAGCTTCAGACCGGTCATATCCAAAACCTTTACGCATGTAGTAATAGGGCGCTCATGCTTCTTCGACGCAGAAGGCTACAAGCATATACGAGTCAAAATAAACAAAAGAATGGAAGCTAAACAAACAGAAAAGCTATGCGAGTAAAGAATATTGTTAGACTTGAATGATTGATACTCACCAAGACTACACGATCCCGATATTCATTAATTTGAATGTGAGACTGAACATAATAATGGACCTGCAATCAAAAAACACACAAGCATTGGAATATATATGAACAAGAACACGAATACGAGACTTTAAGATAAAGTAGTAAACAGTGTGTTAAAGAAACCATGTTTCTTTTCCCCTTTCTAATTAACGAAACTTACAGATGCTTTGTCGAATGTGCTAAGTCCAACACCGATTGCAAAGACAGGAAGACCCTGAAAAGGGTGCAGAGAAAATCAAGTTAAGTGACTTTGTACTTTCACGACGTAAAATACAAGACATGTAAACACGCATACGCACGCTCACACACGCAACAAAGTTTTGGCACCCTAAACAAAGAGACATGTTTTCACAACTCCTAGTGTCTGCTATTGCCCAAATCCAGTATGCCTTAGTTTGTAGGAACCGCTTAACCAGCGGGGGGGAATTGCGGAAAAATTAAAAGGAGAAAAGCGTGGAAATTCATCGGCATAATTACAACTTTAACAACCTTGGATATATTATAATTTGAACATTTAGACCAAACAAACACTTTATAGTACAAGTAAGATGAAAATGAAATTAGAAAATATTAAGTTTGATGAGTACCTCTCGTGAGTACCCTGACAATCCTATGAGCTGAGAATCGCGCACACCTCTATACAAATCTGGAGGGATTATTGGTTTCTGAAAATAAATCGCAATATAAGCATCGAAGGTAAAGAACTAATTGTCATTTACAAAAGATATATATGGTAATAAGATTTTGCCAATAACAAATATAAAAACGCGGTGCAACAAAATCTAATAAAAAGTATCACAATCAGAGTAATCTGTTTATATCTTACAAGAATCTAAGTTCTAAAATATTATATGAATTTCCAAGTGGCGATTCAATATAGAGACTTACCGATAATATTTTGTCAATCTCATTTTGCACTCTCCAGTTCAAACTCTCAATCAACTGAAACGTTACGTAGAACACACATTAGCAAAAAAAAATCAGATATCACAGTCAATTCAGCAAAAACAAAGCATTCAGCAAAAACAAACCATTTTATGAGCCTTTGAAGCATTCCATTCCCTTGCTTTTAGAAACCGAATCAAGGTTTCGATTACATGTCCTTGATGAACATTCTGCAAATAACAGAAGCTAATTAGGTCTCTCACCAAAGCAGTGGAACCAGTTACTAACAAATTTCCAGATCTCACCAAACCATATCAGAACAAATTGATTCCAGAAACAGCAAAAAAATCAAACACCAATTATAATTTTTCAGTACACAACTACACATAAAACAATTGAAGCTGAATATACTTAGAACTTCCACAAAATCAGATCTCATGAGCAAAATATCCAAAACAAAGAAATGCTGAAGAACCAAACTAACCAAAAATAACAATAAACATGTTGTCACATAAACTTCGATAACTCCTAGGTTTCAAAGACAACACTAACCTGAAACGTTTTCTGAAGTGGCTCCTCAACTAGGATCAATGAAAAGAAAAACAATTAAAAAAAGATAATTTTAAAAAAAAGGAGAGAGAGAAAAAGGGTAAACAATAAAGGGATTAGGGAATACCTTGATCTACAAGAGCCTGGAGTTGGTTAAGGGCATCCTGTGAAACAATCCCCATTTTTTGAGAAAATTAAGAAAAGAAAAACAAAAAAAAAACAGAAACCTTAGATTAGATAAATTTTGTTGATGTTGTTGGATTTGTTGTAGCTTAAGGTTGGTTCAGTGAGTTGTTTCACAGTGTTTGTTTGTGTGAAAGACACATGACAGCACAACAAAGTAGATGAAAAAAGGGACAATATCTAAGGTTATATATACTCATAGAGTGAGTGAATACCCTTAGAACTTTTTGAGATACTTGAGATTTGAGTTAACCCCACTTCTACTATTTTTCCCTCTTTTTTTAATTTTGTTTTTAAATATTTCAAATTCGCTATTTTATAATAATAATAATTAAGAAAAACTTATTAGTTTTTAATATAAGTTTCAGAAAAAGGTTAGATGTTTGGTGGTTTAAACTTCGTGAAATAGAGAGAATCACTGATTATGATAAAATTTGTTATAGAAATGTGTGCATTCTCTTAAATATAAATAAAAGTAATTACTTTTATGCATGTATTAAGAATAATGGTTAACTTTATTTCATAAAAAAATCAAGTACATGATGGATTCATGTGTTAAGATTGGGATTTAAGAAGAAGATTTTAATCAAATTTATGCGTGCTTTCTTTTACAAATTGATTTATGCATGAAAACTAGTTTTTTTTTTATGGATAAACTTGAATTTGAGGTTTATCACTAGTTTCTATCAACCGGATTGTTTTAGTTTTAAAAAGAAACTATATTTTTAAAAATCATTTTTTTAAAATATTATAAGTTTCTATATATTTGTTTTTTTAAAACTGAAAAATTTTGATATTTTATAATATAAATATATATTAGTGAAGATTAAATATAATTGAAAACACAATTTTTTAAAAATGTTTTATCTTAAAAATGACATTTATGAAAAATTATTTGAAATAACTTCTAAATTAAATATATATTTTTTAATTTTGATATCCAAAAAAATATTCAAAGAATGATGAAATATCTAAATATCATTTTAATATTTTAAACCAAAATTTTATTTAAAACTTTAAAAAAAAATTGTCAATTTTTTTACACAAAATGATATTATGCTATAAAAATTATTTTTAAAAAAATCGAAACAAACATACATTACAAGAAATGAAATCAATATGGCAAGAAAATGTGAGTATGATAATCAAATTAGTTAAAGATTATTCATTATCACATGATAAAAGATATTCATTATAATTAATCATGTTTCTCAAAAGAACACCTTCAACTTTTAAGTCACTTTAGGTTTGTCAAAAGTTTGTACAGTTAAATTGCAGTTAAATAGTATTTTATAAAATATTGTTCATAATTAAATCGTGAAAAATCAAAATTCTTATTTAGTATGCTTAAGTTAAATTATGACTAACCTATTTAAAACCTCAAAAAAAATTAAGACAATTTTGATGAAAGTTGTACTCATATCTTTTGATTGAAGTTTTCAACCATATTAATCACTATAAGCTTAACAAATTCATATATTTTTAGAAGGGTATAGACGAGCGTGGATTGCCATAATTATCGTTGTGCCCAAGATACATAAAGAGTATTTTGGTCGACTATCTTACTAGATTATCTTGCTCGATTGGATATCGAGACTAAGGACCGAAGTGTGTATATTTTTTCTCTCTTGTTCTCCTCCACCTCTCTATTTAAAGAAGTTTTCATAAGGAATTATTTGGAGTGTTAGTAGAGAAATTAATGATTTATGGAATTTCTCCACTCCCATTTTCATAAAGCGATTTCAAAAACATAATTTTAATCTATTTTTTTATACAACTCGGATAATAAGTTACTTAATTTGAATATTGGACATATTAATATTGAATGTTATGTGCCGAGTTAATAATAAAAATATGATAGTACATAATTTTTACATCATCGACGAGAAATCTTAATAGCTCATAGGAAAAAATTTATATTCTTTAATGGAAATATGAACATCTCTTTATAGATAATTTTAGACTATTTTATAAAACAAGATCTTATCTATACTTTAAAGAAATAAAAACTTAAGTGGTATGAAAGATTTAGGGTCTGTTTGGTTCAATCAAAGAGATGAGATAATGGATGAATTTTTATCAAGGGGAGTGAGGGGGAGGAAGGGAAGGAATTTTAATTACATATATGTTTCATATATTTTTCGTTCAAAATATAAAAGGGAGGAGGGGACGAATTTTATTTACAAATATATTTAATAGGGGAGACGAGGTATTTTAAAACTAATTTATTTTTTTATTTTTTGTAATTTTATCATAAAACTCATGATATTTATAGTTTATAATTCAAATACAAATTCATTGATGAAATATAAGTATTCAATCCGAGAACATCATGAAATTTTTTATAAAAACATAACGATTATAATATATAATTTTAAAAATATTATCAAATACAATAAAATCTAATAAAAATTATTATAAAAAACATTATGATAATTAAAAAGTAATGTTAAAGTATAAAAAATAAAATAAAAAAATTTAAACACATATTATAATAATAATAAGATGAAGCTATAAAAATACAAGACGTATAAAAAAAGATAAAATTTGATAAAAATAGAACTTTTAAGATTTTAATATGTTAAATTTATATATAAATAAATAAGTAAGGGTAAATATGTAAATATAATTAAAATTAAAATTAAACATCTCTCTTCCCTTTGAAAAAGTAGTTTGGGAGAGATTTTGGTCTCCTCCATCTACCTCTTATCCCCTTCTTAAAATTTGAACCAAACAAATAAGCTATTAAATATTCTCTCACATCCCCTCCATTTACTCCGATCAAAAAAGCACTTAGAGTGAAGTGAAAGAAAAAAAAATGAACATTGGATCGACAATTGCATCATATGTTAAAGTGATTGTGTTAAAACAAACTTCATCAAAAAATTGTAGAATTTATTGAAATTTAAATTTGAATACTTACTTTAACTAATCATTGGATAATAAAAATGACCTTATACTTGTTGAAAATTGAAGATGAATGTAATTTGTTCGTGAATTTGGATGCTACTAACTCTAGAGCATTGATTGTACTTCAGAAATATCCTTAAAAGTTTTTTTTTATTTTCTTCTTTTTTTGTCATTGTTGAATATAGCTCGTATTATTGAGATAATTATGGGTTATTGAGATAACTATGAGTTGTTGAGATAACTCATATTGTTAGATAATTACGGTTTATTGAGATAACTATGAGTTGTTGAGAATATAACTCATATTATTGAAATAATTATGGGTTATTGAGATAACTATAGGTTGTATAGAGAATAACTCATATTGTTGAGATAATTATTGGTAGAGATAATTGTTTGTTGAGGGAAACTAGGGATTAGAGTTTTAGATAAACTTAAACCTTGTATTATATATACGGCTTGTAACACTGTAATATATATATCCAAGAGGCTCATGAACAAATTGTTCGCGAAGCGGCGTCTCTATAGCATGAAGATGTAGGAAGGAGGCGATTTACAAGCTCGTCTCAATGCTTTCAATAACATCCTCATTGATTTGACACAGTTTGGTGTGAAGGTTGACGATGGAGATAAAGCTATTATTTTGTTATGCTCTTTACCAAGCTCTTATGATGACTTGGTGACCACTCTCACACACGGGAAGAAAACAATCACGATGGATTCTATTTATTCTACTCTTTTGCAACATGCACAACTTCACCAAAGTGTAGAGGAAGGTAAAGGAATCTCGGGTGAAGGTTTGTTTATGAAGGAAGGTCAAGATCGTGACAGAGGCAAGGACAAGACAGTGGGTTCTGGAAAGAAAAAGAGGTTCGAGTTCAAGGATAGAAAAACAACAGAGTGTTATGGTTGCAAGAAAATTGTCCATTGGATAGGGATTGTTCAAACAAGTCAGGAAACTGTAGTTCAATTTGATGGCTTCTGTGGTGAAGAGGATTTGCTTTGTGTTTCATCTACAAAGTCTATTGATGCATGGATTCTGGATTTTGGGTGCTCCTACCATATGGTGTCGCACTGTGAATGGTTCAACTCTTTTAAATTAGGTGATTTTGGTTTTGTCTATTTAGGTGATGATAAAACTTGTACCATCACTGAAAATGGGAAAATTAAAATTTCTTTGGATGATGGTGGTGTGCGCGTGTTGAGTGAGGTGTGTTATGTTCCAGAATTGAGGAAGAATTTGATTTCTATGAGTACTCTTCAAGCAAATTGTTATTAATTCTGATCAGATGAAGATTGAGACATCATGAGGGTTAGCAATGGTGCAATGACAGTTATGACGACAAAGAGGATTGCATGTAACATTTATAAGTTGTTAGGGGGCACAATTATGGGTGATGTAGCACCTGTTGAAACTAATAATGATGCAACCAAATTATGGCATATGCGCTTGGGCCATCTTAGTGAACATGGGATGATGGAACTACATAAGAGGAACTTGCTGAAGGGTGTTTGCAGTTGCACAATTGGATTGTGCAAGTATTGTGTTCTTGGGAAACAATGTAGAGTTCGTTTAAAGATTAGGAAATACAAGACCGATGGAATCTTAGACTATGTCCATTTTGATGTCTTAGGGCCTACAAAAGATCCCTTTATTTGAGGTTCCAAGTACTTTGTGACATTCACTGATGATTTTTCTCGTAAGGTCTGAGTTTATTTCATGAAATATAAATTTGAGGTCTTTTCCAAGCTCAAACTATGAAAGGCAGAGGTTGAGAACCATATAAAGAGAAAAATAAAGTATTTGCGGTTTGATAATGGAACTGAATATACAGATAAGAAGTTCATGAATTTCTGTGAGGAGAATGAAATCCAGAGGCACCTTTTTATAAGGAAGATACCATAACAAAATGGTGTTGTAGAGAGGATGAACAAGACCCTGATGGAGAAGGCAAGGTGCCTTCGGTTGAATGCTGGTATTTCAAAAGGTCTATGGGCAATAACACTCAATATGGCATGTTATCTAGTCAACAGATCACCCCAGGATTCATTGGATGGAAAAGTTGCAGAGGATGTGTGGACACGTAACCCCATTAATATAAGTAATTTGAGGATTTTTGGGTGTCCAGTATATGTACATATTTCCAGTGAGGGTTGGTCTAAACTTGATCCCAAGTCAAAATAGTGCATCTTTATTGGCGATGAGAAATATGTGAAGGGGTACAAGTTATGGGATCTGATTAAGAGGAAGGTGGTTGTTAGCATAAATGTTATATTTGACGAGTAATCGATGTTGAAACACTTAGATGTGCCAGTTGTGCTAGATACTGATGTGGAAATTTCTAGTTAGGACAAGACTCAGGTGGACATTGAGGAGCCACCAGTGAGTCCAAGACAGATTGTAGCCCAACAACAAGATGAACCATACCCAGATTCAGGTGGAGTGCAAGATTCAGATGGAGTATAAGACTTTACGCTTATGTGTGATAGGGAGCCCCATCATATTCCACCTTTAGTCAAGTATAGGTTTGAAGACTTAACATCATATACTTTTATTACCAGTTCAGGAGAACCTTCTACCTTTCAAGAGGTTATGGCTAGCCAGGAGAAAGATAAGTGGATGGGTGCTATTATGGAGGAGATGGAATCCTTTAAAAAGAATGAGACATGGGATCTTGTTCAACTGCTACAGGAAAATCGAGCTATTAGTTGTAAGTGGGTGTACAAGAAAAATCCAGTATAATAGAAAAAGAATAGGAAAAGTTCAAGGCTCTCCTAGTTGTAAAGGGGTATTCTCAACAGAAGGAGATTGATTATGATGAGATTTTCAGTCTGGTCGTTAAACATACTTCTATCTGAGCAATATTGGCCCTAGTAGCCAGCATGAATTTGCATTTAGAGCAGATGGATGTGAAAACAACCTTCCTCCATGGTAATCTAGAGGAGCAAATCTACATGGAGAAGTCAGAGGGATTAAGTGATACTCAACATGGCAGACTTGTTTGCAAATGGAAGAGGTCTTTGTATGGCTTGAAGCTCTCTCTAAGGCAATGGTACAAGCGTTTTGATTCATACATGCTTCACATTGACTATAGAAGGTGTGATTATGATTGTTTTGTTTATGTGAGGAACCTTGATGATGACTCTTTTATTTTCCTGTTACTTTATTTTGATGATATGTTGATTTCTACCAACCATTTGCATGACGTAAATGAGTTGAAGATCAAGTTGGGTAAGGAGTTTGATATGAAGGATTTGGGTGCTGCAAAGAAGATTCTTGGGATGTAAATTCACAAGGACCGAGGAGCTAATAAATGATGGTTGTCTAAAAAAAGCTATGTTAAAGGTGTTTTAAGCAGATTTAACATGAGCAAAGTAAATCATGTGAGTACTCCAATGGCGAATCATTTTAAGCTCTCTTTGGAACAATGTCCGAAGACAGACTCAGAGATTGAAGACATGTCTAAAATTCCTTATTACAGTGCAATTAATTATTTGATGTATGATATGGTTTTCACTAGACCGTATTTGACACAAGCAGTTAGTCAAATGTGCAAGTTCATGTCCAAGCCAGGGAAACAGCATTGGAAAGCAATCAAGTGGATCCTAAGGTACTTGAAGGTGCAACAAATCATGGTATCATGTTCAACAAGGAGCAATGTGTTCCATCAATTGTGAGATATGTGGATTCTGATTATGTAGGTGATCTGGATAATATGAGGTCTACAATATGGTATGTCTTTACTCTTGCGAGGGGACCTATATGCTAGAAATCATTAGTTCAATCCATAATAGTTATGTCTACAATTGAGGCAACATACATGACAGTAGCTGAAGCTACCAAGGAAGCATTATAGCTTATAGGGTTAGTGAAAGAGTTAGGTGTTGAGCAATGTGGAGTTCAGTTGGATTATAATAGTCATAGTGATATCTATTTTGCGAACAATTAGGTGTATCATGCTAGAATCAAGCATATCAATGTGAGGTTCCACAAGATCAGGGAGTTGTTGTCGTCCGGACATATATTACTTCAGAAGGTTCACACTTTAGATAATGCAACCGATATGTTGACCAAGCCTATCACCAGTGACAAGTTTAAACATTGTTTAGACTTATTACATATTTCTTAGTGTTAAGCAAGAGGTGCACCTCTCAGTTTTCAAGACAAATCGTTATGCAAGAAGTCTTCATAGGGATTGATATTCGTCAAAGTAGAGATTGTTGAATATGACTCATATTGTTGAGATAATTATGAGTTGTTGAGATAATTATGGGTTGTTAAGAGTATAATTCATATTGTTGAGATAATTATGGGTTGTTGAAATAACTATAGGTTGTTGAGAGAATAACTCATACTATTGAGATAATTATGGGTAGAGATAATTGTTTGTTGAGGGAAACTAGGGATTAGGACTTTAGATAAACTAAAATCTCGTATTATACATATATATATATATATATATATATATATATATATATATATATATATATATATATATATATATATATATATATATATAATATATATATATATATATTATATATATATATATATTATATATATATATATATATATATATATATATATATATATATATATATATATATATATATATATATATATATATATATATATATATATGACTTGTAACACTTATATAAATGCAATTCACAAGATATAAAAAAAGGAATTATAGTTACTCTATATTCGCATACGTAGGCAATTTGGCCGAACTGCGTGAACAAAACTTTTGTATATTTCTCTTTATTCGGATATGTATTCGTGTTTCTATTCTAACAGTCACATATAGAATAAACGCTCTTTTTATGATGATTAATACGACAAAAATTTTAATAACAAAATTAATATTTGAAACATAAATTAATAATAAAGTTTTAGAATAAAAATTGAGAAAATCATAAAAAATTTATTAATTTTATTGAATTTTGTAACAATTTTCACATGTATGCTATTAATTCAGGTTCAATAAACAATATTTTTTTATAATATATTAATGTAAAGAACATGAGTTTTTTTCCTACTAGCTAGTGAATCAATAATGTATGTTGCATTAAATTATCTAGAAATTTTACTTAGGCTTCCAAATTACTCTAAGAATATATGCATCAAGAAAGAACATGTAAGGAATATAAAAGTCAAGAGGCTCTCTTTGAAGTATAAAAGTATATTCATATATTCACATATCTTGTTGCAAATTGGTTCCACATAATAACAAGTGACTACACGAATCACGATCATGCTCCACCCTTTGAAGTGGCTATCATGACTAGTTAGAAATCATGCACTTTATTTACCAAAATTAACAAAAAGTAATTAAAAGAAAAAACAGCAAAACAAATAAAAAGTTAGTGATTAAAAGCACATGTCAAAATAACTTTAGACTAACTAATATAGCTCTTTAATTACTCTTGCCAAAAAAGTTATAGGTTTAAAGTTTTATGGAGCACAAACAATAAGATAAATCTTATTTAGTACACAAGTTAGTTTATATACTTAGATTAATAAATTTTATTTTTTATTAGAATAAACTTTAATAAGATTTATTGATCCAATTATAGAAAACATACTTTTACATATGTTAAACGAATATATATTGCAAGAATATTTTACATATTGTTAAACGAATATATATTGCAAGAATATGAATGTTATTTGTGTTGTTTTTCTAGATGTTAGAAACTTTAGTGTGAGAGGGGGCCTTGTGGCTTTTAACGCGTTTTCGTCCCAAAGTATCCAACATTTTGCCATCTTTAGTTTATGACATGTAAAGGGATACTATGGAGTCATCTTAACTTTTTTATGTATCATTTATTATATTTGATAAGGTCAAAATGTTGCCAAACATTCGTATTCGGTACACAATTTCTCAAATTAAGCAAACAACAACCATCTAAGCCCATTTGTGTTTCCTTTGAAGGAAATCGTAATCAATGTTTAATCGTAATTCATTGTGTCGAAGCAGATTGTTCGAGATAAGGAAGTGTTGAATCACCTAGGTGTCGAAATGTCAAGAGTATCTCAACAATGATATTAGATTTAGCAAAATATATAAATATGAAGGAATATCTATTATTGTAAACACTTGAACTTGCAGTTGCAAAGGATAAATCTCAATCTGAGAGCGGAGAGTTACTGTGCAGAAACAATTCATCTTCTTCTCCTCTCTCGATAAAAACCATAATTTCCTTTCTTCCTCAATTCAATTTTCTTTTCTTGTTTTCATCATCATTGCGCAACGATACAATCTTGCAATCAAGGTTGGTTGATTCGCTCGAGTGAAGAGTAAAGAACAAGAGGGAATTCGACCGGTTGATCGAATCTTGTTCATCAAGATTGACTCGAAATTACTCAAAATTTTGGGTTTAATTCTAACATATGGTATTTAGAGCATTGACTGAGCGATTTGTGGGAAGCAAAACACGATGGTGATGAATCATCGGAACAAACATTTTTCAGTGAGTCTCCCAATTCTGAAGAATCGGAATTAAGAGAATTGGTGCAAGCAGATAAAGATTATCTTTTGCTATCAAGATCTTTGAGATCTTGTGAAGGAGAGAGTGACACCACTTGCAACAAATGCGGCGGATGAAGAAAAAGTTGCACATAAAGAATTGAAGAAGAAAAATTATAAAGCTCTTTTTATAATTCATCAATGTGTTGATTCTGATAATTTTGAAAAGGTTGGTGATTTGAAACAACGAAAGAAGCATGGGAAATTCTTGAAAAATCGTTTGAAGGCAAAGAGAAGGTGAAAGAGGTGAGGTTACAAACTCACAAAAGAACATATAAATTGCTTCAAATGGAAGACAATGAAAGCAACTGATTTTTTCACTAGGGTTACAAAACTGGTGAATCAAATCAAGGTATGTGGAGAAGTGTTGACATCAAGATCATTTGTTTTAAACATATTGAGGTCATTGGCTCCAAAGTTCGACCACGTGATAGTAGCCATAGAAGAGTCGAAATATTTGTCAGTATTGACAAAGGAAGAGCTTAAAATGACGCTTGTATCTCATGAACAAAGAATGGATGAAATAGTTGCAGACAAGTCAAAGAGTGGTGTGGCTTTGCAGGCGCAATCAGCAAGAAAAAATAAAGGCAAAGGGAAGTGGCTCGACGGCAAAGGTAGGGGAGGCTACAACAATTCGAATGGTCGAAATCAACAAGAAGGAGGTTGGTCGAACCAAAGAAGACCCTCATACCAAAGAAACCAAAGAGGTGGTGGTACAGGTAGAGGAAAAGATGGTGGTCGAAAACCTGACAAAAGTCACATTCAATGTTTTAATTTTCAGAAGTATGATCACTACTCAAGTGATAGTCTTGAAAAACTAAAGAATCGGGAAACTGATGCAAAGTTTACAAAGCATGAAGAAGAATAGATGTTTTTGATGGTCACAACAAGAGATGAAGAAAAATTCTAGGACCTATGGTACTTTGACTCAGGATGCTCATCACACATGACTGGTAGAAAAGATTGGTTTGTCAACATGAAACCCTCAATGAAGAAGATGATAAAATTTTCAAATGGCAATACTCTAGCAGCCGAAGGTATGGGTGATGTTCTGATTATGAAGAAAGATGGAAAAAGGTCAGTAATTTCCAATGTATTGTACATATCAGGCATGAAAAGTACTTTGCTCAGTATAGGGTAGTTGGTTGAAAATAACTACAAAGTGTCAATTGAAGACAGGATGATGAGAATTATCGACTCATGTGGAAGGTTAATCTTGAAGGCACCTATCTCTCAGATCAGAACCTTCAGGATTGAACTTAATGTGATAGAGCACAAGTGCCTTGCAACTGCAACTAGCAGGGATGAATGGATATGGCACTATAAACTTGGCCATCTCAATTTCAAAGACATCAGAGATCTGAAGAGAAGAAATATGGTTTCAGGGTTACTAGAAATCGACATTCCAAATGAAGTGTGTGAAGAATGTGTGCAGGCGAAGCAACACAAGAACAATTTTTTTTCAGCAAGGATGCAGGAAGCAAGTTGAAGGCAATTCTTGAAGTCATATACCTCTTATGTGTGTGGTCCTATCTAGGTGGATTCGATTGGAGGTAACATATAATTTGTCACATTCATAGATGATTTCAGTCGAAATTTATGGACTTACCTGATCAAGAAGAAAAGTGAAGTGATTGAGGTATTTTCCAAGTTTAAATCTATGGTCGAAAGACAAAGTGGTCGAAAGCTTAAGATTATAAGGACTGGTGGTGGTAGAGAGTACGTGTCGAAAAACTTCGACAAGTTATATGAGAAAGAAGGGATTATGCATGAGGTGGTGCAACCCTACACTTCACATCAGAATGGAACGACATAAAGGAAGAATAAAACCATCATGAATATGGTGAGAAGTATGTTTAAAGGCAAGCATCTACCCAAAGAATTATGGGGAGAAGTTGTGTCGACAACAACAAATATTTTGAACAGATGCCCGACAAAGAAGCTAGAAGGATTTACGCAAGAAGAATATTGGTCTGGTGTCAAGCCTAGCTTGAGTCATATGAAGATATTTGGATCTATAGCACATAGACATGTGCCTGATCAGTTGATAAGAAAACTTGATGACAAGTCGAGTCAGATGATCCTAATAGGATATCATTTGACTAGAGGTTACAAATTGTTCAACCTAGTGAACAAGCAAGTAGTGATCAGCATGGGCGTGATCATAGATGAGCTTAAGTAATGGGATTGGACTGAAAATGTAAAGAAGGATTAAATGAGAATCTTATATGAAGAACCAGCAAGTGAAGTCGAAAGAGAAGTTCGACAGGAAGAAGTTAGAGGTAAAGTAAGCACAAGAAGACCTCAAATAACAAGACACATTCATGTAAAGCAAGAATGTGTGATTACATCAGATGATGTGTTCGATGATGAAGGAGACCTGTTACAATATGCTTTCTATGTAGATGTTGAACCAGTCAATGCAGATGAGGCATTGAAGGATTCAAAGTGGGTGAAAGCAATGAATGAGGAATTGAAGTCCATCAAAGACAACAACACCTGGTCACTTGTGAAATTTCCTCAAGGCAAGAAGGCAATTGATGTAAAGTAGGTATACAAGGTGAAGTTGAATCCCAAAGGTGAAGTAACTCGACACAAGGCAAGACTTGTGGTGAAAATATTTCTTCATAAGGAAGGAATCGACTTCGGTGAAGTTTTTGCACCTGTTGCTAGGATCGAAACAATCAAGTTGGTTATTGGTCTAGCAAACATGAACAACTGGCATACATGTTAGATGGATTTCAAATGTGTATTCCTAAATGTCCCCTTAGATAAAGAAGTGTCTGTTGCACAACCAGTTGAGTTTGTGAAACAAGGCGAAGAAAGAAAGGTATATTGGCTGCATAAAGCCCTATATGGACTTAAGCAAGCTCCAAGAGCTTGGAATAAGAAGATAGACAGTTTCCTAAGGGAAAAGAAATTTGTGAAGTGCACAACTGATCATGGAGATATATTTAAGAATAAACAATAATGATTTACTTATACTATGTCTCTATGTCGATGACCTGTTAGTAACAGGAAGTTGCAAGAAGGAGATCGAAGATTTCAAACATGACCTAAGTGAGGAGTTTGGAATGTCAGACTTGCGAAACCTCTCATATTTCCTTGGCATCAGATTCTACAAGAGTGGTAGGGTTTGATGATGCACCAAAGAATATATGCAAGCTAAATACTCAAGATATTTGAGATGCAAGATTGTAACTATCGAAAGACACAGATGAAGATGATGTTGATCCAACATAGTACAAAAGACTCATTGGATCACTTCGATACCTTTGTCACACAAGGCCTGATATAGCATACAATATGGATATGGTGAGTAGATTCATCCAGAAGCTAAAGGTATCACACCTAGCAGCGACGAAGAGGATACTAAGATATATGAAAGGAACTCTCGACCATGGCATTTTATTTCCTACAACTGATGAAGGAAAAGAATGCAAGCTAGTGGGATACACCGACTCAAGTTGGTTTAATGATGCTGCAGATAGAAAATTCACAGTTGGTTATGTGTTTATGCTAGGTGGTGCACCAGTTGCTTGGAGTTCGAGAAAGGAACCAGTAGTAGCACTTTCATCATATGAAATAGAGTACATAGTTGCTTCTCTTTGTGCATGTCAAACAACTTTGATGGTGAATTTGGTCGATTGATTGAATCTTGTTCATCAAGATTGACTCGGAATTACTCAAAGCTTTGAGTTTAATTCCAACAATCAAAGTGGTGGTTAGTGATGATGATCAATAGTAATGATTAATTAATATTTTTTAGAATGATGGATTATAGTAATCGATTATAGTAATCGGAATGGTGACTAAGTGATAATAATGATTGGTATTTAGATTGGTGTTCGAAGATGGATAAGATAAAAATTGGTAATGGTTAGAGTGGGGGTCAACGATGGTCTACGTGATATTTAATGGAGGTCAAAGTGAAGGAAAATTGCGATCCAAAATGCAGCGGAAATTAAAAAATTCTCCTTTAGTGATCCTTACGAATGAGCATGATCAGGGATAGAAATTGTTACCTCTTGTGGCGATTGAAACCTTTGATGCATATCTAATGAGTGATTATGAGCGTTGAATGTTGACAACGCATCTACTCGGTCCATACAAATTAATTCCTTCAGTCTCAATGTTAGCTTCTACAAATGAAGACTTTGAGTGAGAGAGAGAGAGAGAGAGAGAGAGAGTAAGAGAGAGAGAGAGAGAGAGAGAGAGAGAAAGGAAATTTCATCTAACGAATGGATTCCAACAGTGTCGGAGGAACATGAATCTTATCTGCATAAATTTGACACTTGTGGCATTTCTTCACAAACTTGCAACAGTCATATTCCATTGTCAGCCAATAGTAACCTGCTCGCAACATCTTCTTTGTCATTGCATGTCCATTAGAATGAGTACCAAAGGAACCTTCATGGACTTCAGTCAGCAATAGGTCTGCTTCGTGTCTACCCACGCATCTGAGTAGAACCATATCAAAGTTTCTCTTGTACAATACATCACCATTCAGGTAGAAATTGTCGGCTAATCTTCTCAAAGTCTTCTTATCTTATAAAGATGCCACAGACGGGTAAATCTGATTTTGGAGAAAACACTTGATATCAAAATACCATGGCTTTTCATCTTTGACTTCTTCAATAGCAAATACATGAGTTGACCTATCAAGACGCATCACATTTAAATTGGGAACTTCATTCCAATACTTCACCACAATCATTGAAGCCAACGTTGCAAGAGCATCTGCCATCCGGTTTTCATCTCGAGGGATATGATGAAACTCAACCTTTGTAAAGAAAGTTGAAATCCTTCTTGCATAGTCTCTATATGGTATAAACCAGGTTGATTCATCTCCCATTCACCTTTGATTTGATTCACAACCAAAGCTGAATCTCAACAGACGTCTAAATATTTAATTCTGAGATCAATGGCCTCTTCAAGCCCCATAATGCAGGCTTCATACTCAGCCATATTATTCGTACGTTTGAAAGTCAATCTAGCTGTAAATGGAAAATGTGTGCCTTGAGGAGTAATAATCACTTCCCCAATTCCATTACCATACTGATTAACAACTCCATTAAATACCATGCCCCAACGGGAACCAGGTTCTGGCCCTTCTTCAAGCAATGGTTCATCACAATCTTTCATTTTCAAGTAAAAAATCTCTTGGTCAGGAAAATCATATTGTACTGACTAGTAATCTTCAATTGGTTGGTGAGCCAAATGGTCAGCCAAGACACTACCTTTGATTGCTTTCTAAGATCGGTATCCAATATCATACTCTGATAACAACATCTGTCAACGGGCAATCCTCCCAGTTAAAGCAGGCTTCTCAAAAATATACTTGATTGGATCCATTTTAGATATCAACCAAGTGGTATGATTCAACATATACTGACGCAGACGCTTAGCAACCTAAGCCAATGCACAACAAGTATTCTCAAGCATAGAATACCGAGTCTCACAATCAGTGAACTTCTTACTGAGGTAGTAAATATCATACTCTTTCTTTCCAGTTTCGTCTTGCAGGCCCAAAACACAACCCATACTCTCATCAAGCACGGTCAGATACATGATCAACGGTCTTCCTTCAACGGACGGAGACAGAATCGGAGGCTCAAGCAAATACTCTTTGATACTGTCAAAAGCTTTCTGGCAATCCTCAATCCAATCACAAGATTGGTCTTTCCGAAGAAGCTTGAATATAGGCGCACATATGGCAGTCATGTGTGAAATGAATCTAGAGATATAATTCAAGCGGTCGAGAAAACCTCTGACTTGCTTCTCAGTTTCGGGCGCATGCATCTCTTGTATTGCTTTGACCTTGGCGGGATCAACTTCAATACCCTTCTCGTTGATAATAAAGCCCAACAACTTACCAGAACGAACACCAAAAGTACACTTATTGGGATTCAAGCGGAGTTTGTACTTCCTCAAACGCTGGAATAGCTTTAACAAATGCTCGACATGTTCCTCTTCATCACTAGATTTAGCAATCATATCATCAACATAGACTTCAATCTCTTTATGCATCATATCATGAAAATGAGTGGTCATTGCTCTTTGGTAAGTTACACCAGCATTCTTTAAACCGAAAGGCATCACTCTATAATAGAATGTTCCCTAGGGTGTAATGAATGTGGTCTTCTCCATATTCGAAAAATCCATCCATAAACGAAAAGACTTTGAATTTAGTTGTATTATCTACCAACATATCAATGTGTGGCGGAGGGAAATCATCTTTCGGATTGGCTTTATTCAAATCTCTATAATCAACACGCATGCGGACTTTTCCATCTTTCTTCGGAACAAGCACAATATTGGCCACCCATTGCGGATACCTGGCAGGTACAAGGAAACCGACGTCAATCTGCTTTTCAACTTCTTCTTTGATCTTCACTGCCATATCGGGATGAGTCCTCCTCAACTTCTGCTTGACTGGCGGGTATTCTGGCTTCAACGGTAATCTATGCTCCACAATCTCAGAATCCAAACCAGGAATGTCTTGATAGGACCAAGCAAACACATCTGAATACTTTCGGAGAAGATCAATCAACCCCTTCTTCACTTCTAGACACAGTCGAGACCCAACCTTGACTTCCTTCACATCATTCTCAGAATCCAAGTTGACTAACTCAATCTGCTCTTTGAATAGTTGAATGGCTTTTTCCTCGTGCTCAAGTAGAAGAGACAATTCATCAGACCCTTCTTCACCACTTTCGTCCTTGGCCTCAAACACAGGGAATTCAAAATTTGGTGAAGGAGTAAGATCATTGTATTCAATGGGTTTAGAAACCAACCTGCATAATAATTTGATATTTTGATTTTAGAGAATTGAATTGTGACCAAATATTATGCAGATGAACAAATTATTATTTATTTATGTTTTTTGTGATTACCATTTTTTAAAAAAAAAAGTAAAAATAAAACATCATAGATGTGGATGAATAGAGTTGTATTTTATTGATGATCAAAACTTGAAATTTCCCAACAATGTTCACTTCTCCCTTAGGCATAGGAGAAGGATTTTCAAAAACAAATAAAAGCAATTACTTAGATCGATGCACAATAATAGGAATATCAACAGCAGTCCAATTTTTGCAAGCTTTTCCATGCGTCACAAAATTGGTGCAATCTTCATCTTCATCACCCTCGATCACAGCAGCTAAGTGTTGTTCATTACCATGAGTGAACCCTCCGCTACGGAAACTGTGTTGCACATCTTCAGCTCTAATCACAGATGAACCTTGTTGGAAACCCAAACCAGCTATGTTCTTGTTGTCGACGACCTCTACCATCTGGCCCCACTAATTAGAATTACCATCTTCGACAATCTTCTGCGCAACTTTGAATGAGGACATGAGTGCCCCAACTCTCTTTTCCTCTGCAATAGATAAGGCTTGGAATGAAGTTCCAATCTCATCCTCAGCTTCTACATAAGAGAAAGACGACAAGTGGCTTACCAACAAAGCCTTTTTCCCACCGACGATAACAAGCTTTCCATTCTTGACAAACTTCAGCTTCTGATGTAGCATTGACGTAACGGCTCCTGCCTCATGTATCCACGACCTTCCTAATAAGAAGCTATAGGCCGGATGGATATCTATTACTTGGAAAGTAATTTGGAAATCACTCGGACCTATCTTCACATGAAGGTCCACTTCACCAATCACAGTCTTACGAGAAACATCAAATGCCTTGACGATCACGCTACTATATCTCATCAGAGCTCCTTGATACGACAATCTTGACAAGGTTGATTTCGGGAGTACATTCAAAGAAGAACTGGTGTCGGCCAATACATTTGACAGAGCATCCTCCTTGTAATTCATTGAAATATGCAATGCTAAATTGTGATTTCTTTCCTCCTGAGGAAGTTCCTCATCACAGAAGCTCAAATTGTTGCAGGAAGTGATGTTAGCCACAATATGATCAAACTGGTCCATCGTAACATCGTGCTCTACATAAGCTTGCTCTAATACTTTTTGCAATACTTCTCTGTGCGCTTCAGAGTTCATAAGCAGAGACAACACTGAAATCTTGGAGGGAGTTTGGAGCAATTGCTCCACCACATTAAACTCACTCTTCTTAATCAACCGGAGTACCTCATCATCATCACTAGGCTTCAAATGGCTAGATTCACCATACTGACACTTCGGAGTGCTTGTTGGATCAACTGCAGGTACTTCAACATTCTTACTAGCAGATACATCACCCACATTCTTAGGGAACACCGGCCTAAAGACACGACCACTATGGGTCACCTTTGTAACATCAGCAATGCTCGCGACAGAACTGGTTGTAGGTACAGGAACCTCTTGACCATTCTCTAACATAGTTGCATTGTACTGATACGGGACAGTCTTATCGGATGCATACACGACGGGGACCGCTAACCGTATAACCAATGGTGATACTGATCTGTTACTGACACTATTACTACTGCTGCTGCTATCAAACGAGATTACCACACTCTCTGGTGTCTTGAATACTGGAACAATAACACTCACATCGTCATCCACATGACGGGACTGGAGAATCTGAATCATACCTTCATCCATCAACCTCTGGATGTCTCTCTTCACAACCACACAACCTCGAGGATTGACACTACAGATTGCACAATCATCATGGTCATGCTCATAATCACTCACCAAATAGATATCCTTGTGCATTGTCACCAAGGACCTTCTAATAAAATGGACATCAAATACTTTGAACTCCCCAGGACAGCCATCTACCATGTTGACAGAAGGGTTACCATGAGCAGGTAGTGGATTAGCTTTGACATTCGGCGCACGGTCCTCAAAGGACAATCCCTCTTGGACATCTTCTTCTAGTCTCATCCCCATATTTACCATTTCGGTAAAATCACTGGGGGCACTGACAATCATCCTCTCATAGTAAAATGAGCTTAGGGTCTTGAGGAAAATCTTGGTCATCTTCTTTTCTTCCAAAGGAGGGGTAATCTGAGCGGCAAGATCTCTCCATCGTTGAGCATATTCTTTAAATGTCTCCTTATCCTTCTGAGACAATAACCTCAATTGATCCCTATCTGGCGCCATATTAACGTTGTACTTGTACTGCTTCACAAAGGCTTCACCCAAATCATTGAACATGCGGATACTCGCACTATCCAAACCCATGTACCATCTTAGAGCGGCACCGGTTAGAATGTCTTGGAAATAATGAATCAGTAACTGATCATTATCAGTTTATGTTGACATCTTTCTAGCATACATGACGAGATGACTTAGCGGACAGGTATTCCCCTTATACTTTTCAAAGTTAGGGACTTTGAATTTCATCGGGATCTTAACATTAGGAACCAAGCAAACTTCCGCAACACTCTTACCGAATAGATCCTTTCCCCTCAAGGTCTTCAACTCCTTTCGCAACTCAAGGAATTGGTCTTTCATTTCATCCATCTTCTCATAAACATTTGGACCCTCGGACGACTCAGAATGATAGCTGGTGTCTTCAACACGGGGTAAAGTATGAACAACCGGTGGTGGCACATACATGACCGGGTTAGATGCCGGCATGGAAGCAAAGGTAGGTGTGAAATTCTCAGGCATGAAATTGGGTGGCATTCCCTGCAGGAATCTGGAAGGCATGGGAGGCGCAAAGTGAGCGGCAGCAGCAGGAATGGTAGAGGTAGCAACCTTTGAAATGACAATCCTCTGAGGAGGATGAGTTGTAGGTGTTGGAGAAGATTAACTCTGAGCAACTAACACTGACTCCATCATGGCAGTCAGGCGAGTGATCTTGTCCTTCAAGTCTCTGTTCTCTTGCTCTAGATGTTCCATAATCCTTGAGTGATTGGCACGGGTATTGTATCGATGAATCAACTTGGCTGAAACACAGAAGAAATACCAATAAGACATCTGGAGAAAGAGAAACCTGGATTCAAATGATGCATGAAATGCAATGCTTGATTGTTTTTATTTTCAAGGAACTTACTATTTTATTTGCAAATATATATAATAATAACAATTGTAACAATTTGATATGACCATAAAGAGTCTTTTATTTATATAATTGGAAGGATTACACTTAGTACGATTTCAGAAACCAAAAGTACAAAAATACAAGAGGAAAGGAGACTAGTCATCCTAAGGATCCCTAACAATAGCATCAGAAGATCTGGCTGCAGTCGCGTACTTCCTTCGGATGTGTCGAATCTCAGACTCAAAAGAAGTCTTCATATGAGTCTTCTCAAGGACAAGTTGATAAACAATATTCTTCCAAGCAACAGAAGGTTGAGGCATACTAGAGGAAGATGAAACCTATGGCTCTCTCTGTCTCTTCACTACTCGGTCTTCAAGAAGCTCAATAAGTGCATCTTTGTCCTTAGACTCAAGCTGTAACTCCTCATGCTTTCTACTCAAAGCATGGAAACGCTCTTCCCACATATCCTTCTCTTGTTTCATCTTGGCGAATGCGTCTTCCAACTCCTCTACATCTTGGTTAGGGAGAGTTGATGGCTTAGCCACAACCATAGACATGGGTCTCTCACAAGCATAAGGCATTTTCATTTCCAAAGCTCTTTTCTTCACCCAAAGAGTGTGAGCTTCCAAAGCCACACAATTACACGAACCAAGCTCGGATCTTCCTTTCCTATGCACATTATGCCAAGCGTGTATCATCCTTTGCTTCAAACGTTGGGGATCTTTACCCTCTTGATAGAAAAGACCTTCTAACAAAGTGTTATTAGGTTTGTCTCTCAAGGGGAACCCAAGTTAACGATGAGCCAAATCAGGATTGTAGTTGATTCCTCCTTGTGTACCAATGAGAGGCACATTATAGAATTCACCATAACTGTCAATAATATCCAAGCTACTCATCATAGAATCATACCAAACAATATCATCATTAGTGAGAGACATAAGTCTCTAAGACCACCTTAGACATTGTTTGTTCTCCACAGAAGTATGCATCTGAGGCAAGTGCGAAATAAACCACTTGTACAAAAGAGGAACACAACACACAATCGTTCCACCATCTTTAGAATTTCTTAGATGCAAAGAGAAATACATATCACCTAACAAAGTAGGTACATGATTCCCAATCAAGAAGATTCTAATGGCGTTAACATCAACAAAACCATCAGTGTTAGGGAACAAAGCCAACCCATAGATGAGAAACACAAAGATAGCTTCAAAAGTATCCACACTACCGGCTTGAGCAAAGGCAGTAGATTCCTTAATGAGGAACTCAGAAGTCAATCCAAACAATCCTCCTTTCTTCACCCAATAGGCCTCTATCTCAGACTTCTTCAAGTGAAGAACTTCAGCTATAATATGAGATTTGGGAATCTCTTCCAATCCACAAAAAGGCACTTTGTCAGAAACAGGTAGTCCCAAGAGATGGGCATACTCCTCTAACATAGGCACAAGCTGATAATCATGAAAAGTGAAGCAATGGTAGAGAGGATCGTAAAACTGAACCAACACACTCATAAGTCCTTCAACCACATCAGCATACAAGATAGACATAAGCTTCTCATGACTTTGCTTGAAGTCCAAGGGATTTAATACAAAGGATGATAACTTCCTTAACTCTTTCAAATCCGGACATCTGAAACTGTACTTCTTACTGTTCCTTCGTCCATAATCCATGGTCTGAAAATATTTGCAAATAAGACCTCAGTTCCTTGAAATTTCCATGTGATGAATGTTATGATGCGCATGAATGCATGAATGCAACAATCACAAATAAGGGATCACACACAAGGCAAATAAACAAAGGTAAAGGGATGAACCAAATCATTGTCAAGATCAATCTCCACTTTGGTGGATTATGGTTTACACTTTATCAACACCCAAGTTCCATTGATATTGACAAGACTTGATTGGATCAACCAAGAATGAAGGGTTTGTTGTGAGTCACGAGCATGAAGTCTGGGTAAGAACCATCCCAAAGGAGTGAACCAAGGATAAAACTTGTAGATCATGTTCTAAAAAGTTCCCAGAGTCTTAATTCCATCTATCGGATATTACAGGTTAGGATGACTGACTCATCAACCTATAATATTCTCAAGAGAAACTCGTCTGAGTGTAGTATCGCGTAACAACTGTCATCAAGTCTACACTTGAACAGCCGCCGCACTACGTTCTAAATAGGCCAAGATTGGTTAAATGTTCTACGGTCCTCAACTTCTCGGACCCCAAATCAGAGATAGTAATGCCTAACCACAAATGACTTGTGTGACATTCCTAACTCTAAAAGGGTCTCCATTGAATAGATGGGTATCAAGCCAACTTGTTAAGGACTACTCCACACAAGTCGAACATGACTATACCATCCTCCTATCTTAATTGCACTCAAGTTCGGGTTAGAACTTATCTCACCACTCGGAGATCACCAAGCACAACAAGCAGATTATATCATACAAATAAATATACATACATCAAATATATAATTATATACACACAAAAAGGTAGGCTAAACCCACTGGAGACTACTCCCCAGCAGATTCGTCACTTAATTTCTATAGCGGTAAATTCATAACCATCAAGCTATGGATAAGCTAGACGTCGATTAAACCAGAGTCGCCATCGCGCTTTAATTGTTTCCAAGGGAAAATGGAAAAGTACGAACAAAACCCAAAAATAAGAAGTTTTCAAATTAAAACTAATAAAATTCCAGAGATTATAGGTAAGGGGGTTGGTTACACAGAGGGAATGTGTTAGCACCCAAAGTGTCCTAGGTACTCCTAGGGAGCCCTTTTTTGTGTGCATATGTATTTTGTATAAAATGATGTTTGCAATAAATAAAGTGGGGGGATGATAACAGAATTCATTAATTATATTTTTGTGTTTGACAATACCTTAGGACTTGTGCCTAAGTACCAACATAAAATGAGGGATCAAAACCTCGTAATTCGTGGTATCAATTTCAAAGTGAGTTGATTGCTTTTAACAAAAGTTTAAGTTTTTACAAAGGCACCAAAGGCCTAAAGAGATTTGAGTGAGTGTTAGTTCTTTTTGTCTTTTGAAAATTTAAGTCAAGTATAGTTAAGTTTATTTACAAGTTTAATCAAGAAAAGAGTTTAAAAATGCAATGGCATAAGGCCAAAGTTTCTAATTTGCAAAATGGTCTTAAGCTTAGAAGAATACAAGCAAAGAAGATTTTAAAAGGAGGGAGAGATTTTGAAATTAAAGAAATGGGGAGGAGATGAAGAGACTAATCCTAAGCAAAAATTTAAAAGTTAAGAGTTGAAAAGATCTGACCAATGGGCTGCAATCCAATAGACAAGAATGTCATATAGAAACCCAAATATCCCTTGGACTTTAAAGTCAAGCAATATCAATACACAAATAGCAAGGTGAATAGCAATGCATCAAATAAAGACAGCCACATCCAAGCTTAGCAACTCCATGATATTCTTCATAATTCCCCATGTATCAGATGACTTCAAAGATAGGCACTAGACACAGGTTCAAAACAACAGCTTCAATATGATCAAGTTGCAGATGAACTCAGATGGATCTTCAGTATTTGCATCAGATGAAAGTTCAATTCACAATGGCTTGGCTTCAGAAAAGTTGGCATTGGCCAAGTCCTTTTGCATAGGGAGTGTTGCTTAATTCTAAGTCCAAGTCTCAGATCAAATCCAAGAGTCCACACAAACATTTTTTAGGGATTTTTGTTGTTATTATGTACATTAAGGTCAAAAGACCACAACACAAACAAGTATAAACAAACACAATATATTCACAAGATATGGCTCAAATGAGCAAAGTGAAAATGACATTAAGGTAAACAAATTGAATGGTATGAACAATGGCAAATGAAATAAGACTTAAAATTAAAGTGCATAAAAGTAAATGACTTGAAATTAAATGTTAGTTTTTAGTTAATTAGAAGTTAGTATTGCTTTTGCTTTTGTTTTGTTTAAGTCATTCTTTGGAGAACAATCAACCCACTTATCACAAGCATGGATCCTTGAACCAAGACATCTTCCAAAGGAAGGAAAAAAGGCTAAGTTTCCACACAATACCATGAAATAGGGGAGACTTACAATCTCACTTACTAGAATGTTATGCCTTTTGTGTCAACAATTTAGCTCTATGTTAAGCAATCGTAATTGGACTTATGTGGAACTCACAACTATTTGAGGCCGGGCAATAAGATTTTTAGTGTTAATGCATGTTAGAGACATGGTATTATGAACCATGCTCCTAAAACATACCACACTTAAAAAGAATATGCAAAAGGGGTGGACCTAATCTCATCCACACTTATGTTGATTTTACAATCAACTAGCCTTAGGATATGGAGATATCATATGTCCATTAAATGAATGAGAAGAGAATGGGATTGAAATGAAGAGGGAGGGGAAATGGAATCAACACAAATTGATCGAAGGAGGACTTTTATCAAATTAAAATCATTCATTCATTTTGGGAGATGAAATGTACATTTCATCAATCCCCTAAATCCAATGATTTTAACTCAACAAAGTCAAATCAACCTTGACCAAGGCCCAACAACACAAGTCAAATTCAACAAGTTAATATCAAATGCTCAACACAATTTATTTTGCAATTAAACAATTAAAATCAATTAAATAATGCATTAAATTAAATTATGGTTTGTCAAATTCCTAAAACCTCATCAAAACACCAAAGAAATGGCCATGAGATTTATCATAGGTCAAACAAGGTCAAAGGACCTTAGAGAAAAAAATTCATAATTTTTGGAAACTTAAAACCATTTTTAAACAATTAAAAATATTCACAAAATCAATTAAATCATGAAAAATATTAATAATGATCCAAAAAATAATTTTAATTCAGAAAATGAAAGAGAAATTTATTTAAATTTATTTGGTGAAACTCTCATATTTTTTGGATCAATATTAAAATTAATATGAATTAATGAAAATATAACAAATAAAATGAAAATCAGAAAATGAGAAAAAATATGGACCACTTGATCTCCCACATTAATTGAGGTGGCATATCAAGTGACTCTCAGCGCGCTTTCCACCATGGTTTTGAGTCAGTGTGCCACACAAGTGGTAATCCAAACCAACGCGTGAGATTAAAACATTTGAAATGGATCTTGTGGTTCTGATGACTGCCAAATCACCACCGGGGCCAAAGCTTCGGTCTCCTTCTCGGATGAGCCTCACCGGATTGGTTCAATCACAACCATCACCAAAATTAAAAAGAAGGACATGGTTTTAAAGTAAAAATGGCACTGAGCTCGAATCTGGCCTTAATTTATCCTAACTCCAAGTATATTGAGAGATACAAGGAGTTGAAATTTGAGGTGCATGATCTAAGTTGCTTTGATTTGACCTCAAAGCAACTCAATCTTGTTGCCTACATTGGTAGGACTTTAGACAATCAAAGATCCAAGAGAATTATGGAGAATTAAGTGAGAATCGAAGAGATGAAAATTTCTGGAAAATACCTTCAATGTAGGTATGAATTTGATTGTTCTTGCTCTTGCTTGTGCTTGATCTTACTCAGGATGCGTGAAAGAGTCGAATAGAATGATCAAAAGGCTTTGGATCATTGGAGATTTGAATCTCAAAACAGTGAGATTCAAACTCAATTTCCAAATGGAAATTATCAAGATTATCCTTTGGAATGGGAGGGTTTGAATTCTTGGGATCAAAGCTGGCGTGCAGGATCCTCAATTCTGAACCTAGAAGTCTCTATTTATAGCCAATTGATTTGATATTTGCACACTTGAACATGGAATCCAAAAATAGCAATGAGTGATGCATAGGTGCAGGGGCGTGTGCAGGCCCATGAAATCATGTCATTTGTTCCATAATTGAATACAAACAAGTCTGAGATCATGTTGGAATGTCATGCATTGGTGTGTGGAAGTTTCAAGTTCAATCTTGCCAAATGATGATGCAAT
Organism: Lathyrus oleraceus; assembly: GCF_024323335.1. Classification (NCBI taxonomy): domain Eukaryota; kingdom Viridiplantae; phylum Streptophyta; class Magnoliopsida; order Fabales; family Fabaceae; genus Lathyrus; species Lathyrus oleraceus. The sequence goes on along the minus strand of NC_066579.1, from coordinate 408,960,476 downwards.
GTTCAATCCATGCGCAACCCATTCAAATATGTCAAAAATGGATGAAATTGGACTTTTTGGAAAGGTTAGATCAAGAGGAACAACTTTCATATTGGACACTTTTTCATTTGAAGCTTGGATCATGAGGAAATTTGAGGTGGAAGTTGGGAAAATCAAACATGTAAAAAAAAATTCTAAGTGTCAAGCCATATGTTCACTTATTCCACCTTGGCTAACTTTTTATGTGAGCTTCAAATGAGAAAAGTGTCTTCATAAAAGTTGTATCCCTCTCAACGTACTTCAAAATGGTCACAAATTTGACCTCATTTGGATTTTATATGAAGGAGTTATGCATTTTTGAAGTTGAGGAAAATCACTTATTCAATGGCATTGGTCCAAAATGACCTATAATGTATCCTCATATCACACGCACATAAAAGTTGAATTATATCTTCCTCCAAACATAAAATTTGAAGTAGACATCTTGAATTTGATTGTGTAACTTGGAAATATTTCATCTCATAAAAATTGAGCAAGTTATGACCTTGGGAAGTTGACCTCCAAATTAGGGTTTGCACAAAATGACCTATAATCTTTAACCATAAAAAATGACTTTCCAAGCAAAACTAGCTCTTGACCTCAACATTAAAGTTGTTTGGAATGTAATTTAGAGTAACATTTTGCTTGGAATAATTTTCATATGATAAAATTTGTAGGAGATAAGGTCTAGGGATCCCCAGTTTTGATTAGATGAATTCCTCTGGTCAACCACCATTAACCAACTTGCTAACTTGAAATTCTCTTGACTTTTGGGACTCATGGAGGATAATATATGCATAAGATGATGAAATTTGAAGTATCCATTGAAATATTTGATCAATTGGTGAAGAAGCTTGTTGAAGAAGTTACACAAGATACCCAGATGAATTAGGGTTTCCAAGGTAAACCAACTCCAAACTCTTGATGAATTCTTGATCAAAATAACATGTGAAGACCATGGGGATCCATATATGATGCTTAGAGCTATAGTAAACCACTTATTAATTGAGCTCCTTGCGTTGAGGGTCTTAAACCCTATATGTGAGCTTGATGAATCAAATGTGAGCACATGCTCTACCTACAAAAGAGTTAGTGCATACAAAGACATATTTTTGGTATTTTGGTTAATAAAATGATAGGATATAAGGTATGATACAATCAAATGGTGCTTGGTGATCTCTCCCAATGCAAACCCAATGGATGAGAGGTAAGGAGGATGCTAAGGTGTGATCCCAATGCTAATTCATATGATGAGATAACATGAGGGATCTTAGGGTCAAAATTGAGGTCTTACAGATACAATCACAAATGCTTGGGGATCTCTCCCAATGAAAATCCAATGAATGATAGGTGAGGAGGATACTAAGGTGTATCCTGATAACGTGAAAATACATCGTATATTTTCCTTGATTTACACTTAAAAATCGTACCACTTTCATTTATATTCCGATTATTCCGCAAGTGTTCGAGTTATTTTTGTAGGTATTTCAATTCCCATGCTTAAATGAGCAAAGTATAGAAAAGGAAGGAAAAGAAGAAGAAAGAAGAGAAAACAGCAGAAAAGCAGAGAATAAAAATTATGTGCATGTGACGACCGTCACAAAGCCTGTCACGGCCGTCAAGCCCAGCCTGTCACAACCGTCACAGGCCCATCACGAACGTCACAAGGCCAAAATCAATGCATTGAATCTGTCAACAGAAGTGATCCACCAGGCCCTTATTTCTCGTTGCTCAGCCACTTTCCCGTGGATTTCTCACTCAACCAAGTCACCCTTATTTCTCTCAACTTCCAAGACCAAATGGAGAATATAAAAGGATGGAAGTTGGAAACCTAGGAGCACGCTTATTTTTCCTCTCTGAAGCCAGCTTTCAAGACCTTTCTCTGCATTTTATTTTTCCACAGCAATTCTTTTTTTCTTTTATTTTTCTTCAACAACATTGTTTTCTTTTACCGTTCAGAGCTTTGATTTTCCCTTTTCCCTTTCCGTTTTTCATTTAGACAAAGTAGTAGTTTCCTACACTAGGGAACTACTACAATTTATTTAATTTAGTTTAAGCAATGATTTTGAAGAAGCAGAATCCTACCGACCTGTGGAGGACTGCTCAAGTACTTCAAGATTCGGCGTATTCTATTAATTCAATTTCCAGGTTTTTATTCAATTACTATTGTTATTGCTTTATTATTATTATAATCATGATTGCTTTATTGTTGATCTGTTTATGTCCGTCTGTGTTTGCGTTATTTAACATGTCCGGCTAAAATAACGGTATCGGTATGTAAACCATTTAATTAGACGGGATTTAATAATAATCGGTGTAAAACTTCTTTCCTCAAACAATCTTTTTGGCTGTGGTTTTTAATTTAAATTTAATTAACTTTTGTCACAAGAGTGAGAAGCTATTTAATACGATTTTGCCACGAGAGTGGGAAATTAACTAAGGTGAGAACCGACAATCGCGAGAGCGTGAGGGTCGAACTGGATAGTAAAAAATAGGCATTGATTTTAAAAACAGTGAGAGCACTTTAAAAGCAATTAGAACTTATTTATTTTCAAAAAGTATTTTTAACTTCAAATGGGACAGCGAGAGCGTACATTCTGACTTAAAGGTATAGTCTGAATCAACAATCACGAGAGTGTGAGATAAAGCCTTTTAAATAAGTATTTTCTACTGAAAGATATTTGGTACTTAAACTATACACCGGTGACTTATCGAATCCCTGACGATTAATGCGTTGCATACTGATATCCTCCTATTTATATTTTCTTAAGACTTAACTTCCCTTAGATTCAATTTTCTTCAACCAAACTTCTGAAAATCATTTCCTTAGCTAAACATAGCAACGTCGGTAGCATTAGTTTGACCATCGGTCCCTGTGGGTTCGATATCTTTTAAAACTAAAACGACTAAATTGTGCACTTCCAGTCAAGTACCCGATAGACTATATTCTATATACAGTCACAAGACGTATCAAGTTTTTGGCGTCGTTGTCGGGGACCTGATTTAGTCAAATAGTGTGATTCTTTCGTTGCACAGTATAGAATAAGGCAAAAACTAATCTCCTTTCCCTCGTTTCCCCCTATTGTATGCCAAGTACTCGCTCACAAGGCGACAACTTAGCACCACCAATCACAGAATTAGAGCGTTTCTTATATTTAAGATGCTGAATACTAGAGTACCTACGAAGGTACAATATTCCTGATATCTTCTTTCCTACTGCTGAACCAGTTAAAAAATCAACCATGGCTACAGTGGAACCACAAAGTCATCCTCTTAAGTTCTATGCCACCCCGTTCCAACAAGAACCTCACAGCAACATTGTTGCCCCTTCTATCAATCGAAACGATTTTGAGCTGAAACCCTCATTATTATCAGCCGTCCAACAACATCAATTTGCTGGAAATCCTACGGGCGACCCTAATGAACATTTGACCAAGTTTGTGCAGTACGCAGACACTGTGAAGGCGAATGGTGTATCTCAAGATGCGATAAGACCACGCCTTTTTCCTTTCTCTGTAAGAGACAGAGCTTGGGCTTGGTTGTAATCCTTGCCATCCAACTCAGTTACAACATGGGAAGAACTGAAGAACGTTTTTTTATCCCGATATTTTCCGCCAAGCAAAACTACTATGCTGGGAGCTCAAATCAACGGATTTCGACAAAAGGATGTAGAATCTCTCTACAACGCGTGGGAAAGATACAAAGACATGATGAGGATATGTCAACATCACGGTCTCGGAGACTGGGTGATCATTCACACATTTTACAATGGGCTTCTGTATAACACAAGACTGACAGTAGACGCTGCCGCGCGCGGTGCACTTATGGACAAGCCATACAACGAAGCCTATCAACTCATTGAAAAACATGGCCCAAAACTATTGCCAATGGGGAGGTGAAAGAACTCCAGTAGAAAAGTCCCAAACAAAAAGTGGAATGTATGAAATCAGTAGCCTTGACCACGTCCATGCAAAGGTATATGCCCTTGTTCAAAAGTTAGACAACTTGACCATACCACCCGCAGCCGCTGTGGCTGCCGTGACTCTAAACTGTGAGTTATGTGGAACTCCTGGACACACTGCACCAGAATTTCAGGTATTGGCAGGAGTCCCAACCGATCAAGTGAATTATGCACAAGGAAACCCTTATTCGAATACATACAACCCAGGTTGGAAAAACCATCCCAACTTTTTGTATAAGAATAACAACGCCCTGTATGCACCTAGCCAAGCACCCATTGTTCCTCCTAGATATCAAAAGCCATCTAATAATGCTCCTAACATGCCTAGGAAGTCCAACCTTGAACTAATGATGGAAAGCTTCATATCTATCCAAGCTCAAACAAACAAAGACTTCTTGAACCAAAACATACATACTAGTGAGCAATTTAAACAATTAGCGAGCAAAGTAGACGCCTTAGTCACCCACAATAAAATGCTTGAAACACGAATTTCACAAGTGGCTCAACAACAAGCATCTACTGCCACTCCCGCTAGCACATTTCCTGGACAGCCGCAACCTAATCCAGAAGGACATGCAAATGCAGTTATATTGAGGAGTGGAAAATAACTAGACAGACTCGTAGATCCAAGACTCCAAAATCCTGCCATGTACCAAAAACCAGACAAAACAACAACTGAGAAGGTAAGTGAACCGAAGGAGAAGGAAGATAATATCCGAGAGGCTGAAGAGAAAGAAAAACCTTATGTGTCTCCACCACCTTATAAACCACCCATTCCGTATCCTCAAAGACTCGCAAATTCTAAAACTGGAGGGCAATTTAGGAAATTTTTTGAACTTCTGAAGCAACTAAACATTACAATTCCCTTTACAGAAGCCATCACACAAATGCCCTCATATGCCAAATTTCTTAAAGAGATCTTATCCAATAAGAAAAAGATCGAGGATAATGAAACAATTACACTTACCGCTGAGTGTAGCGCAATAATCCAAAATAACATGCCTCCCAAACTAAAAGACCCAGGTAGTTTCTCCATACCCCGTGTCATTAGAAAGTTCGTCATAGACAAAGCTCTATGCGACCTAGGAGCCAACATTAGTGTAATGCCCTTAACCATCTGTAAAAGGCTCAAAGTGGGAGAACTAAGACCAACCAAGATGTCTGTCTAACTAGTTGATCGCTCAATCAAATATCTTGTCGGTATACTAGAGAATGTCCCAGTATGTGTAGGACAATTCTACATTCCTACAGACTTCATAATCATGGACATCAAAGAAGATGTCAATACACCTATTATATTAGGAAGGCCATTCTTAGCTACCGCCAGAGCCATAATAGACGTGAAAAGAGGTAAGCTGACATTCAAAGTTAGAGAAGAAAAGGTTGAATTCATCTTGACACAATTCTTACAAGCGCCAGCTATAGATGATACCTGTTATCTACTTGATGTCATAGACGAGTGCGTAAGAGAGATGGAGATGCAAGAAACCACATATTCTAATATAATGAAAATCCAAATCCTTCCAATCTTTGAAGATGATAATTGGCGTGAACCATACCAAAATGACAGTCTAAGCGAATGCTTAGCACTTACACCCAACCACATGTCATGCCCGAAGAAATCATACTTGGAATTAAAAACACTACCAAAGAACCTAAGATACGAATTCCTAGACAATGAACTCAAAAGACCGTAATAGTCAACGCTGACTTGGGACAGATGGAAACTGAAAAGTTACTAGATGTCTTAAGAAAATATCCAACCGCATTAGGCTACAACATCGCCGACCTAAAAGGAATAAGTCCTTCTATCTGTATGCATCGTATTATGCTAGAGGAAGATTGTAAAACCTCTAGAGAACACCAGAGAAGGATCAACCTAATCTTAAGTACTGTAGTCAAGGATGAAGTAAAGAAGTTATTAGATGCTGGAATCATATACCCGATCTCTGATAGTCAATGGGTTAGCCTCGTTCATATAGTACCCAAGAAAGGGGGTGTTATAGTTGTTAAGAACGAGAAGGGAGAATCTATAGCATAAAGAGTTGTGACCGGAAGTAGAATGTGCATCGATTATAGAAAACTAAACAAAGCCACTCGAAAGGATCATTTTCCTTTTCCTTTCATTGATCAAATGCTTGAACGATTGGCTAAGCATTCCCACTTCTTCTATCTAGACGGTTATTCAGGATTCTTTTAAATTCCTATCCATCCTGACGACCAAGAGAAGACAACCTTCACATTCCCTTATGGTTCATTCGCTTACCGACGAATGCCCTTTGGACTATGCAACGCTCCCGCAACATTCCAAAGATGCATGATGTCAATATTCGCTAACTTTATAGACGACATTATGGAAGTCTTTATGGACGACTTTTTTGTTTGTGGGCAAAGCTTCAAAGGATGTCTATCAAACCTTGAAATGGTACTTGAAAAATGCGTAAAGGTGTATCTCATCTTGAACTGTGAAAAATGCCATTTCATGGTCCAACAAGGAATCGTGTTAGGACACGTAGTATCTGATAAAGGAATTGAAGTAGACAAAGCTAAGATCGAAATCATAGAGAATCTTCAACCTCCGAAAATCGTACGAGAAATACAAAGCTTTTTAGGACACGTCGGTGTCTACCGACGCTTTATCAAAGATTTCTCGAAAATTACCAAACCACTTACTGGTTTATTAATGAAAGACGCTGACTTTATCTTTGATGAGAAATGTTTAATAGCATTTGAGCAATTAAAAACATCTTTAATCACTGCACCTATCATGCAACCACCTGACTGGGGATTACCTTTCAAAATCATGTGTGATGCGAGTGATTATGCCATAAGCGCAGTGCTAGGACAAAGAAAGGATAAAAAACTTTATCCTATCTACTACGCAAGTAGAACATTAGATCCTGCCAAATGAACTACGCCATCACTAAAAAGGAACTTCTAGCCGTTGTGTTCGCTTTAGACAAATTTCGTTCCTACTTAGTAGGAGCGAAAATTATTATCTATACTGACCACGCCACTATTAGATATTTTCTAAGTAAGAAGGATGCAAAACCAAGACTCTTAAGATGGATCCTACTCTTACAAGAATTTGACTTAGAAATAAAGGATAAGAAGGGTACTGAAAACGTAGTAGCAGACCACTTATCACGAATCGAAGGGAATAAGCCTGAACAAATTCCAATCAATGATGATTTCCCTTATGAACGACTTATAGCCCAAATGGAAAGCGACATGTCTGAACTAACCTTAAATGATACCGAAATAGAAGAATCCGTGGAAGAAATTCATGCGAATACAACTCTGCCATGGTATGCTGATTTTGTCAACTACCTGGCTGTTGGAGTACTTCCACCAGACCTATCATACCAACAAAAGAAGAAATTCTTTCATGACCTAAAACAATACTACTGGGTTGAACCTCTACTTTTAAAAAGAGGTACCAACGATATTTTCTGTCGATGTGTTCCTGAGGATGAAATAGACGTAATAATCTCTCATTGCCATTCTGCCCCCTATGATGGGCACGCAAGCACATCAAAAACTTGTGCTAAGATCTTACAATCGGGCCTCTTTTGGCCTACTCTATGGAAAAATATCCATAATACGGTTATAAATTGCGACCGGTGCCAACACGCTGGTAACGTTTCAAGACGCGATGAAATGCCACAAACAGGCATCTTAGAAATGGAAGTCTTTGATGTGTGGGGGATTGACTTCATGGGACCATTCCCGTCTTCTTTTGGTAATAATTACATACTCGTACTTGTCGATTACATTTTGAAATGGATCGAGGTTGTAGCTTCTCCGACAAATGACACACGAGTAGTGATTAAGTTGTTCAAAACCAGTCGTTAGTAACGGTGGCTCCCATTTCATATCGAATATCTTTGGAAAACTTCTTCTGAAGTATGAAGTCCGACACCATGTAGCAACACCTTATCACCCACAAACCAGTGGGCAAGTCGAGGTTTCGAATAGAGAAATCAAACAAATTCTAGAAAAGACTGTCGGAATATCTAGAAAAGACTAGTCAACTAAACGAAGCTCTGTGGGCCTATAGTTCAGCCTACAAGACCCCAATAGGGACCACACCCTTTAAATTAGTCTATGATAAATCATGTCATCTCCCTGTGGAATTAGAACACAAAGCTTATTGGGAAATTAAGACCCTAAATCTAAATTATACTTCCGCATGCAAGAAGCGAATTTTGGACATTCACGAATTGGAAGAACTTCGACTAGACGCCTATGAGAATGCCAAGATATACAAAGAACGAACCAAAAAATGGCACGATAAACATATATCTAGGAAAGAGTTTAATGTCGGCAACATAGTGCTACTATTTAATTCGAGATTTAAGCTTTTTTCGGAAAACTTAAATCTAGGTGGTCAGGCCCTTTTGAAATCACAAAAGTCTTTAAAAGCGGTGCGATAGAAATCAAAGGTCGAAATAGTGAACCGTTTATGGTAAACGGGCAGCGATTAAAACATTATCATAGTATTGACAACAAAGACTATTCAAATAGTCTAAGACTTATAGAGCTTCCCGCTCAACCCCAAAACTAGTATATCGCAACGTTATATCGAACTTATAACATTAAACAAAGTGCTTAGTGGGAGACAATCCGCCTTTTTTTTAATTTGTTATTTTTGTTTTTAAGCGTTTCCCTTCTTTAACTTTTACTTGTATTTTTCTCCCTTTCATTGATTCTATGCAGTAATGTATTTGTTGCTTCCAGTTACTAACTTAGAAACATTGGATACTGATTAACAGGCGAAATATAACTAGTTAGTAACTAACTTTCATCATGCAACCAGTAGATACAGTTTTCAGTGACAGAGTTCAGAGAAGACGCTATGATTATTTATCTTAGAAGGATATGGCTTTATCCATATATTATGATGGACCTATCATGGATAAGTTAGGTATCCAAGATAACATCTTGTTTATGTTTAACCAGCTAGGATGGGAGAATGTTGCTATTAAGAGAAGGTTTGTCACATACCGTGAACTCACCCTAGAATTGCTTAGCTCCCTAGTTTACAACCCCGAGCATGGTTACGGACTCAACAAAGGGTTGATTTCTTTTAGGCTATTTAGTATGGACTTCACTTATAACCGTAGAGACCTTGCTAACCTCCTAGAATTTCCTAGTGGCCCATTTGTTTTCACTACCCGCCAGGAGGAATTAATCGATAACATCGACCTAGATTACTTTTGGGGTAGTTTAATTGGAGACTACCACCCTAACCCAAACGAGATGCACTCCCAAATGATACACAACCCTTCCATCCGCTACTTCCACAAAATACTAGCCCATACCCTGTTTGGAAAAGAAGCCAACAACACCATATTGTCACGAGATGAACTTTTCATCTTACTCTGTGTCGACCAAGGTCGACATGTCAATGTTGTGACATTTATGATGGAAATATTCGTTCACCTTGCAAAGAACAATCGCACCTGATCATAATAGGTGGCCTAATAACCATTATAGTTGATGCCATTGGACTTAGACGCCCACTTTACAAGCATACACCTTTTGGACACATCCGACCCATGGATATTAAATTTTGCTTTGACCGTAGAATCATAGGAAACCTTGGGCCGGATACTTTTGATTACCTAATTAATAACGAAGTTGTCCAGCTATTTACCTTACCAAACCATGAGAGAACAAGTGTTCATAACCGAAATAATTGGCTTTATGATTTAGATGAACACCACATTGCTCCACCATCACCTCCTGAGACACCGCCTATATATGAGTATTTAGATGACCCTATCTCTGTTGATGAATCTGACCCTGAAACCCCTCAAAACTATCATAACCTAGATGAACAGGAACTTCCATCCTATGCAGAAAATCTGACCATAATCCTTACCTGTCTGGATGGTTTCCACACTGACATTACCAATGCGAAAGATGAAATAAAGAGCATGCGCCTTGATGTCTTAGTCTTAATGGATGTCGCCGTCGAACAGTTTGATCACTTGAACTAGACTATAGCTGCTTTGGGACAGAATCGTGGCTGATTACATTGACCGCTAACCTCTCCTACTCACATTAAAGCAATGAGGAAACTGCTATGTTTTAGTGTGGGGAGGGAGCACTTTTATTGCTATTATTTCTTTTAATGTTACATTTAACTTTAGTCTTTTAATTTAATTTAAATAGTCTTTTAATTTAACTTAAATAACATTGTTATTTCTTTTTGCCTCCACAATAAATTTAATTTACCTCCGTCAGTTTATTCTTTATTGTTGTTAATTCCATACTGCTTTTATTTTATTTTATATTGCTGCCGTACTGTGTTTCTACTATCATTACTACTGTGTTACTGCTGTTAAAATTCTCATACTTTTTGTCCTTTTTTCCAAAAATTGTGATTGTTGCATGTGACGACCGTCACATGTAGTGTTACGCCCGTCACAGATAATCCATGCCCGTCACATATTAAGCACACGACCGTTGCATATTGTAGCGGTGTATTCGTCGCTTTATGATTTATTGACTAAATCAAAAGCAAGGCATACAAAGAATCGAGTCGCCACCGCACTTTTATTTATCCAAAGGAATGGCTAAAAAGCGAACAAAAGCCTAAGAAGTTTTACACATAGAAAACTAATGAAAAGGTCAGAGATCTGGGTAAGGGGTTAATTACGCAATGGGAAGGTGTTAGGCATCCAAAACGTCCTAGGTACTCCTAGGGAGCCCTTTTCACAACTTGTTGTATGAAATGTTATTTGTTTATGAAATATTTATTGTGCAAACATGGATTGAAGGGATGAGAAAAAGAATATACAATTTTTATTATTTTTGTGTTTGAACGAATGAACCCGTTGCCTACGTACCTTTCCATGGAAGGTAAGGATCAAAACGCCGTAGTTCGGCTAAAAGATTTCCAAAATATGAGTGGGTTGATTTTAAAACAAAAGCCCTAAGGTCTTTCGTTATCCACGGGAGAAAACTCAACCTTATACAAACAACAAGTCCACCATGTGAGAAAAGCTTCGACTTGCTAGTGAGGGGTTAACCCTATAATAAGCAAGGAAGTCTTACAATTCAATCACTAAGGACAAAAGGTGAGATTAACATCAACCAACTAGGATAAATCAAACCTATGGCTAATGTATGAAAACTTATCAAGAATGGACAAAGCCACAAAACAATTGAATGAGTGGAATTAACCAATTAGCATTTATTCACAAAAAAGTGGTCAAAGTGTGATTAGAACTCAATTAAAAAGAAGTATTATGAAAATGAAGTTTGAAAATCAAAGGCCTAAAGCCTAGGTTTCTAATTTGAAAAGAACAAATGTTTGCACAATAGTTTTCTTGTTTTGGGTTAACATGCAAATGGAGGTTTAAAGAAACAAAAGGTGGGAGGGTGAGGAAGTAAAACTTCTTAGATGTTCACCTCTTGAAATCATATGTAGATGATTCAAGTGATTCCTTTGGAATGAGGCAACAAGCAAATAATAGATGAACAAAGTAAATGGATACCGGATGCCAATCAATGGACTTATACCAATCTCCTAAAACAAAACATGGATACCAGATGCCAATCAATGGACTTATACTAGTCTCCTAAAACAAAACAATGGATACCAGATGCCAATCAATGGACTTATACTAGTCTCCTAAAACAAAACATGGATACCAGATGCCAATCAATGGACTTATACCAATCTCCTAAAACAAAACAGAAACAATGATACCAGATGCCAATCAATGGACTTATACTAGTCTCACAAAACAAAATGGATATCGGATGCCAATCAATGGACTTATACCAATCTCCTAAAACAAAACAGAAACAATGATACCAGATGCCAATCAATGGACTTATACTAGTCTCCCACCATATCATAGGAAACAACTGCCAATCAATGGACTTATGCTTGCTTCCTCCATGGACAAAACAAAATGTCACAAAGATATGAACAATGTTTATGAAATGATATACAAGTGATAATGATACATGCACAAAGGCACACTCAAGCAAATATGCACAGATGAATCAAGTAAGCAGACAAACAAGTCAATTAGCACACGCTATATACAATCAATTAGGCTCAAGCAAGGTTAGGCTTTATAGCCAACTGGAATGGGGTATTTTGAGCTCTTAACCCTAACATTGAGAGTTAGGGTGAAGTAGATGAAATGGAGATGAGGGGTGTGCCTCATAGCTCTTATCCCTGGTCAGGGAGAGCTTTGATCAATGGAAGGTGTGGGAGTTCAGAAAGTTGGAACTCTTCTCCACAAATGGACTCTATAAGATCTTGGGTTATTATTCACAATGCATCAACACATTGTGTGAGCAAGGTGAATGACACACTGAGTAGCAGGAGATGGATTACACATCTCTTTTATCTGCCAATTTCCTCATAAGAGGACTTTTCCTGCTTGGCACAAAAGTTAAACAATCACAAGCATTGCCTCTTAAGGAGGACTTCAGACAGGTGCCTACCAATAACAGTAGGTCTTCCAGACTACAAGAAGATTAGAGATTATACCTAAGTGGTTAAGCAACCAAGCAAGAGCAAAGTTCACAATGAACTTAAAGCAACTTAAGTACCTGTGGAAACACTAAACAAATTAGTACAATACTCAGACAAACAGACAACAGTCAATAAGCAACAGATAATCCCAATGGACAAAATGTGTAAGCCAAAAGGCAAACTCAAATGAGTTAACATCAACCTACAAAACACACAAGTGTTAGTAATCAAAGGCAAACATCAACACTCAAATGATGGAGTATCATCAACTATGGAACTTGGATGTTTAACCTGAAATCAAAGCTCAAACATAAGCAACAAACCACTAGGTCAAAGCCTAGGGTCAAAGATGGAGAAACAATTTAAAACAGGAGCTGAAATTTAACATGAATCAACTTCAATCACATCTTGACACATTCCAAAAAATCTCACATCAAAATCAATTACCAAAAGCATTTCATGACCAAATGAAGTTCAAGGCAATTTTAAAGCTCAAATGTGATCAACATGAATGAAAAATTCAAATCAAAACAGAAATGATTCAAATATATTTGACAAAATTCATGATCAGTCAGGACATTCATAACATGCATTACACAAAAAATCAGAAGCATTGGACATCATTTGGCATGGCAAATCACATGGCACAAGTTGGACAAGCAAAGGTGTGATACAAATTGTCACACCAACTTAGCACAATCATAAAACAGAATTGGTAATTGATAAAAATGCCAAATCAAAACCAAAATGTCAAGCAATGTGTCTAGTTTTATCATGCAAAATTTCACATTCATTGGATCAAAGACAAGCATTTCACAACATGATAACTAAGGCAAGGTCAAATAAGGACACATGTTCAATCATTCTAGCACAAAAAATTATCCAGCCAAGCACAACTTGTGAAATCATAATGATAAAAAACTAGAGAGAACAGGGATCACAATGCAAAAAACCTGGTAATTTTTGGATCAATTTTCAAATTTATATGAATTTTCTAAGATGAGAAAAAATTAAAAAAACACATGAAGCATAGTATTGGAAATGTGGAGGGAAAAGAGAAAATGAGAAAGCATTTAAATTATTGCTGCAGCCAAGAATCGAACTCAGTGTGACATTCAAATGAGAAACGCGCCAAGTATGAAACGCGGCGTTTCATTAAAACTATGTGGCAAGTCAACTATGGCGTGGCAATGGTCAAAGCGATACAGACCAATGGATGTGTTGTGTGGACGCACACGTGGACCAGTACATGTCAATCCCTAAACTAACACATGCAAACCAGGCAAAGTGTTGCAGAAAGGATCAAAACCGTGGATGAAAGATGAACTCCATCTTCTTCATCGCACATCACATGAACAGTGAATGCATTCATGCAATTTCCAGAAAGTTTTCACAGAAAATCAAATCAAGCACATCATCACGTAGGTCTTCTCATGGAGATTACAAATCAAGCACGAACTAAGCATGGATCATCATATACAAAGCGAATCGAGCAAATGAAATCTCATACATGAAACTTTAATTCAACCTAACTCAGTCAATATTGCATGAAATTTCACGATTCAAAGCTCAGCATAACCAGCACACTTAGATCTACAACATCATGGCAAGGAAATTCAAAAGTAAGAGATTCGATTTGTAACCTCTTGAAGAGCAGAAGTTGGAATCCACATGATCTACAGCTTGTAATGCTTTAATTCTACTTTCCAATGCTTATGGAGTTGATTGAGGGAGAGAATGAAGTTCAAACACACTTGCATTCGACAGAATTTAAAATCACCATGGATGCTTCCATCTTCGAGTATGCTTCAATATGGCACTGTTTCTCTTGGTTCCACGTCCAATTCTTCTCAAGAACACTTCAGGATCATGAATCAAGCAATGGAATGTGCTTTTGTTTGAAGAAATTGCAAAAAAGTTTTAGAGAAAAGTTTGAAGAATTTGGATCTAGATCTGAAAAAATGAATCTTCTCCTCTGAAAACAGTTAGGTTTTTCTTTATATATGCCTTGCTAATTATGTTTAAATCATGCTTAAGCCAAATGCTAATGAGATTAATCAAGTTTTAAGGTGTATGCACAAATTGGATTTTCACCCCCATGCATGGAATACATGTGTGAACAGTACACGAATTCCCTTCATTTTCACTTAAAATCCAAATTTGGAACCAATGGTGATGGCAAAAAGTTCAAACCATGCACCAAATTTGAATTTTGAGATTTCCCTCCAAAAAGCCAATGAATTAACAAGTGCTCATGTGATGACAATTCATGTAATGTGATGCATGATTTGGAAATTAGAGGTCATGAGGAGAATATTGCAAAAAGAACCACTCATTTTGGAGCTTTGGTTGAAAAGTTATGTCCATTTGAAGTTCCATGCATACTTTGCCATGTTTTGATCATATCTTCTTAACCACACATCATATGCTCATGATCTTGGACATTTTGGAAATGGGAGAGAAAGATCTATAACTTTCATGTTCAACAAAATTTCATTTGAAGCTTTCTTGATGATGTAATATTGAGTTGAAGTTGGTCCAAAATCTTTCCATTTTTGGAAATTTCAAATTATAGGTCACTTGCTATTTTTGGAAAGTTTTGACTGAGCTTCAAATTCTTCAATGTGAGTGTTTGAAATGTCAAATGAGACTTGTTTGAACATGAATGAAGTATTTCTAGTCACTTCCCACCTCCAAATCCATAGTTGACTTTGCAGTTGACCTTCTAGGTCTTCAGATGACTGGGAAATGTTCTGATGAGATTCAAGCCTCTACCACTTGGGATTTTGCTTCAAAATAACATCATAGCTCATATGAACTCATGTGAATGATTGTGGGGTCCAAATCTCAAGAATGACCACCATCTATTACTCAATGAATGCCTTGAATTGCCTTGACTGTTGATGCTTCATCTGCAAGACAAAGGTTAGATGACATATTTTTGTACTTTTGGTTAGTGGTAAAAAGAAAAAGCAATGATATACAAATGCAAGGAATGCTTGGTGATCAAGAACCACTCTCAAAAAGATGACCCACCCACAGGGAAGGAAGCAAGGTGCACACTGATCCTTGAAGCAATGCAATGTTATGATATGATGCCATGAGGGATCTTAGGGCCAAAATTGGGGTCTTACACATGCCCCTATTTAAGGTCATTCTAGCCGGAGAAGTGAAGGTTAAAGTCTTCATCTCGACGTGGTAGAATGGGCTTAAATAACAGTAATGAGACAAATTTTGGTCCCTAAGAGACCTCATGATGCAAATGTATGCATGCAAAAGAAACAACCTCTGTGGTGAATACTGGTCCGCAAAGAAAAGACGATCCATCAGAGTAATACACTCACCAGGAACAGAGACTCTAACAGGACTGTCATGGGGATAAGAAAAAGAAAAAGAATGTATGAGTAGGACATGACTCTGAATAGGGTAAACTGACGCTGCGTGAACATGACACGACTGGAATAGAGATCTCACTGGGGAGAAGAAGAATTCCAAAGGAAGACACATCCATTAGAAAGACTCAAGCTGACTCAAACTATCCACGAAGGATACTTCGGATGAAAATCCGGACTCGGACTGGGGAAAAAGATCCACACAGAACCTCCCTGCCGGGGAAACTGCATATATTGGGGAAAACGCCAATACAGCACAAGGGCAAAAATCACAACAGAAACTCCACCGGGAACGTCTAACAAATAGACTCTCCTGGAGAAAAAAAATCTGCAAGATGAGGTGTTACCGGCTACTGGGTAACGAGCTCAAAGAGACATGTGATCTAAACACCGGTTACTGGGTGAAAGAACAACAAGCTCAGGAAGAATGAATATCTAAGACCGGTATAAGGGTGAGAGATATCAATCAACCAAACATCTGAGGGAGACCTGAAAAAGGTACATCAACTCAGGAAAATCTGACTCCACAGGGGACCAAGGTCATAATAGGGAGCAGAAAGAAAGGAACACCAGGGATACCGGTTACTGGGTATATAATAGGTGACCGACCAAAGCGTGAATTGGTATATGTGCCAAGACACTCATCATCCAAAAGGAGGGCTTGAAAAAGCAAATCGACTTACAGGATGGACATTCGAATCCGCAACGGGAAAAACGAATCTTACTCAGCTGGGGAAAAAAACCCAAAGAGCGCATGAGATATAATATCCATTACCGTCAGAACGTGGATAGTATACTCGCATGAGATATATTATCTATTACCGTCAGAACGTAGATAATATACTCGAAAAGGAAGAGACACCAGGGATACCGGTTACTGGGTATATAATTGGTGACCTACCGAACACGTGAATTGGTTTTTACTGCCAAGACACTCATCATCCTGAAGAGAGCAAAACGCAAACTTATCAAAGGATGGATATTCGATTCTACAAAGAATACGAATCTTACTCCGCTGGGGAAAATCAACAAAGGACTCCAACCAAAGAGTGAATGAGATATATTATTCATTACCGTCAGAACGTGAATAATACACTCGAAAAGAAAGAACAAAGAATATCCGATTCCACAAAGGGACATGAATCTTACTCGACTGGGGAAACACAACTGGCTTCGACTGAAGAGTGCATGAGATATATTATCCATTACCGTCAGAACGTGGATAATATACTCGCATGAAAGATTATCCACAACCGGTTACTGAGTTAATAAAGGATAAATCAACCGAAAAGAACGGCATCGGGATACCAAAACTAGGTATATAAAGATGACCGATCAAAGGGAGCAACAATCATTACCAAGCCAAAGGGTAAATGAAAGAGAAAACTCACTAGGGATACATTGATAAACATCAATGATCCGGGGAACAAATCACTGGCAAACGGTGAAAGGACCCGCTGAGGATAAAACTGCTAGCATCCGACAATTATCCACAAGGAAAGATCTACTGGGGGTACAACTGCTAGCATACGGCAATTACCCAGAAGAAAGAGGGAATATCAACATCGAATACTAGATGAAGATAACCACAAAGAGTAACCATCATCGGTTAGGATGAACAACAAGGTTAACTCTGCAAAGGGGAGAAATTAGGATTTACGACTACCGAATACGGGGTAGAAGACCAAAAACTCTGGCTGAGGATAAAATTGCTAGCAACCGGCAATTATCCACAAGAAAGCACAGACTCCACTAGGGAGACAACAACAACATAGGATTTACAACTACCGAATACTGGGTAGAAGACCACAAAATCCACCATCAACCATAATGAACCACAAAGGTTACCTCTGCTAGGGGATAAAAGTAGGATTTATAACTACCGAATACATGATAGAAAACCAACAATCCTCTGCGTGGGGATTGAAAGAATCACAACTCCGCACGGGGAAACAAAATAGGGTTTATAACAAACCACCAACTGCTGAGGAGCAAGAAAAATAATAGGGTTTACGACTACCGAATACTGGATAGAAAACCAACAACTCTCCTGAGGAATAAAAGGTATATAGCCACAAATTCCGCCAAGAGGGAAAAGGAACATAGGACTTACAACTATCGAATACTGGGTAGAGGCCCAAACTCCGCTGGGGATAAAAAGAATTATTGCCGGTTACTGGGCAATTTATTCATTTATTCCACAGGGAAGCACAAGAGACAGTTGAAAAAATGCCAATTCAGGATCAAACCAAAAAGGCAAACTGAATCAAGACTCATCCTAATGAGGATATAACTCAATAGGAAGATCCATCCCAATATATGTGTTGGGAGGAAACAGAAGAAACCGTCATCCCCGAGGATATATCTCAGTGGGGAATTGCAGAAGGAAAGACAGACACTTTCTGCTTATGGGGCTGACTCTATGTTGAGAGATTAGACACCCGACCTATGCTTGGGAAGATCTATATGGAGAGATTTATATCACTATTAGCAGGAGACAACAAACAAAAGATATATGGCAAAAATGAAACATGAATATCTGAATGTTGAAAGTATGCATGAAAATGTGTGATTTATGTTTGATGAATGCTGACAAAACAGACATATCTAACACGAACAGGCCCAGGAACCAAAACGCCCGGTACTACACTTCCAGAGGAAAAAACCAAGAAATCCAACTGGAAAGCCAATCTGCTGGAGATCTGACTGCTAAAAAGCAAAGATCTGCAGGGGAGCAATAAATCAGAGATATCAAAGAAATCATAAAATCTCTGAGTGATGGATCACCAATCAACCCAATTGGGGAACAGAAGTTCACAACAGGCAGAAACTGTCACAAAGACAAAATCTGTTGGGGAAATGGAGAAATCCCGAAATTTCTGCAGGGGGGTCCTCAGTATCAACTGGGAAACAAGAGTTCACTACACAAGCAAGAACTGCTGAAGAGAACAGAACACACAAGTAGAATCTAGCCACACAAGCAACTCTACCGGGGAAACTGTCAGCCACTCCATTGGGGATAAACCCACTGAGAAAAAATAGATCACATAAGTAGATTCTGCCACACAAGCCACTCTACTGGGGATTAAAAGCATCAGGAAATCAACCAAATCTATGGATGATAGATCACCAACTAACCCGATTAGGGAACAAAAGTTTACAACAGGCAAAAACTGCCATAAAAGCAACTCTGTTGATGATACTGCAGGGAAATCACGAAACTTCTGCAGGGAAACATCACAGACACAATCCACCATACCACAAATCTACTGGCGAATTATCTGAGGAAGAGAAGGAGAGCTGGGGATCAACCACCAAATGTTAAACCTTCCAAGAGGATACCAACAACCGCTGAGGTGGAAATAATCACTGCTCTGCTGAAGGGGTAAGAGGTGAAAACCTCAACAAGCACTCTGATGGGGAGATATAACATAGATGAAGTATATTATACCATCAACTCTGCTGGCGACTAAACTGAGGAAACAGACAAAGTACCGGGATATCAAACCACCAATTTCCAAATCTTCCAACAGGAAAGCACCCATGCTGGGGAGAGAATACTGCAATAGAGGAAAACTGAACTTTCCAGCAAGCACTCTGATCTGGGAACACAAAATCTCAACAGAAGCTCTGCTTAGGGAACAACCCTAACAACAATCTGGAGAAAGAGGATACAACCAAGCCAGGAATATGAACAAATGTCTTACCTTGTTGGAAATCATGCCACCCTTGGGAGAGCATTGAGAAATTCTTAAGTATCCTTTTATCATTGTGAATGTTCACTTTGTTTAAAATAATTTTTGAAAAATTTACTTGTTTTAAAACAATGACATTTTATCAATTAAAACATGCAAAACATTTGTTGAATTGAAACAAATAAGAGTGCAAATAATTGGATAAAAGCTCAAATTGATTTGATGGAATGGTAGTCTGCAAATGGCGAGACTCCATAGATTTGTACAAGTTTGAAATCAGTGATATATATTGGAAGAGGGCTACATTAAACATAATGATCCTTTCTCTACCAATTTGAATTTTGATGTATTCGAAGCTTCAGTCGACAACGAATCGAGAATCTCTGATGAAAAGACAGCAGTGGAACAGAAAGCCTTGTCAGTATGCAGTTACTTGCCAAATCCCTAATTTTTGCCTAGATTGCCCCAGGGTGAGGTACTCAATCTAGCGGGATGCAAATATTCTTTTTTCATGTCTCTGATTTTTGCCTGGATCGCCCTTTCGGGTTCTCCACCGAGACGCTCATTTTTGCCTAAGCCGCCCTTTCGGGTTTTCAACTTAGCGAGCTATTCTGTTTTTCTTTTATACTTTTTTTTAGGCAAAGTATTTCTTGACTGCATCTGAATTCACAGGACGAGTGAAATCCTCCCCATCCATTGTTGTGAGCATCAAAGCTCCGCCTGAAAAGGCTCTCTTGACAACATATGGACCCTCATAGTTTGGAGTCCACTTGCCCCTGGAATCGGGCGCGAAAGACAAGACTTTCTTGAGCACGAGGTCACCTTCTCGGAATACACGAGGCTTGACCTTCTTATCGAATGCTTTCTTCATTCTCTGCTGATATAACTGACCATGGCACATGACAGTCAATCGCTTCTCTTCAATCAAATTCAGTTGGTCATAACGGCTCTGAATCCATTCAGCATCAGTCAACTTGGCTTCCATCAAGACTCTCATTGATGGGATCTCCACCTCTACTGGGAGAACTGCCTCCATGCCGTAAACAAGAGAAAAAGGGGTTGCCCCTGTTGAAGTGCGGACAGATGTACGATACCCATGCAAAGCAAATGGCAGCATCTCATGCCAATCTTTGTACGTAACTGTCATCTTCTGGATAATCTTCTTGATATTCTTATTAGCAGCTTCAACAACCCCATTCATCTTGGGTCTGTAAGGAGAGGAATTATGGTGTGCAATCTTGAACTCAGCGCACAACTCTTCCATCATCTTATTATTCAGATTAGATCCATTATCAGTAATGATCTTATCAGGCACACCATAACGGTAAATCAGCTGATTCTTGATAAACTTCACGACCACCTGCCTGGTCACATTTGCATACGATGCGGCTTCAACCTATTTGGTGAAGTAATCAATTGCTACGAGAATAAACCTGTGTCCGTTGGACGCTTTCGGTTCAATCATGCCGATCATGTCGATTCCCCACATAGAGAAAGGCCATGGTGATGAAATCACATTCAGAAGTGTCGGAGGAATATGAATCTTATCCGCATAAATCTGACATATGTGGCATTTCTTCACATATCTGCAGCAGTCAGACTCCATTGTCAGCCAATAGTAGCCTGCTCTCAGCATCTTTCTAGCCATGGCATGTCCATTGGAATGAGTACCAAACGAACCCTCATGGACCTCCGTCATCAACAGGTTCGTTTCGTGTCTATCCACGCATCTGAGCAGAACCATGTCAAAATTTCTCTTGTACAACACTTCACCGCCGAGGTAGAAACTGTCTGACAACCTTCTTAAAGTTTTCCTATCTTTCACAGATGCCCCAGGCGGGTAAATCTGGTTCTGGAGGAAATTCTTGATATCGAAATACCAAGGCTTGTCATCATTCACTTCTTCAACTGCAAATACGTGAGCTGGTCTATCCAAGCGCATCACGGTAATGTTGGGAACTTCATTCCAATACTTGACCACAATCATGGAAGCAAGCGTAGCAAGAGCATCTGCCATCCGATTATCCTCTCGAGGAATATGGTGAAAGTCAACTTCAGTAAAGAACGTTGAAATCCTCCTCGCATAATCTTTATACGGAATGAGACCTGGATGATTCGTCTCCCACTCACCTTTGATCTGATTGACAACTAGGGCCGAATCACCATACACATCAAGATGTTTGATTCTCAAATCAATACATTCTTCCAATCCCATAATGCAAGCTTCGCACTCAGCCATATTATTCGTGCATTTGAAAGTTAGCCTTGCTGTAAACGGAATATGTGTGCCATGAGGAGTAATGATTACTGCCCCAATTCCATTTCCGTACTGATTCACAGCGCCATCAAACACCATCGTCCATCTGGAACCAGGTTCCGGACCTTCATCAAGTGTAGGCTCATCACAATCTTTCATTTTCAAATACAGAATCTCCTCATCAGGGAAGTCGTACTGAACAGACTGATGATCTTCAATCGGCTGATGCGCTAAATGGTCAGCCAAGATACTACCTTTGATAGCTTTCTGAGCTCGATACTCGATATCATACTCAGACAACAACATCTGCCAACGGACAATCCTCCCAGTTAAAGCAGGCTTCTCGAAAATATACTTGATTGGGTCCATTCTGGATATCAACCAAGTTGTATGATTTATCATGTACTGGCGCAAACGCTTAGCAGCCCAAGCCAAAGCACAACACGTCTTCTCAAGCATAGAGTATCGAGACTCACAATCAGTAAACATCTTACTGAGGTAGTAGATAGCAGATTCTTTCTTCCCTGATTCATCTTGCTGACTGAGTACACAACCCATCGAATCTTCAAGCACAATCAGATACATGATCAGAGGTCTTCCTTCTACAGGCGGAGACAAGATCGGAGGTTCAGACAAATATTCTTTGATACTGTCGAAAGCTTTCTGGCAATCCTCAGTCCAATCATGAGACTGATCTTTCTGGAGGAGCTTGAATATCGGCGCACATGTGGCAGTCATGTGGGATATAAATCTGGAAATATAGTTCAAATGGCCAAGAAAACCTCGGACTTGCTTCTCAGTTTTGGGTGCAGGCATCTCTTGTATTGCTTTGACCTTTGCAGGATCAACCTCAATACCTCTCTCGCTGACGACAAAACCCAACAACTTGCCAGAACGGACTCCAAATGTACATTTGTTCGGATTCAGACGAAGCCTAAACTTCCTCAATCGCTGAAAAAGCTTCAACAAATGCTCAACATGTTCAACTTCCGTTCTAGACTTAGCAATCATATCATCAACATAGACCTCTATCTCCTTGTGCATCATATCATGAAACAAGGTAGTCATAGCACGTTGATACGTGGCTCCGGCGTTCTTCAAACCGAAGGGCATCACTCGATAAAAGAATGTTCCCCAAGGTGTGATGAATGTTGTCTTCTCCATATCCTCGGGTTCCATCTTGATTTGATTATAACCGGAAAATCCGTCCATAAAGGAAAAAACTTTGAATTTAGCTGTATTGTCTACCAACATGTCAATGTGTGGTAGAGGGAAATCATCTTTCGGACTTGCTTTATTCAAATCTCTGTAATCAACACACATACGGACTTTTCCGTCTTTCTTAGGCACAAGCACAATATTGGCCACCCATAGAGGATATGTAGAAGTCACCAGAAACCCCGCATCAATTTGCTTCTGAACTTCCTCTTTGATCTTTACTGCCATATCTGGATGAGTTCTTCTGAGCTTCTGCTTCACTGGCACGCACTCAGGCTTCAAAGGCAGGAAATGTTGCACAATATCTGTATCTAGACCCGACATGTCTTCATACGACCAGGCAAAGATATCGGAATATTTTCGTAGCAAACTGATCAACCCCTTCTTGACAGACTCTTCAAGAAGCGCCCCAATCTTCACTAATCGAACACAATCTTCAGACCCCAAGTTGACTGTTTCCAGATCTTCAAGGTGCGGCTGAATGATCTTCTTCTCGTGCTCAAGGAGACGGGAAATCTCGTCAGGAATCCCCTCAACATCATCTTCCTCTGCTTCAAATACAGGGAATTCAAAATTGGGAGATGGCGTTGGATCATTATGTTCAATGGGTTTTAGAATCAACCTGCATAATGATTTTGGATAATAAAAAGCTTTAGAATTTAGACAAACAAATCATTATGCAGATGAAAAGGTTGCTTTTATTCTTGTTTTCAGGGTTTTTTGTGATCACCGATTTCATGCAAAAAAGCAAAAAGTAAAAACAAATGGAAAAACAAATGTTTAACGATGCATTAATTGAATGAAATATCATTGTATAAATGTTGCCAAGAATGTCATCACTTCTCCTTTTGGCATGGGAGAAGGGTTTTGAACAAAGTGAACATATTACGCTGACTTATGAATGACCGTAGGAACATCCACAGCGACCCAATTATGGCAGATACCCCCAGGGATAACAAAGTTGCTCAAATCCTCTGTATCCTCTTCCAGAATAGTAACAGCTTCTTCAGCCTGATCAGCATGGATGAAACCTCCACTCTTGAACAACCCTTGCTCATTGAATGCCCCAGAAGAATAGCCAATGCCAGCCCGGGACTTGTTATCTTCAAGCTCAATCATCTTTCCTAAACCAGCAACTGCACCACATTCAATGGCCAGTTTTGCATCACGATAGAAAGCAAATGAAGGAGACTTCTTCTCAATCGGCTCAGCAACAGACAAAGCTTGGAAAGGCGTTCCAACTTCATCTTCAGCATCAATATATGAGAAAGAAGACAGGTGGCTAACCAGGAGAGCCTTTTCTCCCCCTACCACAACCAGTTTCTTATTCTTAACGAATTTCAGCTTCTGGTGTAGGGTGGATGTCACGGCGCCAGCCTCATGAATCCATGGTCTACCAAGGAGACAGCTATAAGATGGGTGGATATCCATAACCTAAAAGGTAACTTGGAAATCACTTGGTCCAATCTTGATTGGGAGATCAACTTCCCCAATCACGGTCTTACGCGACCCATCGAAAGCTTTCACAACAACACCACTCTGCCTCATGGGAGGCCCCTGATATGACAATCTCGAAAGAGTGGTCTTCAGTAATACATTTAGAGATGACCCAGTGTCCACCAGTACATTGGAAATGGCATCAGTCTTGCAACTCATAGAAATATGTAAAGCCATGTTGTGTCTCTTCCCTCCTCAGGGAGATCAGCGTCACAGAAACTCAAAGTGTTGCAAGCAGTGATATTTGCAACGATACTGTCAAACTGTTCTATAGTGACATCATGATCAACATAAGCCACATCCAAAAATTTCTGCAAAGCCTCCCTATGGGGTTCTGAATTCAGAAGCAAAGATAGCACGAAGATCTTGGACGGCGTTTGTAGAAGCTGATCTACAACATTGTACTCACTCTTCTTGATGAGCCTCAACATCTCATCACATTCTTCATTCACAATGCCACTAGGGCCAACAGAAGAAGCAAGAGTCTTTTGTACAGAGGAGGGTTTGGCAACAGGTGCCGGATTCGGAACATTCACCGCAGTCCCAACCGGACGCTCAGCAGAATCAGAAACAACATGAGGCTTCGGGGGTGCAGAAAATACCCGACCACTTCGGGTCAACCCGCTCACATCAGCAATATTAATAACAGAAGTTGAAGGAAAAGGCACTTCTTTCCCATCTTCCACAGCGACTGGATTATATCGGAAGGGAATTGCTCTATCTGAAGCATAAGGCACAGGGCCTGCAGGCTTGATCACCAAAGAAGGAGAGACCTTCGGCTTGCTACCATCATAACGGATGACAACAGACTCAGGAATCTTGAACACAGGAGAAATCACATTTACTTCTGGTTCATCTTCATCAACATTTCTGTTTTGAAGAATCTCAATGGTACCATCATCTAGCAGCTCTTGAAGCTCTCTGCGCACCTGGCGACAACCCAGACGATTGACAGAGCAGATACGGCATTTGTCATGGTCGTGCTCCATATGACTGTAATCACATAGCAGACGATGCAACTCAACCAATGACTGTCGAATATGGCTTACATACTTGACCTTATATTTGCCAGGGCAACCCTGGACCATGTTAACCGACTTCCCATGCTCGGGCAATGGGTTCTTCGTAACATTGGGGCCTGAGTCCTCAAAGCTCAGAATGCCGCATCTCATAAGGTCTTGAACCTTAGTCTTCAATGGATAGCAGTTTTCTATATTGTGACCCGGAGCACCAGAATGATAAACACAATGCTGGTCGGGCTTGTACAACCACTGCGGGTTAGCAGGTACAGTCGGAGGATCCCTCGGGGTAATCAGTTTCCGCTCTAATAAAGAGGGATATAGCTCAGCATATGACATAGGAATAGGATCGAAAGTGATCTTCTTCCTATCATAATTCAAATTAGCCTGATTACTGTTGCCACGAGGCTGGTAAGCCTGTTGTTGTGGGCGAGGTTGCTGTTGATACTGAGGTTGTTGCTGATTATGCTGATGTTGCTGATGCTGGTAATTGTCCCTGAAGACAGGTGCTACACTAGCCACCTGGTGCTGGCTGCTGGCATGACGCACAGGCTTCCTCTTGGCAGAGGGTCTTCTGGGTTTAGCATGGGACTGCACAACATGTGCCTCCCCATCTTTCTTCTTAAACGCCCCATATCGTTTAGAAGAGCCTTCATCCTTAGTCAAATGTCCTTCCTGGACTCCTTCCTCCAATCGCATCCCCATGTTCACCATCTCGGTGAAATCAGAGGGAGCACTAGCGACCATTCGCTCATAATAAAATGAACTAAGAGTTTTCAAAAAGATCTTAGTCATCTCCTTCTCTTCCAGCGGGGGAGTAATCTAAGCTGCTGGCGCAAAAATGGGCACTGGCAGCTGGCGCAGTTGAAGAGACTACTTCAGATATAACAGTCCTCTGGGGAGGAGTTGCAGGAGGTGGAGATGGTTGATTCTGAGCAGCTAAGAATTGCTCCATCAGAGCGCTTAGTCTGCTGACCTCTTCCTTCAGCTCACGGTTCTCTTGTTCAAGTTGATCCATCACTCTTGCAGAATTAGCTCGGGTGTAGTACCGATGAGTCAACTTGTCTTTAAAATAAATGAAGATCACAGAGTTAGGCCACAGACAAGAAGACCAAAACAACACCTGCTTATGCAAAATGATGCATGCAATGCTCGTGCACATGCTTTATTTTTATTTCAAGGAACTTTTAGGGTTCTATTTGCAAATTTTGAATTTTAAAGCATTTAATCGCATATGGAAAACATATCATCAAATATATTCGAGACAAAGAAGTACAACATTATCAATTATTACAAGGGAAAAGGAAAATAAACATCCTATGGATCCCTAGAAGCTCGAGATGCTGGAAGACAAGATACACAAAGCTTCTTGATCTCTCTCTCATATGCTGCTTCCATATCCGATTTCTCCTTAGCAAGTCGATCATACTTCCTCTTCCAGAACTTGGAAGACTGAGGAAGCAGAGAAGTCCAGGTATCATTCGGATCATCTATCACCTGATGCTCGAGGAATTCGATCAGAGCGTCCTTCTCCTTAAGCTGTTGAAGCAACTCTTCTCTTTCACGGATCCAGGCACGTGAAAGGTCTTCTTCTCTCAACTCCTCTACGCCTTGGTTAGGGAGGGTTGAAGGCCCAGCCACAACCAACGGTGTAGGTCTCGGATAATCATAAGGCATAAGATACTCAGAAGCTCTCTGTCTGACCCAAGAAGTATATGGCTCCAAAGCAATGCAATTCTTCGGACCCAACTCATTTCTACCCTTCTTGTGAATCTTGCGCCAAGCGTGGACCATCCTGGCTTTCAGGCCTTGGGGATCTTTACCCTCCTGAAACAACACACCTTCTAACAGAATGTTATGAGGTCTATCCTTTAGGGGGAACCCAAGCTGACGACGTGCTAAGATAGGGTTGTAGCTGATCCCACCACATGTACCAAGAAGAGGCACATTAGGGAATTCACCACAATAATCAATGATCTGAACTGTATCATACACGCGATCATACCAAGAGATATCGTCATTAGTGAGAGACATAAGTCTCGTAGACCACCGTAGACATCCCTTGTTCTCCTTGAAAGCAACCGTCTGCGGTAAGTGAGAAATAAACCACTTATACAACAGAGGCAAACAGCACACAATAGCTCCTCCACCCTTTGCATTCCTCAGGTGCAAAGAGAAATAGGCATCACCCAACAGAGTAGGAACGGGATTAAGAACAGAAAAGATCCTAATGGCGTTCACATCCACAAATTTGTCGATGTTGGGGAACAATACCAAACCATAGATGAGCAGCACGAATATGGCCTCAAAGGCATCCTCACTCATGGCTTTCCCATAAACGGTAGCTTGAGCGACGAGGAAATCAGAAGGAAGACCCTGAATTCCACCTTTGGTGGTCATATGTGTTTCAATCAGAGATTCATCTATGTGCAACAAGTCTGCGATCTCTCGAGAAGTCGGAATACTCTCTAAGCCACTGAACGACACCTGATCCAGAATAGGAATACCCACAAGATGAGCATACTCCTCGAGCGTAGGCAACAGCTGAAAGTCTGGAAAAGAGAAGCAGTGATACAGAGGATCATAGAACTGCGCCAAAGTACTCATCAGCCCTTCATCAACCTGAGTAGTCAACAGAGGCAGAAGCTTCCCATAACGAGCTTTGAAACCCAAGGGATCTAATACATAGGATGTCAGATTCCTTAACTCTTTCAGATCGGGCTGTCTAAAGCTGTACTTCTTTGTATGCCTTTTTGGTCTTTCCATGTCTGAAAATTTTTCAAATAAACCCTTTAAGTTCCTTGAAAATTTTCTCATTTTTTCTGATGACATGAATGCAGATGAATGCATGAATGTATGAATGCAACAATCACACTCAAGGATCAAGCAAAACACACCAAACAAAGGTCATGGGAAATCTCATAGTATTCTTAATATCAATCATCCATTTTGGTGGATTACGGTTTACACCTTATCGACACCCAAGTTCCATTGATATTAACAATACACGAACCGACTCAATCATCCTTAATATCAATCATCCATTTTGGTGGATTATGGTTTTCACCTTATCGACACCCAAGTTCCATTGATATTAAGGATGTCTGAACGACTCAACCATGAATCACGGGTTTGTTGAGAGTCACGAGCATGGAGTCTCGGTTAAGAACCACCCAAAAGGAGTGTACTAGGGTTTAAACCTGCCGAACATGTTCTACCAGAGGCTCCCATAGTCATCATCCCATCTTTCGAATATTATCGGAGGAACGAATACTCGTATTCCAAAAATATTCTCAAGAGAAACTCTTATGAGTGTAGTATCGCGTAACAATCGCATCAGATCTTACATCTGAACGACCTCCGCACTACGTCCTAAAAATAGGCCAAGATGGGCTTGGTAAACTAAGGTCCTTGGCTTCTAAGGCACATGATTGAAAGAATAATGCCTAACCACAAATAACTTGTGTGACATTATTAATCCAACATGACCTCCACCAAGTGAATGGACTCGCAAGTCAACTTGCTAAGGAATACTCCACACAAGTTGACGAGATTATGCCATTCTCCTATCCTAAAGTGCACTCGAGTTCGGGTATAGAACTCATCTCACAGAGATCACCAAGCAAACAAGCAATTGTATATCAAGCAATTCAAACATTACAATCAATACAGTAATGCCCAAATTGTACAAAAATATGTCATATAACAAATAAACAAATATCACACAACGAGGGTGAAAAGTAGGCAAAACCACCAAGGAAGATCTTCCCCAGCAGAGTCGCCACTTTTCTGTAGCGGTGTATTCGTCGCTTTATGATTTATTGACTAAATCAAAAGCAAAGCATACAAAGAATCGAGTCGCCACCGCACTTTTATTTATCCAAAGGAATGGCTAAAAAGCGAACAAAAGCCTAAGAAGTTTTACACATAGAAAACTAATGAAAAGGTCAGAGATCTGGGTAAGGGGTTAATTACGCAATGGGAAGGTGTTAGGCACCCAAAACGTCCTAGGTACTCCTAGGGAGCCCTTTTCACAACTTGTTGTATGAAATGTTATTTGTTTATGAAATATTTATTGTGCAAACATGGATTGAAGGGATGAGAAAAAGAATATACAATTTTTATTATTTTTGTGTTTGAACGGATGAACCCGTTGCCTAC
This sequence comes from Lathyrus oleraceus, assembly GCF_024323335.1. Classification (NCBI taxonomy): domain Eukaryota; kingdom Viridiplantae; phylum Streptophyta; class Magnoliopsida; order Fabales; family Fabaceae; genus Lathyrus; species Lathyrus oleraceus. The sequence continues at coordinate 408,930,752 of NC_066579.1, read as the reverse complement.
GTACCTTTCCATGGAAGGTAAGGATCAAAACACCGTAGTTCGGCTAAAAGATTTCCAAAATATGAGTGGGTTGATTTTAAAACAAAAGCCCTAAGGTCTTTCGTTATCCACGGGAGAAAACTCAACCTTATACAAACAACAAGTCCACCATGTGAGAAAAGCTTCGACTTGCTAGTGAGGGGTTAACCCTATAATAAGCAAGGAAGTCTTACAATTCAATCACTAAGGACAAAAGGTGAGATTAACATCAACCAACTAGGATAAATCAAACCTATGGCTAATGTATGAAAACTTATCAAGAATGGACAAAGCCACAAAACAATTGAATGAGTGGAATTAACCAATTAGCATTTATTCACAAAAAAGTGGTCAAAGTGTGATTAGAACTCAATTCAAAAGAAGTATTATGAAAATGAAGTTTGAAAATCAAAGGCCTAAAGCCTAGGTTTCTAATTTGAAAAGAACAAATGTTTGCACAATAGTTTTCTTGTTTTGGGTTAACATGCAAATGGAGGTTTAAAGAAACAAAAGGTGGGAGGGTGAGGAAGTAAAACTTCTTAGATGTTCACCTCTTGAAATCATATGTAGATGATTCAAGTGATTCCTTTGGAATGAGGCAACAAGCAAATAATAGATGAACAAAGTAAATGGATACCGGATGCCAATCAATGGACTTATACCAATCTCCTAAAACAAAACATGGATACCAGATGCCAATCAATGGACTTATACCAATATCCTAAAACAAAACAGAAACAATGATACCAGATGCCAATCAATGGACTTATACTAGTCTCACAAAACAAAATGGATATCGGATGCCAATCAATGGACTTATACCAATCTCCTAAAACAAAACAGAAACAATGATACCAGATGCCAATCAATGGACTTATACTAGTCTCCCACCATATCATAGGAAACAACTGCCAATCAATGGACTTATGCTTGCTTCCTCCATGGACAAAACAAAATGTCACAAAGATATGAACAATGTTTATGAAATGATATACAAGTGATAATGATACATGCACAAAGGCACACTCAAGCAAATATGCACAGATGAATCAAGTAAGCAGATAAACAAGTCAATTAAAACACGCTATATACAATCAATTAGGCTCAAGCAAGGTTAGGCTTTATAGCCAACTGGAATGGGGTATTTTGAGCTCTTAACCCTAACATTGAGAGTTAGGGTGAAGCAGATGAAATGGAGATGAGGGGTGTGCCTCATAGCTCTTATCCCTGGTCAGGGAGAGCTTTGATCAATGGAAGGTGTGGGAGTTCAGAAAGTTGGAACTCTTCTCCACAAATGGACTCTATAAGATCTTGGGTTATTATTCACAATGCATCAACACATTGTGTGAGCAAGGTGAATGACACACTGAGTAGCAGGAGATGGATTACACATCTCTTTTATCTGCCAATTGCCTCATAAGAGGACTTTTCCTGCTTGGCACAAAAGTTAAACAATCACAAGCATTGCCTCTTAAGGAGGACTTCAGACAGGTGCCTACCAATAACAGTAGGTCTTCTAGACTACATGAATATTAGATATTATACCTAAGTGGTTAAGCAACCAAGCAAGAGCAAAGTTCACAATGAACTTAAAGCAACTTAAGTACCTGTGGAAACACTAAACAAATTAGTACAATACTCAGACAAACAGACAACAGTCAATAAGCAACAGATAATCCCAATGTACAAAATGTGTAAGCCAAAAGGCAAACTCAAATGAGTTAACATCAACCTACAAAACACACAAGTGTTAGTAATCAAAGGCAAACATCAACACTCAAATGATGGAGCATCATCAACTATGGAACTTGGATGTTTAACCTGAAATCAAAGCTCAAACATAAGCAACAAACCACTAGGTCAAAGCCTAGGGTCAAAGATGGAGAAAAAATTTAAAACAGGAGCTGAAATTTAACATGAATCAACTTCAATCACATCTTGACACATTCCAAAAGATCTCACATCAAAATCAATTACCAAAAGCATTTCATGACCAAATGAAGTTCAAGGCAATTTTAAAGCTCAAATGTGATCAACATGAATGAAAAATTCAAATCAAAACAGAAATGATTCAAATAAATTTGGCAAAATTCATGATCAATCAGGACATTCATAACATGCATCACACAAACAATCAGAAGCATTGGACATCATTTGGCATGGCAAATCACATGGCACAAGTTGGACAAGCAAAGGTGTGACACAAATTGTCACACTAACTTAGCACAATCATAAAACAGAATTGGTAATTGATAAAAATGCCAAACTAAAACCAAAATGTCAAGCAATGTGTCTAGTTTTATCATGCAAAATTTCACATTCATTGGATCAAAGACAAGCATTTCACAACATGATAACCAAGGCAAGGTCAAATAAGGACACATGTTCAATCATTCTAGCAAAAAAAATTATCCAGCCAAGCACACCTTGTGAAATTATAATGATAAAAAACTAGAGAGAACAGGGATCACAATGCAAAAAACCTGGTAATTTTTGGATCAATTTTCAAATTGATATGAATTTTCTAAGATGAGAAAAAATTAAAAAAACACATGAAGCATAGTATTGGAAATGTGGAGGGAAAAGAGAAAATGAGAAAGCATTTAAATTATTGTTGTAGCCAAGAATCGAACTCAGTGTGACATTCAAATGAGAAACGCGCCAAGTATGAAACGCGGCGTTTCATTAAAACTATGTGGCAAGTCAACTATGGCGTGGCAATGGTCAAAGCGATACAGACCAATGGATGTGTTGTGTGGACGCACACGTGGACCAGTACATGTCAATCCCTAAACTAACACATGCAAACCAGGCAAAGTGTTGCAGAAAGGATCAAAACCGTGGCTGAAAGATGAACTCCATCTTCTTCATCACGCAGCACATGAACAGTGAATGCATTCATGCAATTTCCAGAAAGTTTTCACAGAAAATCAAATCAAGCACATCATCACGTAGGTCTTCTCATGGAGATTACAAATCAAGCACGAACTAAGCATGAATCATCATATACAAAGCGAATCGAGCAAATGAAATCTCATACATGAAACTTTAATTCAACCTAACTCAGTCAATATTGCATGAAGTTTCACGATTCAAAGCTCAGCATAACCAGCACACTTAGATCTACAACATCATGGCAAGGAAATTCAAAAGTAAGAGATTCAATTTGTAACCTCTTGAAGAGCAGAAGTTGGAATCCACATGATCTACAGCTTGTAATGCTTTAATTCTACTTTCCAATGCTTATGGAGTTGATTGAGGGAGAGAATGAAGTTCAAACACACTTGCATTCGACAGAATTTGAAATCACCATGGATGCTTCCATCTTCGAGTATGCTTCAATATGGCACTGTTTCTCTTGGTTCCACGTCCAATTCTTCTCAAGAACACTTCAGGATCATGAATCAAGCAATGGAATGTGCTTTTGTTTGAAGAAATTGCAAAAAAGTTTTAGAGAAAAGTTTGAAGAATTTGGATCTAGATCTGAAAAAATGAATCTTCTCCTCTGAAAACAATTAGGTTTTTCTTTATATATGCCTTGCTAATTATGTTTAAATCATGCTTAAGCCAAATGCTAATGAGATTAATCAAGTTTTAAGGTGTATGCACAAATTGGATTTTCACCCCCATGCATGGAATGCATGTGTGAACAGTACACGAATTCCCTTCATTTTCACTTAAAATCCAAATTTGGAACCAATGGTGATGGCAAAAAGTTCAAACCATGCACCAAATTTGAATTTTGAGATTTCCCTCCAAAAAGCCAATGAATTAACAAGTGCTCATGTGATGACAATTCATGTAATGTGATGCATGATTTGGAGATTAGAGGTCATGAGGAGAATATTGCAAAAAGAACCACTCATTTTGGAGCTTTGGTTGAAAAGTTATGTCCATTTGAAGTTCCATGCATACTTTGCCATGTTTTGATCATATCTTCTTAACCACACATCATATGCTCATGATCTTGGACATTTTGGAAATGGGAGAGAAAGATCTACAACTTTCATGTTCAACAAAATTTCATTTGAAGCTTTCTTGATGATGTAATATTGAGTTGAAGTTGGTCCAAAATCTTTCCATTTTTGGAAATTTCAAATTATAGGTCACTTGCTATTTTTGGAAAGTTTTGACTGAGCTTCAAATTCTTCAATGTGAGTGTTTGAAATGTCAAATGAGACTTGTTTGAACATGAATGAAGTATTTCTAGTCACTTCCCACCTCCAAATCCACAGTTGACTTTGCAGTTGACCTTCTAGGTCTTCAGATGACTGGGAAATGTTCTGATGAGATTCAAGCCTCTACCACTTGGGATTTTGCTTCAAAATAACATCATAGCTCATATGAACTCATGTGAATGATTTTGGGGTCCAAATCTCAAGAATGACCACCATCTATTACTCAATGAATGCCTTGAATTGCCTTGACTGTTGATGCTTCATCTGCAAGACAAAGGTTAGATGACATATTTTTGTACTTTTGGTTAGTGGTAAAAAGAAAAAGCAATGATATACATATGCAAGGAATGCTTGGTGATCAAGAACCACTCTCAAAAAGATGACCCACCCACAGGGAAGGAAGCAAGGTGCACACTGATCCTTGAAGCAATGCAATGTTATGATATGATGCCATGAGGGATCTTAGGGCCAAAATTGGGGTCTTACACATATGACCGTTATGCAAGACTATTACGTGTGACGACCGTAATAGCCCTGTGATGATCGTCACGGATCCAGAAGGCGCGCCTATAAAAACAGGCACACTTCCTTTCTTCTTCCTCATCTAATCATTCTATTTTCCTTAACCATCCCATTCACACCACTCTTTTCTCCATTAACCCTTTCTTCACATCCTTTTAAGCGAGAAACGTATGAGTACCTTATAACTCACGAAATCCATCTCTCCCACCAAAACCTATATTTTCAAATTCGAACACTAAATGGCCCATCAAGAGAGAGCTGCTCCCGACCTCTCAAATATCATATTCAGAGAGGGAGAAGCCGACGAGCGACAGAGAGACAACTACCTCAGGTTCTATCAATGTTCAGCCGAATCTACGAGGTATGTTGATAACGACTGTCTGACGGAGCTGGGACTTTCAGATGGCGTAGAATGGATGCTGAACAACTCTAGTTTGATACAGCTTTGCACCAACCCGCAACCAACTTATGAGGCGCTGACCTTGGAATTCCCGAGTTCATTCTCCTACATTACCCCTCCTAGTGTAACTCAGTTTCTCACCGGAGCCGTCATATTTAGAATGTTTGGTACAGAGTATTCCCTAAACCAAACTCAAATAGCGCGAATACTTGGCTTCCGACATGGAGAGGGAGTTCACTGTTGTATCCCTGACGGATGGTCAGAAATAGAATTTGGAGTGTGGCATAGCCTTACCAACATGAACGTCACAAGCTGGGATGCGCTAAACGCAACATACATCCACAACCTAACAATAAGATATTTCCACCGAGTCTTAGGGCACACGGTTTTCGGAAGAGTCAACAATCACAACGTGAAAATACATCGTATATTTGCCTTGATTTACACTCAAAAATCGAACCACTTTCATTTATATTCCGATTATTCCGCAAGTGTTCGAGTTATTTTTGCACGTATTTCAATTCCCATGCTTAAATGAGCAAAGTATAGAAAAGGAAGGAAAATAAGAAGAAACAGAAGAGAAAACAGCAGAAAAGCAGAGAATACAAATTATGTGCATGTGACGACCGTCACAAAGCCTGTCACGACCGTCACGCCCAACCTGTCACGGCCGTCACAGGCCCATCACGAACGTCACAAGGCCAAAATCAGCGCATTAAATCTGTCAACAGAAATGATCCACCATGCCCTTATTTCTCGTTCCTCAGCCACTTTCCCGTGGATTTCTCACTCAACCAAGTCACCCTTATTTCTCTCAACTTCCAAGACCAAATGGATAATATAAAAGGATGGAAGTTGGAAACCTACGGGCACGCTTAATTTTCCTCACTGAAGCCAGCTTTCAAGACCTTTCTCTGCATTTTATTTTTCCACGGCAATTCTGTTTTTCTTTTATTTTTCTTCAGCAACATTGTTTTCTTTTACCGTTCAGAGCTTTGATTTTCTCTTTTCCCTTTTCGTTTTTCATTTAGCCAAAGTAGTAGTTTCCTACACTAGGGAACTACTACAATTTATTTAATTTAGTTTAAGCAATTATTTCGAAGAAGCAGAATCCTGCCGACCTATGGAGGACTGCTTAAGTACTTCAAGATTCGACATATTCTATTAATCCAATTTCCAGGTTTTTATTCAATTACTATTGTTATTGCTTTATTATTATTATAATCATGATTGCTTTATTGTTGATCTGTTTATGTTCGTCTGTGTTTGCGTTATTTAACATGTCCGGCTAAAATACCAGTATCGGTATGTAAACCATTTAATTAGACGGGATTTAATAATAATCGGTGTAAAACTTCTTTCCTCAAACAATCTTTTTGGTTGTGGTTTTTAATTTAAATTTAATTAACTTTGTCACAAGAGTGAGAAGCTATTTAATACGATTTTGCCACGAGAGTGGGAAATTAACTAAGGTGAGAACCGACAATCGCGAGAGCGCGAGGGTTGAACTGGATAGTAATAACTAGGCATTGATTTTAAAAACAGCGAGAGCACTTTAAAAGCAATTAAAACTTATTTATTTTCAAAAAGTATTTTTAACTTCAAATGGGACAGCGAGAGCGTACATTCTGACTTAAAGGTATAGTCTGAATCAACAATCACGAGAGTGTGAGATAAAGCCTTTTAAATAAGTATTTTCTACTAAAAGATATTTGGTACTTAAACTATACACCGGTGACTTATCGAATCCATGACGATTAATGCATTGCATACTGATATCCTCATATTTATATTTTCTTAAGACTTAACTTCCCTTAGATTTAATTTTCTTCAACCAAACTTCTGAAAATCATTTCCTTAGCTAAACATAGCAACGTCGGTAGCATTAGTTTGACCATCGGTCCCTGTGGGTTCGATATCTTTTAAAACTAAAATGACTAGACTGTGCACTTGTAGTCAAGTACCCGATAGACTATATTCTATATACAATCACGAGACATATCAGATCCGAATGCTAATGCCAATTCATGTGATAGCATGAGGGATCTTAGGGGTCAAAATTGGAGTCTTACAACTGCCCTTATTTAAGGTCATTCTATCTAGGGATGTGAAGGTTAAATCTTTGTATCAAAGCGATAGAATGGACTTAAATAACAACAAGAAGAAACAAATTTTGTTCCCTACGAGACCTCATGATGCATATGATATGAATGCAAAAATAATCTTTGTGAATGTCACAAAGGAAAAGAATCCCGGAGAGACTGAAGTTCCACAGGAGCATAATGTATTCCATCAGGGAAACTAATTGAGGGGACATAAACTTTGGGGATAAAAAGCTATGAGTAGGTCAGGCTTCGACTTAAAAACTGTTGGAGATACGAGGCAATTTCCATGAAAATAAATCAATGGAAAAACTCGGACTGGGAAAAAGAATCTGCATGTATCATGCTAAAACCAACACATCAAGAAACATTCACTAGGGAAAGGCGTAAATCAGAACAAAACTGAAATACCCAAACAATTAAAAGGAAATTCGATTTCACAAAGAAATACGAATCTGGACTCAACTGGGGAAGAAAAACTTCAACATAGGAGTAAAAGAGATATATTATCTACCACCTGTTACTGTGTAGGAATATAATACACTCGGGCAGAGGGACGTCCGTTACTGATTAAGGTAAACATATCGAGGATAACTCGCTGAGGAAAAAATAAGGAATACTCATTACCGGTCACTAGATAAGAATAACCTACTAGGGAAAATGAAGAAATAGGATTTACAACTACCTGTTGCTGGGCAGAAGACCGAAGGAAGAATATCCGTTACCGGTTAAGGTAAACATTTCAAGGATAGACTGTCGGGGAAAATATGATTTACAACTATCGGTTACTGGGTAGAAGACCAAAGGAAGAATATTTGTCACCGGTTAAGGTAAATATATCAAGGATAGATTGCCGGGGAGAATCACCAACTACCAACTAGGGCAGCTTAACAAAAGTGATCGACCACAAAAAGACATAGGATTTATATCTACCTGTTATTGGGTAGAAGACCAAAGGATAGAGAATATCCGTTACCGGTTAGGATAAACATATCAAGGATAAACTCAGAATGAAGAATATTTGTCACCGGTTGAGGTGAACATATCAAGGATAAACCACCAAAAAAGTAGGATTTACAACTACCTGTTACTGAGCAGAATACCAAAGAGAGAAAATTTGTCACCGGTTAAGATAAACATGTCAAGGATAGACTCGCAAAAAATAATAGTATTTACAACTACCATTTATTGGGTAGAAGACCAAAGGAAGAATATTTGTTACCGGATAAGATAAACATATCAAGGATAGACTTCCGTAAAGAATATCTGTTACCAGTTAAGGTAAACATATCAAGGATAAACTTGTTGGGAAAGAAGGAAGAATCACCAACAACCAGTTATTGGGCAGCTTAACAAAGGTGATCAACCACAAAAGATATAGGATTTACATCTACCAGTTACTGGGGAGAAGACCGAACATAGGAGAATATCTGTTATCGGTTAAGGTAAACATATCAAGGACAAACTCGCTAGGGAAACGAAAACGAATCCGCTGGAGAAAAATAAATAATAAAAGTAAATTACCTTTTACCAATTGCTGGGTAAATTAAAACAGGTAAAGTACTCAACATCAAGAAGGATATTACCAGTTACTGAGTAATAAACTCCTGGGGGACCAAAATATATATCTAGGAAAGAACTAGAAAGAAACGGTCAAACACGACTCAACCCAATGAGGATATAACTCAAGGGGAGTGGTTTCATCCAGATAATAAACTAGGGAGGAGACATAAATAATAATCATCCACAAGGAAATAACTCAATGGGGAAGAAGAAAGGATAAACTCTTTCTACTTAAAGGGGATGACACTCTACAATTGAAGGAAGATAGACACACCAAATCTGCATGGGGAAATGATATCACAAAAGAAGAGGATCAGTAAAATTAGGTCAAAATGCGTAAAAATGCACAATGAAATATTTGATGTTATGTTTATGCATGTGTATGTATATGATTATGCTGACAAACGAGCACAAATGATACAATCACTGAAGATCTAATCATCGCAATCAGATACTCGGCTAATCTCAGCAAGATGGGAACACCAACTGGAGAACCTGCTAGGGATGAAAATAAATTATCGAGGATATAAATCCTATCTCAAATATATTCAATTCCCTGGGAACAACCCAAATCAAATGCTCAACTCTGGTTGGGGAAAGTCATGGAAAACATGCGTCCGGCCAAAAACTGCTGAAAACTATGTGCTTAGAGGAAATGAAGAATATATATATATATATATATATATATATATATATATATATATATATATATATATAGCATCAAATACTTGTGGGGATTAAAAGAAATCCAACTCAAATACTCGACTCTCAAGAGAGGAGGAAATATTTGCTAGGATAAGCTGTAGCGGGGTATTCGTTACCATTGGAGATATTAACTAAATCCAAGGTAAATCATACAAAGTCGAGTCGCCACCGCACTTCTATTTATCCAAAGGAATGGTTAGAAAGCGAACAAAAACCTAAAAGTTTTAACAAAAACTAGTAAAAGAAACAGAGATCTGGGTAAGGGGGTTGGTTATGCAATGGGAAGGTGTTAGGCACCCAAAACATCCTAGGTACTCCTAGGGAGCCCTTATCACACTTGTTGCAAAGGTTATTGTTTTTGTGAAAATTTTATTTGTGCAAACATGATTGAAGAGATGAGAAGAGAATATACAAGTTATTTACATTTTGTGTTTAGATGGATAAACCCATTGCCTACGTACCCTCTTATAAAAAGATTAGGATCAAAACCTCGTAGTTCGGGGTAAAAATCTCAAAACAAATAAGTGGATTGATTGGTCCAAAAGCCTTAAGGTCTTTTGTTATCAAAGGGAGAAAACTCAACCTAAAACCACAAATCCATCATGTGAGGATAGCTTCAACATGCTAGTGAGGGGTTAACCCTATAATAAGCATGGAAGACTCATTGTCCATCACTAAGGATATAGGTGAGTATTACATCTACCACAAATATAACTCAAACCTAATAGCTAAAGGTTATGGAAAAAATTTGATTAAGAAGTGGCTATTGAAACCACAAAAGAAATTTGAATGGGTTATATTTACCAATTAGAAGTATATACAAAAATGGTCAAAGTTGACTTAAAGATTCAATTCCAAATGAGTGTTATGAAAAGAAAGTTTGAAAATCAAAAGCATAAGGCTTAGGTTTCTAATGTTGAAAACAATAGTCAAATGTTTGCACAAAAAGAGTTTTGGCTTGGGTTAGGGTGGAGAAATGAAGAAGAAGGGCTAAGTCCTAAAGAGAACAAAAAGGTGAGGAATAAGAAATGAAACCACACTAGGAGTTCCTCTCTTGAGATCATATTGATGATCCAAGTAGATCCCATCCTTTGGAATAAGCAAGCACAAAGCATAAGCAATCAAATAAGTCTCATAAGAGATCCTCAATGTATCTTGTATCTTCCACTTGGACGAACATGGTAATGATCCTCAAATTAAGCTCAAATGGAAACTCCTAGTTCAAGAGCACACACATCAAAAGTTCCACAAGTAAACAAACATCACACACTATATCCATACAAGAGGCTCAAACAATGGGTGGGCTTTAGTCAAGAGGGGTCATGTCAACCTCGATAAACAAGCCAAACTGTAATGGGTAATCTGTAGCTCTTAACCACTAACATTGAACGTTAGGGTGAAGCTGATCAAAATGGTAATGAGGATGAGACCTCATGCTCTTAACCCTGTCCAGGGTGAGCTCATGACAAAGAAAGCGTGGGGTTCCAGAAAGTGGGATCCTATTCCACTTGACAGACACTGGACAAAGATCTTGGGTACATGTTCAGAAGCATCAGCACGTAGTGCGAGCATAAAGAACGACACACTGAATAACGGGGGATTGGCTACTAATCCCTTTTATCCGTCAATTGCCTCTACTCTTGGAGGTCTTAACAAATAACACATGCCTCTTCTTGGAGGTCTTTGAGCATAATTTTAAACAAACACAAACAGAGCCTCTGAAGGAGGACTTGCCAGCAAAATGCCTGCCAAAAAGGTGACAGGACTTCAGACTACATGAAGTAAGAAGCTAACTACCTGAGTGGTGTATCAACCATAATCCAATGCTCAAGCAAGAGCTAAAGCAAGCAAGCAACTAAGGTACCTGTACAAAGACTAAATAGTCAGTACTTCAGTTATTAAACCAACAGGCAAACAGTGAAACCACCTAACAGTTACACAATTCAGTGCATAAGTGCCTTAGCACTCAAATAAGCTCATGAGTTCACCACATCAATTAAAAACCTACAAAATAAACATAAGTCAGAACTCAAATGCATTTGCATCTCACAAGATCAATGGTGAATATCCAAACCTGAAACACAAGACAAAGTTAGTTTATGTGCATTTAAACAACACAACAAAACACCAACAAACAAAGGCATAAGAGATGAATTCAAAACCTAACCAAATGACCAAAACAGAACCCAATCTTCTACACATCACACATTCAAACACTCTGTCTAATGTCCTCAAAAGGACCAGCATCAAATCAATAAGCAAGTGTCTCAAATGGCTCATGTAATGCAATGACCAAAAATATGCACAAAATGAACTTCCAACTTAGAAAATTCACATCAAATCAGAAATGCATGCAATGACTTTGAGATTATTTTGTATAAGTTTCTTATGTCATGAATGACAATCATGCAAAAAATCAAATCCAAAATGATGCAAATGCTATGTGAACAAAAATGCACCAATTCAATGTCAAAAATGTGACACAAATTGTCACATTATTCCCTATGTGTCAAAAGTGATGATAACATATGAGAAAAATTCCAAACCAGTGACCAAAAATTCATATCATGTGTGAATGTCAAGCATGCAAAAAATGGGATCAAATGGCTCAACATAGAGAATTTCACAAAGCATTGAAGGCAATATATCAATTTAGCACAATGTTCATTCAAAAATTCACAAATAAAAATCCAGACATCAACAATTCATGAGATTAACATCATAAAAAAGTAGAGATAAAAAAAAAACCATGAAAAAAAATTGGGACTCATTTGGATCATTTTTGTATTTTTTATGAATTTAACAAAATAAGCAAAAACAATTGAAATATTAAAAGAAATGGAGGGAAACGAAATTAATTCAAATAAACCAGAAAAAACAGGAACCGTTGGATCTTGGCGCGCTCAGGAGATCAACGCTCCTCATTCAAATAGTGAAACGCACCGTTTCACTTAACACACTCAGCATGCCACTCAGCAGTCCAAGGCACGCGTGGCTCAGTCAAACGAATCCTCACCAATCACTTGTCCAAGCAAGCGCACACATGGCTCCACATCATCTAAAACCCTAGCAATTACAAACGCCGGAGCTACAGCTCCGGTCGTCTTCTCCGACGACATGCACGGCGGCCCCGCCCCAAAAATTTCCAGAAATCCAAAAGGCTTATATCAATCAACTCAATTTTCAATGGTGATTCCAAATATGACCTCAATTCCTTCTAATTCTACCTAGATTCTTCAGATCAAAGAGAAACATATTTGAGATCCAAACTTTCAGTTCACACTACATGCTCAATTCTCAACCAAATTCAATTCTAAACACATGTACATGATCTACACAGCATGATCTACACATCTATGATAAAAAAAACAGCAAAAGGAGAGGATGAAATTTGCATCACCTGGAATTGAAGCTTCCTGAATTCACGATCTCACAGGCTATGAAGCTCCAGATCCACTCCTATGAACTTCTGTTGAAGCTTTGTGCAAAAAGAATTAGTTGAAACCACTTGAATCCACCTCAATTTCCAACTTCCATCGCCATGTTCATGCTCTTGCACTGCTCGATTCCTTGCTGAATTGCTCCAAATGATGGATGAATCTTGCTCAGTGAAGCACCAGGAACAAGAATATACAAAGATCTTGGAGAATTGTGTGAAGAAAAATGCAAATCGAAGAGAGAGAAATTTTTGAGAGAGTTCTTGATTTTGATCTGAAATGGTTCTGTTATGCAGTTAGGATTAGGGTTTCACTATTTATATGCCTTGCTAATGACCATGCTAATCCTCTTTTCCATGTATTAATCATGATTAGTGAGTATTGGAGCCATTTGCAAAAATGCAAAATGAGCTCATAAGGCCATAATACACGAGCAATCTCCCATGCTGAGCTTCTAGTCCACTCAAAATCATCCAATGGTCATGATTTGAAGATCAATTTGCTTGCACCTTAAGCCAAAAATGAATAATGAAGCATTGCTTCAATTTGCACATGTGTGAACTAGTGAACTCTTGGTCATGATTCCTTTGCAAAATTGAGCCAAATAATGTCAATTTGAGATGCCTTGCACATGAGAAGCACTTTGCAAAAAGAATGAATCAATTTGAAGCATTGTATCAAAAGTTATGCCATTTTGAATTTCCATGTACACCTTGTGATCAAATGACCATAACTTCTCAACCATTCATCATATGGACATGAATTAGGACTTTTTGGAAAGGGGAGACAAAGATCTACAACTTTCATGTTCACCAAAAATCCATTTGAAACTTCTTTGACATTGACAAGTCAAGTTGAAAGTGGACCAAAAACTTGCCAAATTTGGAAACTTTGAATTATAGGTCATTTTCCATTTTTAGTAACTTTTGCCATGACCTTTGAATCTTCAAGATGGATGTTTAGAATGATGAACAGACCCCATTTGAACATGATTGAGGTGTCTCAACTCATTTCCCCACCTCATAGCCCTCAGTTGACTGCACAGTTGACTTTTGGTCCTCAGACGACCTTGAAATGTCTTGATTAACTTGAGCCTCTACCACTTGGTGAAATTGCTTTAAAATGAAACCCTAGCTCATGTAAGCTCCTTACAATAACCATGTGATCCTCATCCCAAGAAAATACCTCATCTTTTGCACAAAGGATCTTCTTGAAGCTCTTGACCTGGTGATTGCTTAAGCTACAACAAAAGATGTTAACGGCATATTTTTGTGCTTTTGGTTAGTGAACAAAACAAGAAAAGCAATGATATACAATTCAAGCATGCTTGGTGATCTCAAACCACTCACAAGAGATCCCTACCCAAAAGGAAAGGGAGCCAAGATGCTCAATGATCCTTGAGGCTATGCAATGTAATGTTATGATGCCATGAGGGATCTTAGGGACAAAATTGGGGTCGTACAGATGCCCCTATTTAAGGTCATTTTAGCCGGAGAAGTGAAGGTTAAAATCTTCGTCTCGACGAGGTAGAATGAGCTTAAATAATAATAAAGAGACAAATTTTGGTCCCTAAGAGACCTCATAATGCAAATGTATGTATGCAAAACAAACAAACTCTGTGGGGATATGTGTCCACAAAGAAGAAAAGATCAGAAGGAATTGGATAATCCCTATGAGTTATCCACTCCATGGGGAAGGGACTCTACCGGGGACTCTTACGGGGATAGAAAAGGAGATAAATTGCGCGAGCAGGTCACGACTCAAAGCCGAGGAAAAGAGTTTCCAAAGGGAATAAATCCATTGGAAAGACTCGAGCTGACTCAAAGATGCATGTATTGGGGAATATGCCAATACAGCAAAACTATCCGCAATGGATACTTCGGATAAAAGAATCCGGACAAAAACAATCCACTAAGGGACTTCGCTGGGGATGTCTTAAAAATACTCTCCTGGGGGAGCAGCGGGATGAGGTGTTACCGATTACTGGGTAACAAGCTCAATGAGACATGTGATCTGATGACCGGTATAAGGGTGAGAGAACAACAAGCTCGGGAAGAATGAATATCTAAGACCGGTATAAGGGTGAGAGATATCAATCAACCAAATCATCTGAGGAAAACCTAAAAGGTAAATCTCAACTCAGGAAAATCTGACTCCACAGGGGACCAAAGTCATAATAGGGAGCAGAAGGAAGGAACACCAGGGATACCGGTTACTGGGCATATAATAGGTGACCAACCAAAGCGTGAATTGGGGAATATTCCCAAAACACTCATCATCCAAAAAGAGGGTAGAACGCAGACTCGATTACGGGATGGACATTCGATTCCAAAACAGGGATACGAATCTTACTCGACTAGGGAAGAACAAAAGGCTTCGACCAAAGAGTGCATGAGATATATTATCTATTACCGTCAGAACGTAGATAATATACTCGCATGGAAGATTATCCACAACCGGTTACTGGGTTAATAAAGGATAAATCGACCGACAGAGAAAGGCATCGGGATACCAAAACTAGGTATATAATGATGACCAAACAAGGGAAGCAACAAACATCACCGGAAAACGGTAAATGAAAGGCGACCCGCTGGGGATAAAATTGCTTAATCAGAGCAATTATCCAAAAGAAAGAGGAAATATCAATACCGAATATTGGATAATGATAACCGTCAAAGAGGGGATTACATCTACCGGATACTGGGTAGAAAACCACGGAAGAGTAACCGTCATCAACTAGGATGAACAACAATGGTTAACTCTGCAAAAATGGGGGGAAATAGGGTTTACAACTACCGGTATACGGGTAGCAAACCACAAACTCCGCTGAGGATAAGGTGAATAATTATTGATTACTGAGCAATTATTCATTTACCACCGGGAAGCACTTGAGACAGTCACAAGAGGCCAATTTAGGATCAAACCAAAAAGGCAAACTGAATCGAGACTCATCCTAATGAGGATATAACTCAATAGGGGAACCCATCCCAATATATGTGTTGGGAGGATGCAGAAACAACCGTCGTCCACGAGGATATAACTCAGTGGGGAATATGGCAGGAAAGATAAACACTTTCTGCTTAAAGGGGCTGACTCTATATTGAGAGATCAGACACACACATCTGCTTGGGGAGATATATATTACCAAATAGCAGGAGACAACAAACAACGATATATGGCAAAGAATGCAACATGAATATCTGAATGTTATGATTATGCATGTATATGCGTGATTTATGTTTGATGAATGCTGACAAACAGACATATCTAACACACACAGGTCCAGGAATCAACCACCCGGTACTCCATCTCAAGAGAGAAAGCCAGGATCACCGGAGAATATCCAATCTGTTGGGGATCAGAGATAACAATATCTCTGCAGGGATGAATCATCAGTCTCAGATGGGGAAAAAAGTTCATTGCACAGGCAGAAACTGCCACAAAAGCAACTCTACCGAGGAATCCATCTGAGGGAGATAAGGGGAAACTGGTGATCCAACACCAAGTACCAAACTCACCAAGGAAATCACACCTGCTGAGGAGAAAAAAACGCTCTTCCGCTGAAGGGGAGAGTCGTGAACATCATCACAGATAAAATCCACCACACCAACAACTCTACTGGGGATTTATCCGAGGAAATGAAGGAATTCTGGGGATCAACCACCAAATACCAAACCTTCCAAAGAGGAAACATCTGCTGAGGAGGAAAGATCACTGCTCTGCTGAAAGGAGGGGAGGTGAATAACCTTAACAAGCACTCCACTCGGTGGGATAAACCACAAAACATATTCTGGGAGAAGAGGATACAGTCATGCCAGGGATATGAACAAATATCTTACCCTGTAGGAAATTATGCCACCCTTGGGAGAGCACTGAGGATCTCCTAAGTATCATTTCATCATTGTGAATGTTCACTTTGTTTAAAAACAACTTGTGAAAAATTTGTTTATTTAAAACAATGATATTTTCTCAATTAAAAGCATGCAAAACATTTGTTGAATAGAAACAAATAAGAGTGCAAATAATTGGATAAAAGGCTCAAATTTATTTGATGGAATGGTAGCCTGCAAATGGCAAGACCCCATAGATCTTTTACAAGTTTGAAATTGGTGATATATATTGGAAAAGGGCTACATTGAACATAATGACCATTTCTCCACCAATTCTGAGTTCGATGTATTCGAAGCTTTGGTTGACGACGAATGAACAAGAATCTCTGATGGATGACAGTTGTAGAACACAGTCTTGTCAGGATGCAGTTACTTGCCAAATCCCTAATTTTTGCCTAGATTGCCCCAGAATGAGGTACTCAATCTAGCGGGATGCATATATTCATTTTTTATGTCTCTAACTTTTGCCTGGATCGCCCTTTCAGGTTTTCAATCCACCGAGACGCTCATTTTTGCCTAAGCTGCCCTTTCGGGTTTTCAACTTAGCGAGCCATTCTGTTTTTATTTTTAGGCGAAGTATTTCTTGACTGCATCTGAATTCACAGGACGAGTGAAATCCTCCCCATCCATAGTTGTAAGTATCAAAGCACCGCCTGAAAAGGCTCTCTTAACAACATATGGACCTTCATAGTTTGGAGTCCACTTGCCCCTAGAATCGGGCGCGAAAGACAAGACTTTCTTGAGCACGAGGTCACCTTCTCGGAACACACGAGGCTTGACCTTATTATCAAAAGCCTTCTTCATTCTCTGCTCATACAACTGACCATGACACATGGCAGTCAATCTCTTCTCTTCAATCAAATTCAGCTGGTCATAGCGACTCTGAACCCATTCAGCATCAATCAACTTGGCCTCCATCAAAACTCTCATTGATGGGATCTCCACCTCTACTGGGAGTACGGCTTCCATGCCATAAACAAGAGAGAAAGGGGTTGCCCCTGTTGGAGTGCGGACAGATGTACGATATCCATGCAAAGCAAATGGCAGCATCTCATGCCAATCTTTGTACGTGACAACCATCTTTTGGATAATCTTCTTGATATTCTTATTAGCAGCTTCAACAGCCCCATTCATCCTGGGTCTATAAGGAGAAGAATTATGGTGCGTAATCTTGAACTCACTACACAACTCTTTCATCATCTTGTTATTCAAGTTAGATCTATTATCAGTAATGATCTTATCTGGCACACCATAACGGCATATGAGTTGATTCTTGATAAACTTCACGACCACCTGCCTGGTCACATTTGCATATGACGCCGCTTCAACCCACTTGGTGAAGTAATCAATTGCTACGAGAATAAACCTATGTCCATTGGACGCTTTCGGCTCAATCATGCCAATCATGTCAATTCCCCACATGGAGAAAGGCCATGGTGATGAAATCACATTCAGAAATATCGGAGGAATATGAATCTTATCCGCATAAATCTGACACTTATGGCATTTCTTTACATATTTGCAGCAGTCAGACTCCATTGTCAGTCAATAGTAGCCTTCTCTCAACATCTTTCTAGCCATGGCATGTCCATTGGAATGGGTACCAAATGAACCTTCATGGACCTCAGTCATCAACAGGTCTGCTTCGTGTCTATCCACGCATATGAGCAGAACCATGTCAAAATTTCTCTTATAAAGCACTTCGCCATTGAGGTAGAAACTGCCTGACAGTCTTCTCAAAGTCTTCTTATCTTTCACAGATGCCTCAGGCAAGTAAACCTGGTTCTGGAGGAAGCACTTGATGTCATAATACCATGGCTTATCATCTTTTACTTCTTCAACTGCAAACACATGAGCTGGTCTATCCAAGCGCATCACTGTGATATTTGGAACTTCATTCCAATATTTAACCACAATCATCGAAGCAAGCATAGCAAGAGCGTCTGCCATCCGATTATCATCTCGAGGAATATGGTGGAAGTCAACTTCAGTAAAGAACGTCGAAATCCTCCTCGCATAATCTCTGTATGGAATAAGCCCAGGCTGATTCATTTCCCATTCACCCTTGATCTGATTGACAACGAGGGCCGAATCACCATAAACATCAAGAAGCTTGATCCTTAGATCAATGCATTCTTCCAATCCCATAATACAGACCTCGTACTCAGCCATTTTATTCGTGCATTTGAAAGTTAGCCTTGCTGTAAAAGGAATATGTGTGCCCTGAGGAGTAATGATTACTGCCTCAATACCATTTCCATACTGATTTACAGCGCCATCAAATACCATACTCCATCTGGAACCAGGCTCTGGCCCTTCATCGAGCGTAGGCTCATCACAATCTTTCATCTTCAAATACAGAATTTCCTCATCCGGGAAGTCATACTGAACTGACTGATAATCCTCAATCGGCTGGTGTGCCAAGTGGTCAGCCAAGATACTACCTTTAATAGCCTTCTGAGCTTGATACTCAATATCATACTCAGATAACAACATTTGCCAACGGGCAATCCTCCCGGTTAAAGCAGGCTTCTCAAATATATACTTGATTGGATCCATTATGGATATCAACCAAGTTGTATGATTTATCATATACTGGCGTAAACGCTTAGCGGCCCATGCCAAAGCACAACATGTCTTCTCAAGCATTGAGTATCGAGACTCACAATTAGTGAACTTCTTACTTAGGTAGTAAATAACATACTCTTTCTTTCCTGATTCATCTTGCTGACCAAGGAGACAACCCATCGAGTCTTCAAGAACTGTCAGATACATGATCAAAGGTCTTCCTTCTACAGGCGGAGACAAGATTGGAGGTTCAGACAGATACTCTTTGATACTGTCGAAAGCTTTCTGGCAATCCTCGGTCCAATCATGAGACTGATCTTTCCGGAGGAGCTTGAATATCGGTGCACATATGGCAGTTGTAACACCCTTCTAAATACCCCAAAATATTTAATTAAAATAATAACATATCAATCAGAGTAATTATGCCCCGAAGGGTGTCACACAATCATTTCACAACAATTATCAAAATATCCTGTCATGCTCATTTATTAAATCAAAATAAGACTCTTTTGCATAATTCGCAGCGGGTACAAAACATCGACATTCAAATCATGTACTACATTACATGTAAAGTTGAATCAACAACTAAATTAAAGCATAGTCAAACATTCCCTCCCGATGTTACATCTACCAGAGCATGACCCACTAAGGACGACACTAGACTCCATAGCACTAGCTTCTACTCAACTCACTGCTCGTTACCTGAAAAATAGATGTAAGGGTGAGTTCCTCAATCAATATAATAAGCATTATAGAACAACATGTAATGCTAAGTAAATAACACATCAGTTCACCCTAATCAGACTACGCACTCAGCAGCGGCAATATCCGTTCAAACATCATATTCAACAGTAACATATAGCATATGTATAATCTCAACCATACTCAACATCAACAACACAACACATAACACACATATAATACTGGAATACATCCATTCATATTATATGCCATACATTCATTATGAAATGAGACTCCACACATGCGGTACCGACTATTCTTGAACATACAGTTCAAGCTCACCGATCAAATCCAGATACGGCTACTAAGCTCACTAGTCCCACTCATTTGAGATCTAATGACTCACTCACTAATTCCTCACCGTGGGAATTAGCTACAGCCCCGAAGGCTAGACTATGCAAGCTAATCATCTAGCATGCAAACATCAACAACAAATCCACAATGATTCACTCACTAATTCCTCACCATGGGAATTAGCTACAGCCCCAAAGGCTAGAATATGCATGCTAATCACCTAGCAATGCAACAACGACAGCAACAATTCAATAATAGACATAAGCTCACACTCTAAGCCATAAAACAGTCTATTCACAATGCATACATAGCTGATACATTCACAGCATCATGCTTATCATCACACATCATTAATACATTTTATCACAAAAGCATATCACATCATGCCACATAATCAAATACAGTATTAGCACATTCTACTAATACCTATACTACTCAAAACAACGGGAAATGATCCCTGCTACATCATACATCAGCTAAGTACATCACTCAGCCTAAACAACCAAAAACTGCACAACAACAGCACAGAAAAATCACAATTCTGCCCATACGCGTATTGCCTATGCCCATACGCGTATTGCCCACGCCTGACCAAATCCATACGCGTAATGCCCACGCCCATACGCGTATGCTACGCGTATCACATTCCCATACGCGTACCAACAGAGACCAAAACACGTTCAAAACATCATCTTCCTCATCCATACGCGTATTGCCTAGTGCCATACGCGTACCAGCCATCTCATACGCGTATTGCCTAGTGCCATACGCGTATGACCAGAAACCAGAACTCTCAGATCTGCAATGGCTTTCTCTGCTATGGGATCTATCCAATTTACCCTTCCACAGTCCAAATTTCACACAATATTACACATAACATCTAACACGAATCATACATTTTCGATTTCACAAATTGTTAACCTTTCTACCTCCAATTCCTACGAATTCCTTCGATTAAAATCCCAATTTCGTTCATCCAATATTCTACCATTTTCAGCATGCATCAATCAAATCAGAGGTAAAACAATAGTTTCTTACTACCCAGTACATATCATCCCATAATACCCGTTAATCGATGATAAACCCCCCTTACCTGAGTTAATCCGGCAGTCTCTGAGCTCCAAGCTTTCCTTTCCTTCAACCTTCGTTCTCTGGCTTTTTGCCCTTTTCCCTTTTCTGCCTCTTTTCCCTTTTCACGTGAAAATAACCTTTTTACCACAAATGGGATTTTTCTCAATTCCAATTTATATATATTTTCCGAATAATAATAATCCAAAAATAATAATAATAAAATTTCCAATTATTTAATTAAATTAATAAATAAATTATTAACCCAATTTAAATAATTATTTTATTATTATCGGGGTGTTACAACTCTCCCCCACTAAAAGAGTTTTCGTCCTCGAAAACATACCTCAAGCGAACAACTCTGGGTAAGACTCCTTCATCTTACTCTCCAGTTCCCAAGTCACGTTGCCACCTGCTGGTCCTCCCCAAGCTACCTTCACCAAGGCAATCTCTTTACCCCGCAACTGCTTCAATGCTCGATCCTCGATCCTCATAGGTGATGTTTCCACAGTCAGGTTATCTCTCACCTGTACATCATCTATTTGGACTACATGCGACGGATCATGAATGTACCTCCTCAACTGAGACACATGAAAAACCTCATGTAAATTCGCAAGCGATGGCGGTAAAGCGATACGATAGGCTACCTCTCCTATCCTCTCCAAAATCTGATAAGGACCAATAAATCGAGGTGTCAACTTCTTCGACTTCAAAGCTCGACCAACCCCAGTTATCGGAGTAACACGAAGAAACACATGATCTCCCTCTTGGAACTCAAGTGACTTCCTCCTCTTATCATGATAACTCTTCTGACGACTCTGAGTAATTCTCATCTTCTCCTGAATCATCTTAATCTTTTCTGTAGTCTGTTGAACAATCTCCGGTCCAACCACAACACTCTCACCGGACTCATACCAACATAACGGTGTCCGACATCTCCTACCATACAAAGCTTCAAACGGTGCCATACCAATGCTCGAATGAAAACTATTGTTGTAGGTAAACTCAATCAAAGGCAAATAACAATCCCAAGCACCTCCCTTTTCCAAAACACAAGCTCTCAAAAGATCCTCTAATGACTGAATCGTCCTCTCAGTCTGACCATCAGTCTGCGGATGATATGCAGAACTCAATCTCAGCTTAGTTCCCAAAGCTCTCTGCAAACCTTCCCAAAATTTCGATGTAAATCTAGGATCTCTGTCCGAAACAATACTCGACGGAATACCATGCAAACTTACAATCTTCTCAATATACAACTCGGCTAATCTCTCTAACGGATAATCCATTCTGATCGGAATGAAATGAGCCGACTTCGTCAATCTATCAACAATTACCCATATAGCCTCAAAATTCTTACTTGTCCTCGGCAAACCAGAAACAAAATCCATACTGATACTATCCCACTTCCACTCTGGAATAGCCAACGGTTGCATTAGCCCAGACGGCTTCTGATGCTCAATCTTTGACTTCTGGCAAGTCAAACAGGAATAAACAAAACTCGCAATTTCTTTCTTCATTCCCGGCCACCAAAATAACTTTTTCAAATCATGATACATCTTCGTAGCTCCAGGATGAATACTCAAACCACTACGATGTCCTTCTTCAAGAATGCTCTTCTTAAGCTCAGTAACATCCGGAATACACACCCGATTACCAAATCTCAAAACACCATTCTCATCAACTCTGAATTCACCACCTTGACCTTGATTCACTAGAGTCAGCTTATCAACCAAAAGCATATCGGATTTCTGACCCTCTCTGATCTCATCCAAAATACCACTTGTTAACTTCAGCATACCCAATTTAACACTATTGTGAGTACTCTCACACACCAAACTCAAATCTCTAAACTGCTCAATTAAATCCAATTCCTTAACCATTAACATAGACATATGCAATGATTTCCGACTCAATGCATCAGCCACTACATTTGCTTTACCCGGATGGTAATTCAAACCAAAGTCATAATCCTTCAGAAACTCTAACCATCTTCTCTGTCTCATATTCAGCTCTTTCTGATCAAACAAATACTTTAAACTCTTATGGTCACTGAAAACCTCAAATCTTGACCCATACAAATAGTGCCTCCACAACTTCAGAACAAACACCACAGCTGCCAACTCTAAATCGTGCGTCGGATAGTTCCTCTCATGAACCCTTAGCTGTCTCGAAGCATAAGCTATAACCTGCTTATTCTGCATCAACACACCACCTAAACCCAACAATGAAGCATCACAATAAACCTCAAATGATTCCGACGAACTCGGTAATATCAGGATAGGAGCAGTAGTCAACCTTTTCTTTAACTCTTGGAAACCTTCTTCACATTTCGAGTCCCAAACAAACGCTTGCCCCTTTCTAGTCAACATCGTCAACGGTAACGCCAATTTAGAAAATCCCTCAATGAATTTCCTATAGTAACCTGCAAGTCCAAGGAAACTTCTTATCTCAGAAACTGACTTCGGAGCTTCCCACTTAGACACCGCTTCTATCTTAGAAGGATCAACAGCAACACCACCTCTTGAAATTACATGACCAAGAAAACTAACTTCTTCTAACCAAAATTCACACTTAGACAGTTTAGCAAATAACTTCTTTTCTCGGAGAACTTCTAAAACCACTCTCAAATGCTCAGCATGCTCTTCTTCAAATTTCGAATACACCAAAATGTCATCAATAAACACTACCACAAACTTGTCTAGGTACGGATGGAAAATCCTATTCATATACTCCATAAATACTCCAGGCGCATTAGTCACACCAAAAGGCATTACAGAATACTCATAATGTCCATACCTTGTTCTGAAAGCAGTCTTCTGAATATCTTCAGTTTTCACACGTATCTGATGATACCCAGATCTCAAATCTATTTTGCTGAACACACTCGCACCAACCAATTGATCCATCAAATCATCAATCCTCGGCAAAGGATACCGATTCTTGATCGTCACTTTGTTC